>NC_064616.1:893813184-894124851 GCF_023898315.1 Schistocerca nitens
CCAGCTTTGGGCCATCCACTAGGGAGATTCTGCCGCCCCCTTTTGATCACAGATACAGCGCATTTCCTGCTGCAAGGACATGTTGAATACCACTGTCTGCACAAAACTGTTCAAACTCGCGAGACGTGAACTGCAGCACATTACCTGACACTATCAACTCACGTAAGCCTTCAACGCAGAAAATTAACATAAGAGCTGATACGGTGCAGTCTGGTATGGTTGACTTCATTGGAACGACAAAGGGAAAAAATGAAATGAGCGTTCGGCGTCATTGACCAGGAGGCCCCTTACGGGGCAGGTCCGGCCGCCTTGGTGCAAATCTTATTACATTCGACGCTACATTGGGCGACCTGCGCGGCGGATGGGGATGAGATGATGATGAAGACAAGACAACACCCAGTCCCTGAGCGGAGAAAATCCCCGACCCAGCTGGGAATCGAACGCGGGCCCCTTAGGACAGCAGTCCATCATGCTGACCATTCAGCTATTGGGGCGGACCCAACAAACGGAAACTTGCTGTAAGCATTGACAACCACTGGATATCGTGTGTTCCTGTATGGGCCAGCAAAATATATGTGCAGGATATGCCAAGTTCCATCAGGGCAGAGCAACTCAAAGTACCACTGCAGGGGAGCAGATTGATACCCTGCACATATTGCACACTGTGAAGTCACGACCTCTGTTTGTGGATGCATTCCTATCTGTGTACAATGGCGCCTTGCCAACTGCTTGGTGCAGACAATACCCCAATGCACTTGATGCAACAACTGAAGAACTTCCAGCTGGAAGGACTGTGAGACCAAGACTCTTGAATTGCCACTTTCGGTGTGCATCAGGAGGATGCCTATCTGGACAGAGATGGCACACCGATCAGCAAATCAGATGAACCACAGGAAGACGGATCTCCTTCAGACTCCGCAGCCACACACAATGAACAAACTCGAGCACAATCTGCAATGCCAGGTCCGATGCTGTCTCCTGCACCACATGGCTGAAGGTGACTGAAAAATCTTCCAAAGTCCAAGTTTCTTCTGAATCAGTGTAATGACAGGAGGTCTCAGAAGAATCAAACACAGCATCAAGGCTCCCTATAGCCTCTACAGGAGGTTGGCGTTGGAGTGTTTCGTAGTGGGCCAGTATGACAACTCGTACTGGTAATTGGACAAGAGAAGGGCAGACCATTGTAACTTCTGTGCTGTACATGATGTGACAGGCTGGGAGGACCTGAACAGAGCTGTCATTAGTCTGAGGTCTGTAACTTGAGAAAAGCGGAGGCCATATGGGTATTGATGGAGGTGCATTACCCCATAAATGACAGCCAACACCTCCTTTTCATATTGGCTGTAGTTGTTTTGGGCGCTGGTCAGTTACTTTCACACAAACGCATTTGGCCTGTTATTTGACCCGACTGCGTGGCAGCACTGCACCAGTGCCATAAGATGCGGCATCTACTGAAAGATTGACAGTCTTGCTGGGGTCGTAAGTAGGGGGACAATTTGTTAGTGTGGCTGCCCACATTCAGGGGCAGACCTATTTTTCTTATTTGATTGACAGAACCTTAACCTATTGTTCTGCTAAGAGGATTATGACCCCTTGGGAATAATCCTTCCTTTTGATTGACAGATCCTTAAAATATTGTTCCCCAACCAATCCACCTACTCCTCCTCCTCTCCTCCTCCTCCTACCCCATTACTCTCGAACTCCCCTCGCCGATACAAGCACATCTTTGATGTCTGACTGACTAATTAATTATATAAATCAATTAATAAAGCCCTCCACCACTGCTAAATCACCCCCCCTCCCACCCAAAACCGAAATCTGGCGGGAAAAAGACACAGTTGATCGGCCATTCTGAGGGAAATCGATTGCAGTGTATGGAATATTGTTTAAACAATTTAGACTATGTGTGTAATAGTATTCATTTAAACAATTTACAGGTTAGAAGGCGATATATGGAATATTTAAACAATTGCAATGCTTTTTCATCCCTGTCGCTCAAGGAATACCATAACGAAACACCCATCACACGTAATTACACTGTTAAAAATCTTTCGATGGCGAAAAATGCACTGCCACCCGTCCACTGGTCCCCACAGAACACCAGTTTGCACCGCGCAGGTCGCTCAGGGTCTTGTAAAGCGACTCGTCCATCAGCGGCCATGCCATGCGCCAGTGTCCAAAGAGTGTCTACTCGGGTCCTGGGGCTGACAGACCAGATGTCACTCTAAGCCCCATTCAAAGGCATCAGGTGTCAGTAACCCTTTGATACCTGACATCCGAGAAATTCATGTAGAAACACGTGCTCTCCTCTCTCTCTCTACGTCGGTCGCAGTCAGACCAAACCGTAAACAAAATTGCATTTACCCTGAATACCCCTGCAGAACACTGACGCACACAAGAACTCCTTCCAAGGCAAATGCCTGACTGAATGGATTCAGCCATCGGCTCTAAGATGCTGTCTGTGCTAGAGAGGAAGGTTTCATGACAGGAAGCTAAACTATATAGCATAGGATATACTGTTTATTTATAAAATTCAATTTGCAGGAACTGGATTTCACTTTTATTTGGTGGGAAAAGCTCATGTCCAGCAGCTACATCCTAATTACGTAATTACATTGCTACAGATTGGACGTGTCGTCTTACTGGAAAATTTTTATATGTGCACTCACCTTGAAATGCAGGGATCGATTGAGCTAGTGCACAGCGCCATTACCAGAGAACATCCCATCCCTTGCCCATCGCGCCCTCCCTCCCCACCCATCCCAGAAAAAATTGGTAGGAAGAAGACTCACTCTGTGCTAGAGAGGAAGGATCTCTCGACACGAAATGCAAATCAATCATAAATTCGTACATATTCTTTATTTAATTAGTTTGCAGGAGATGGGGTTCCCCACTTGGGTAGGCATCATGACTGCACCCGACACCCTTGCTCCCCATGACTTAATAACTATAATCACCAGGGAATGGGATGAAGTGCGGTATAGTAGCCACCGTTTGAGGTCTCCCACGTTTGTATCTATCATAACTGCGCCGCCACGAAGGTCAAAACAGCCCAATGCCCTGACTATAGATCACATTACTAAATACCATCGACCACGGACCGGACATCGACCTCCTTTGACTTCACGGCCGCCAAACAAAGCATCAAGCGTTGGCATTCTATTGATCGGTAAATTCCAGACTCACTTTCTGTCTCTGCCTGTCTCAAGAGGCCACTCCCTACTTGTCAGTGTGAAACAGAGTATCCAAAATACAAAGATGGAGGTTTTCATCTCTCCTCAGAATACTGTATTCCTATTAACTAATGTTGGAGGCAAAGGGAAAGCTGAAGCAAAATCGATATCAAACATAGAGTGAAATAATCCATCTACACTACCCTATCAAATTATTTTTATAACAATTTACAGGAGATCGTTTAAAGACTCGCTTCTACTTCATGGTGATCCTTCTCCATAATAAAATATATTTTCAACGTTTGAGTGCCACACGTAAACATTATGCAGATCAATAAATGAAATTTCCGCCACAAATAGATCTTAGCGCTAAATACACACATCAAAAAAGGTTTTGCATCATCACGGTTCCGAGGGTTCCTGAACCTGCACAGACAATTGGAATAGAGATCAACAGAAACATCATTTCCGACCTTTTTATTTCTCATGAAAACCACCATACAGTGAGACCTTCAGAGGTGGTGGTTCAGACTGCTGTACACACCGGTACCTCTAATACCTAGTAGCACGTCCTCTTGCATTGATGCATGCCTGTATTCGTCGTGGCATACTTCCCACAAGCTCATCAAGGCACTGTTGGCCCAGATTGTCTCACTCCTCAACGGCGATTCGGCGTAGATGCCTCAGAGTGGTTGGCGGGTCACGTCGTCTATAGACAGCCCTTTTCAATCTATCCCAGGCATTTTCGATAGGGTTCATGTCTGGAGAACATGATGGCCACTCCAGTCGAGCGATGACGTTATCCTGAAGGAAGTCATTCACAAGATTGCACGATGGGGCTGCGAATCGCCGACCATGAAGACGAATGCTTCGTCAATATACTGCCAATATGGTTTCACTATCGGTCGGAGGATGGCATTCACGTATCACACAGCCGTTACGGCACCTTCCATGACCACCAGCGGCGTACGACGGCCCCACATAATGCCATCCCAAAACAGCTGGGAACCTCCACCTTGTTGCACTTGCTGGACAGTGTGTCTAAGGCATTCAGCCTGACCGCGTTGCCTCCCAACACGTCTCCGACGATTTTCTAGTTGAAGGCATAGGCGACACTCACCAGTGAAGAGAACGTGATGCCAATCCTGAGCAGTCCATTTGGCATGTTGTTGGTCCCATCTGTACCATGCTGCATGGTGTCGTGGTTGCAAAGATGGACCTCGCCATGGAAGCTAGGAGTGAAGATGCTCATCATGCAGCCGATTGCGGACAGTTTGAGTTGTACCATGACGTCCTGTGGCTGCACGACAAGCATTATTCAACATTGTGGCATTGCTGTCAGGGTGCCTCCGAGCTGTGATCCGTAGGTAGCGGTCATCCACTGCAGTAGTAGCCCTTGGGCGGACTGAGCGATGCATGTCAACGGCATTTCCTTCTGTATCTTCTCCATGTCCGCACAACATCGCTTTGGTTCACTCCGAGACGCCTGGACACTTCCCATGTTGAGAACCCTTCCTGGCACAAAGTAACAACGCGGACGTGATCGAACCGCGGTATTGACCGTCTAGGCATGGTTGACAACACGAGCCGCGTACCTCCAACCTGGTGGAGTGACTGGAACTGATCAGCTGTAGGACCCCCTCCGTCTAATAGGCGCTGCTCATGCATGACTGTTTACATCTTTGGGCGGTTTTAGTGACATCTCTGAACAGTCAAAGGGACTGTGTCTTTGATAAAATATCCACAGTCAACGTCTATATTCAAGGGTTCTGGGAACCAGGGTGATGCAAAACTTTTTTTGATGTGTGTATATAGCCCCGTCCCGGCTGGGAGAGAGGCACCTACACCCGCACCGGCGATGTCCGCCCATACCGAACGCAAGCGTACGTGCAATACAGCTATCGGAAACTCGATTGGGTTTCTAAAAGTACTATAGAATTAGTAAACTAGTTCTCTCCACTAGATTCGGAAGGGGGGAGGAAGGTTCTACTGCGTGACAGAATAGAGACCACAGCAAATATTACTGCGAGACAGTCCACAGCGATGCAATGAGAAGCGCTAAACACGACACACTTAAACCACGACCCAGTCCATAGCAGTAGTTGCAGTAGGTAGGTATAAGAGATCGCTGAAACAGTCGTACATCCTGCTCACTCTCCTCCCAGACGTCCACACACAGCGCGCCAAACCCCTCAGTCGCAGCCGGTGCCAAGGTTGAGGGACCGGAGGAAACTACAACTGCGGCGGCAGCCGCACTCGTGGACGCACATGTACGCTGGAGATCACCATCCTCGGCCGTGGAGGGAATCCGCCGATGATCGGAGTGGTAGGAGTTTGGATGTTATCAATACCTCCAGCACAAACACCCATCTTTTTGAATCTTCTCTCACGCAAAACACGTGTCCGCTTCTGTCGCGCTCACCCAGCACACTGGTCACTTCGCCAGCCCTCGCTGCCGTGGGCAAGATGAGACAGGTCGGCGCATTCTTTGCACCCGTCACAGGCTGAGCTACTGGCTGCTGACTCCGCGTGACCGACACTGCAGCCAGCCGTCTTGCACTGCGAAACAAGCAGCTGCAACTTGGACGTATACAGTAGTTCTAAACAATTACACCCCGACATAGACCACCCGGCCTAAAAAAACCCATTTTACCCAATCCAAAGTAGTGATATTGTTGACCATACACCTCGAATTTCTCACACGAAGTGTATGTTCAAAATGTTCAAATGAGTGTGAAATCTTATGGGACTTAACTGCTAAGGTCATCAGTCCCCAAGATAACCTAAATTATCCTAAGGACAAACACACACAACCATGCCCAAGGGAGGACTCGAACCTCCGCCGGGACTAGCCGCACAGTCCATGACTGCAGCCCCCCTAGACCGCTCGTCTAATCCCGCGCGGCACACGAAGTGTAGATTCCTCCCGTTTATACGAGTTATTTTCGGAGACAGAAGAAATCGAACAATATATACTTTTTCACATCGCTTAAGTATACTTACTTGCTGTGAAAATCCTGTACAGGACTATGGCGTAGACTATATTACCTCTAAGTATTCTTTTGTCAATTAGAAAAATATCTTTTCTTATCTGTCGCGTCCTGCATTACAGGACTAGAATATTAAACTCATTTTTGACTCATGATGGGATGCTAAGATTTACCATTGTCACAAGATGCCTCTTCAATTTCGGATTCTCCCATAAGGTAACAGCACTGAGGAGTTGTAAATATAAGGTTTATACTACGTATCAGTTTATAAGTTTGGTAATACATCTGATTTTATTACGGTGGTTGTCTTTCCATGAGTAGGTGAGAGATTCAAATATCGTTAAAAGATATTATCCCAACGAAGAAAACGCCAATTCAAGAATCATATCTGTGGTGTCCTAGCCATCATCTCCAACCGCTAGGTGGCATGTCACTGATATCGAATTGACAGACTAATTAATTAAATTGAACATGACAGTCACTCTGCATGACGAGTAATTTCTCTTTTTCATTAGTCAGATTACACTCACCAGGTAGTTCAAATGGGAAGACGATGATCTTTTCGAGGAACACTATTGCGAACTGTCATTTGAAGCCGACCACAGGCGCACTCTACCACCAGCAACATACGAGGGCAGTTCAATAAGTAATGCAACACATTTTTTTTCTGAAACAGGGGTTGTTTTATTCAGCATTGAAATACACCAGGTTATTCCCCAATCTTTTAGCTACACAACACTATTTTTCAACGTAATCTCCATTTAATGCTACGGCCTTACGCCACCTTGAAATGAGGGCCTGTATGCCTGCACGGTACCATTCCACTGGTCGATGTCGGAGCCAACGTCGTACTGCATCAATAACTTCTTCATCATCCGCGTAGTGCCTCCCACGGATTGCGTCCTTCATTGGGCCAAACATATGGAAATCCGACGGTGCGAGATCGGGGCTGTAGGGTGCATGAGGAAGAACAGTCCACTGAAGTTTTGTGAGCTCCTCTCGGGTGCGAAGACTTGTGTGAGGTCTTGCGTTGTCATGAAGAAGGAGAAGTTCGTTCAGATTTTTGTGCCTACAAACACGCTGAAGTCGTTTCTTCAATTTCTGAAGAGTAGCACAATACACTTCAGAGTTGATCGTTTGACCATGGGGAAGGACATCGAACAGAATAACCCCTTCAGCGTCCCAGAAGACTGTAACCATGACTTTACCGGCTGAGGGTATGGCTTTAAACTTTTTCTTGGTAGGGGAGTGGGTGTGGCGCCACTCCATTGATTGCCGTTTTGTTTCAGGTTCGAAGTGATGAACCCATGTTTCATCGCCTGTAACAATCTTTGACAAGAAATTGTCACCCTCAGCCACATGACGAGCAAGCAATTCCGCACAGATGGTTCTCCTTTGCTCTTTATGGTGTTCGGTTAGACAACGAGGGACCCAGCGGGAACAAACCTTTGAATATCCCAACTGGTGAACAATTGTGACAGCACTACCAACAGAGATGTCAAGTTGAGCACTGAGTTGTTTGATGGTGATCCGTCGATCATCTCGAACGAGTGTGTTCGCACGCTCCGCCATTGCAGGAGTCACAGCTGTGCACGGCCGGCCCGCACGCGGGAGATCAGACAGTCTTGCTTGACCTTGCGGCGATGATGACACACGCTTTGCCCAACGACTCACCGTGCTTTTGTCCACTGCCAGATCACCGTAGACATTCTGCAAGCGCCTATGAATATCTGAGATGCCCTGGTTTTCCGCCAAAAGAAACTCGATCACTGCCCGTTGTTTGCAACGCACATCCGTTACAGACGCCATTTTAACAGCTCCGTACAGCGCTGCCACCTGTCGGAAGTCAATGAAACTATACGAGACGAAGCGGGAATGTTTGAAAATATTCCACAAGAAATTTCCGGTTTTTTCAACCAAAATTGGCCAAGAAAAAAAAAATGTGTTGCATTACTTATTGAACTGCCCTCGTACATTTCACATAAGGACCGCGCTATTAAAAACACTATCACCACTATTGTGTTACTGTCACCCTCAACAAAGCTGTCTTGGTTCTACAGGCACACACAAGAGTCGCTGACAGCGTTACGATTTCTGGTAGAAATGCTGTCTGCAGTTTGGAATCAGGTCTATCCAGTCAACCACATAATTGTTTGGATCATATGGAGATGACCTGTTTACACTGGTCTGTGCAAGTGACTTCCATCACTGAGTGGAGCAATTCCTGTATATTTAATAGGCTCGATGCCTATACGCAGACGGTATTTCTTTCCGATACATAATTCGGAAGACAGGGACACGGTAAAATGTTATCAAGTTCTCCGTCGGATGAAGTTAGCGTTCTTCTCTGTTCGATGGTACAAAATAACGATGATAGACTGTCTGGGTGACTGACGTGAATGCACCCTGAGGGATGCAGATCTCCTTCAGACTGTAGTACCTTTAAATACACTCCTGGAAATTGAAATAAGAACACCGTGAATTCATTGTCCCAGGAAGGGGAAACTTTATTGACACATTCCTGGGGTCAGATACATCACATGATCACACTGACAGAACCACAGGCACATAGATACAGGCAACAGAGCATGCACATTGTCGGCACTAGTACAGTGTATATCCACCTTTCGCAGCAATGCAGGCTGCTATTCTCCCATGGAGACGATCGTAGAGATGCTGGATGTAGTCCTGTGGAACGGCTTGCCATGCCATTTCCACCTGGCGCCTCAGTTGGACCAGCGTTCGTGCTGGACGTGCAGACCGCGTGAGACGACGCTTCATCCAGTCCCAAACATGCTCAATGGGGGACAGATCCGGAAATCTTGCTGGCCAGGGTAGTTGACTTACACCTTCTAGAGCACGTTGGGTGGCGCGGGGTACATGCGGACGTGCATTGTCCTGTTGGAACAGCAAGTTCCCTTGCCGGTCTAGGAATGGTAGAACGATGGGTTCGATGACGGTTTGGATGTACCGTGCACTATTCAGTGTCCCCTCGACGATCACCAGTGGTGTACGGCCAGTGTAGGAGATCGCTCCCCACACCATGATGCCAGGTGTTGGCCCTGTGTGCCTCGGTCGTATGCAGTCCTGATTGTGGCGCTCACCTGCACGGCGCCAAACACGCATACGACCATCATTGGCACCAAGGCAGAAGCGACTCTCATCGCTGACGACGACACGTCTCCATTCGTCCCTCCATTCACGCCTGTCGCGACACCACTGGAGGCGGGCTGCACGATGTTGGGGCGTGAGCGGAAGACGGTCTAACGGTGTGCGGGACCGTAGCCCAGCTTCATGGAGACGGTTGCGAATGGTCCTCGCCGATACCCCAGGAGCAACAGTGTCCCTAATTTGCTGGGAATTGGCGGTGCGGTCCCCTACGGCACTGCTTAGGATCCTACGGTCTTGGCGTGCATCCGTGCGTCGCTGCGGTCCGGTCCCAGGTCGACGGGCACGTGCACCTTCCGCCGACCACTGGCGACATCATCGATGTACTGTGGAGACCTCACGCCCCACGTGTTGAGCAATTCGGCGGTACGTCCACCCGGCCTCCCGCATGCCCACTATACGCCCTCGCTCAAAGTCCGTCAACTGCACATACGGTTCACGTCCACGCTGTCGCGGCATGCTACCAGTGTTAAAGACTGCGATGGAGCTCCGTATGCCACGGCAAACTGGCTGACACTGACGGCGGCGGTGCACAAATGCTGCGCAGCTAGCGCCATTCGACGGCCAACACCGCGGTTCCTGGTGTGTCCGCTGTGCCGTGCGTGTGATCATTGCTTGTACAGCCCTCTCGCAGTGTCCGGAGCAAGTATGGTGGGTCTGACACACCGGTGTCAATGTGTTCTTTTTTCCATTTCCAGGAGTGTAGTTTGGAGACACAGTGAAGTAGCAAAATTCTTGTCCTTCTTTCAGTTCCCGTACTGTCTTTTACACTACCTTGTGTTGCAGGAGAAAGCTTCGTTTTGGCGTTGGCCATACACATTGTACACCAATCGCGAAGCTACGACAAAATGTCCCCATTTCCTCCAAATGGTCCTGTCGCATCAACTCAGATTGCCCTGTTTCTACACGGGGTGCAGAACTTAAATTGGGATGATTATATGGACGAAGCTGCAGGGAGGGCGAAGCAGTGACTGAGGAACAGTTACAAGGTGCACATGGGCTGTGTAAAGCGACGTTGGAGTTTTGCTGTAGCAGATAAGTTCGGAAAAGGTGACTCGGTTCGAGATATGAGAATGGCATGAATATCATTGACCAGTGGCTGTAATCCATAAATGGCATCTCCATAAGACCCAGCGCAATTATATGGTTGACTGGATACACTTGATTCCAAATCGCAGACAGCATTTCTACCAGAAATCGTAACGCTGTCAGCGACTCCTGTGTGTGCCTGTACAACCAAGACTGCTTTTTTGCAGGGTGACGCTAACATAGTAGTAGTGATCGAGTTTTTAATAGCGTGGTCCTTATGCGACATGTACGTTGCTGGTGGTAGAGTCCTCCTGTGGTCAGCTTCAAATGTCGGTTCTCAATAGTGTTCATCACAAAGACCAGGGATTTCCATTTGAACTACCTGGTGAGTGTAATCTGACTACTGAAAACGAAAAATTGCTCATCATGCAAAGTGACTCTCATGATCAATTTAGTTAATTAGCCTAGCAATTTGATATGAGTGACATGCCGCCTGGTAGTTGGAGGTGATGGCTAGGGCACCACGGTTATGATTCTTGAGTTGGGGTCTTCTTCGTTGCGATAATATCTTTTTACGATTTTTGAATCTCTCAACTATACAGGGAAAGACGATCAGCATAATAAAATCAGATGCATTACCGAATTTATAAAGTGATGCGTAGTATGAAACTTTTACAACTTCTCAGTGGTGTTACCTTAAGGGAGAATCCGAATGTGAGGAGGCGTCCTGTGACAGTGGTAAATCTTAGCACCACGTCATGGGGAAAATCAATATTCTAGCTCTGTGATGCACGGCGTCACAGATAATAAAAGATTTTTTTTTCTATCTCACACAAGAATACTTAGAGTGAATATAGCCTACGCCATAGTCCTTTAAAGGCTTTTCACAACAAGTAACGATACTTCAGCGATGTGAAAACGTGTGTATTGTCCGATTTCTTCTATCCTCGAAAATAACTCGTATAAACAGGAGGAATCTACACTTCGTGTGAGAAATTCGAGGTGTATGGTCAACAACATCACCACTTTGGATTGGGTAACGTGAGTTTTTTTAAACTGCGTGGTCTATTTTGGGGTGGAATTATTAAGAACTGGGGTGGCCGAGCGGTTCTAGGCGCTACAGTCTGGAACCGCGCGTCCGCTACGGTCGCAGGTTCGAATCCTGCCTCGGGCATGGATGGGTGTGATGTCCTTAGGTTAGTTAGGTTTAAGTAGTTCTAAGTTCCAGGGGACTGATGACCTCTGAAGTTAAGTCCCATAGTGCTCAGAGCCAATTGAACCATTTTTGTTAAGAACTACTTTATACGTGAATGCTGCAGCTGCTTGTTTCGCAGTGCAAGACGGCTGACTGCAACGGCGGTCACGAGGAGTCGGCAACCGGAAGTAACGGATTAGCTCAGCCTGTGATGAGCACAAAGAATGCGCCGACCTGTCTCATCTTACCCACGGCAGCGAGGGCTGGAGAAGTGACAAGTGTGCTACGTTAGAGAAGAGTCAAAAAGAAGGTTTGCGCTGGACGTATTGGTAACATCTGAATTTCTACCACTCCAATCATCCGCCGACTGCGGCCGCGGTTGTAGTTTCCTCCGGTCCCTGAACGTTGGCGCCGGCGGCGTTTACGGGTTTGGCATGCTGTGTGTGGATAGCTGGGAAGCGAGTGCGCGGTATGTTGGAGTGTTTCAGCGATCTCCGGCATCTACCTACAGCAACTACTGCTGCGGATTGGCTCGTGGTTTAAATGTGTCGTGTTTAGCGTTTCTCAATACCTTGCAGTGGTATTTGCTGTAGTGTGTCCTATCATGTAGTAAGACACCCTGCTCCCCCATCTTCAGAATGTAGCAGAGAGAAGCAGCTTAGACACTGTACGTACAGTTCTTTAAACCCCAATTGCGACGTCAGATTCCTGATTGGTAGTGATCTCAGACATCTAGCCGTGAACAGCTTATGACTACCGATTGGATTGCGGTTTAAGTGTGTCGGTTTTCGTGCTTCTCAATACATCGCAGTGGACTCTGTCTTGCAGTGGTATTTGCTGTGGTCTCTATTCTGTCACGCAGTAGAACCTTCCTCCCTCCTTCCGATTGTACCGGAGGGAACCAATTTAGGATTTCTATAGTAGTTTTAAAAACCCAATAGAGTTTCCGATAGCTGTATTGCGCGCAAACTTGCGTTCGGTATGGCCGGTGCGGGTGTGGATCTCTTTCTCCCTGCCGGCGCGGACGGGGCTATATATACAGCGCTACGATCTATATGTGACGGAAATGTCATTTCTTGATCTGCATAATGTCTGCGTGTGATACCCAAACGTTGAAAATATATCTTATTATGAAGAAGGAGGTGGAAGTAAGTCTTTAAGCGCTCAATTTGTCTCCTGTAAATTGTTAAAAAAAATTATTTGACAGGGTAGGATAGATGGATTATTTCACTCTGTTTGATATCGATATTGCGTCAGCTTTCCCTTTGCCTCCAACATTAGTTAATAGGAATACAGTATTCTGAGGAGAGATCAAAACTTCCATCTTCGTGTTTGGGGACTCTGTTTCACACAGACAAGCAGCGAGTGGCCTCTTGAGAGAGGCAGAGACAGGAAGTGAGTCTGGAACTTCCCGATCAATAGAATGCCAACACTTGATGCTTTGTCTGGCGGTCGTGAGGTCAAAGGAGGTTGATGTCCGGTCCGTGGTCGGTTCAAAAATGGTTCAAATGGCTCTGAGCACTATGGGACTCAACTGCTGAGGTCATTAGTCCCCTAGAACTTAGAACTAGTTAAACCTAACTAACCTAAGGACATCACAAACATCCATGCCCGAGGCAGGATTCGAACCTGCGACCGTAGCGGCCTTGCGGTTCCAGACTGCAGCGCCTTTAACCGCACGGCCACTTCGGCCGGCCGGTCCGTGGTCGGTGGTATTTATTAATGTGATCTATAATCAGGGCATTGGGCTGTTTTGACCTTCGTGGCGGCGCAGTTATGATAGACACAAACGTGGGAGACCTCAAACGGTGGCTACTATACGACACTTCATCCCATTCCCTGGTGATTATAGTTATTATATCATGGGGAGCAAGGGTGTCGGGTGCAGTCATGATGTCTACCCAAGTGGGGAACCCTATCTCCTGCAAACTAATTAAATCAAGAATATGTAAGAATTTATTATTGACTTTAATTTGAATTTCGTGTCGAGAGATCCTTTCTCTCCAGCACAGAGTGAGGTTTTTTCCTACCAACTTTTTCTGTGATGGGTGGGGAGGGAGAGGGCGAGGGGTTGGGGATGGGATGTTTTCTGGTAATGGCGCTGTGCACTAGCTCTGTCGATCCCTGCATGTCAAGGTGAGTGCACACATGAAAATTTTCCAGTAAGACGACACGTCCAATCTGTAGCAATGTAATTACATAATTAGGATGTAGCCGCTGGACGTGAGCTTTTGCCATGAAATAAAAGTGAAATCCAGTCCCTGCAAATTGAATTTTATAAATAAACAGTATATCCTATGCTATATAGTTCAGCTTCCTCTCATGAAACCTTCCTCTCCAACACAGTTGGCAGCTTAGAGCCCATGGCGGAATCCATTCTGTCAGTCATTTGCCTTGGAAGGAGTTCTTGTGTGCGTCAGTGTTCTGCAGGGGTATACAGGGTAAACGCAATTTTGGTTGCGGTTTGGTCTGACAGCGACCGACGTCGAGAGAGAGAGACAGAGAGAGGGAGAGAGAGAAAGAGAGAGAGAGAGAGAGAGTGAGAGAGAGAAGGAGAGCACGTGTTTCTACGTGAATTTCTCGGATGTCAAGTATCAAAGGGTTACTGACACCTGTTGCCTTTGTTGAGAGATTAGAGAGACATCCAGTGTGTCAGTCGCAGGGCCCGAGTGAAAACTCTTGGATACCGAAGCATGGCGCGGCCGCTTATGGGATCATTCCTTTGCGAGACCCCAAGCGACCTGAGCGTACGACGGTGCGAGCTGGCGTTCTGTGTGGGTCAGTGAACGGCTGACAGTGCATGCTTCGCGATCGATAGATTTTTAACAGTGTAATTACATGTGATGGGTGGTTCATAACAGTATTCCTTGAGCGATAGGGATGAAAAATCATCGCAATTGTTTAAATATTCCATATATTACTTTCCATCCCGTAAATTGCTTAAATGGAGAATATCCCACACATTGTGTAAACTGTTTAAACAATATTCCATACACTGCAATCGATTTCCCGTAAACCATCAAATTGTTCACATAAATAAATAAATTATATTCCACACATAGCCTTGTATCCCATAAACTGTTTAAATAAACCATATTCCAGACATTGTCTAAGTTCTTTAATCAATATTCCATACACTGAACTCGATTTCCCTCCAAATGGACAATCAACTGAGCCTGTTTCCATCCAGATTTAGGGTGGGGTGGGAGGTGAGGGTTGGGTGATTTACCAGAGGGGGAAGATTTAATTAATTGATAGATTGAATTAATTATTCAGTCAAATTAACATCAAAAGTGTGTTTTTATCGGCCAGGGGAGTTCCCAAGTGATAAGGGTGGAGGAAGGGGAGGGGGAGGGGGAGGAGGAGGAGGAGAAGGGGGAGGGGGAATGGGGGAGGGAGCAATACGTTGAGGAGCTTTCAATCAAAAGGAAGGATTAACCCCAGGGGGTCATAATCGTCTTAGCAGAGCAATAGATTAAGGACCCATCAATCAGAAGAGAACAATAGCTTCAACCCTGAATGTAGGTAACCCTCACCAACAAATTGTCCTGAAACGTAGTTGGTTCACCTGCTGTCGAATGGACCACCATACTTGCTCCGGACACTGCGAGAGGGCTGTACAAGCAATGATCACACGCACGGCACAGCGGACACACCAGGAACCGCAGTGTTGGCCGTCGAATGGCGCTAGCTGCGCAGCATTTGTGCACCGCCGCCGTCAGTGTCAGCCAGTTTGCCGTGGCATACGGAGCTCCATCGCAGTCTTTAACACTGGTAGCATGCCGCGACAGCGTGACGTGAACCGTATGTGCAGTTGACGGACTTTGAGCGAGGGCGTATAGTGGGCATGCGGGAGGCCGGGTGGACGTACCGCCGAATTGCTCAACACGTGGGGCGTGAGGTCTCCACAGTACATCGATGTTGTCGCCAGTGGTCGGCGGAAGGTGCACGTGCCCGTCGACCTGGGACCGGACCGCAGCGACGCACGGATGCACGCCAAGACCGTAGGATCCTACGCAGTGCCATAGGGGACCGCACCGCCACTTCCCAGCAAATTAGGGACACTGTTGCTCCTGGGGTATCGGCGAGGACCATTCGCAACCGTCTCCATGAAGCTGGGCTACGGTCCCGCACACCGTTAGGCCGTCTTCCGCTCACGCCCCAACATCGTGCAGCCCGCCTCCAGTG
The DNA here is from genome assembly GCF_023898315.1 of Schistocerca nitens. Classification (NCBI taxonomy): domain Eukaryota; kingdom Metazoa; phylum Arthropoda; class Insecta; order Orthoptera; family Acrididae; genus Schistocerca; species Schistocerca nitens. The sequence continues at coordinate 893,828,928 of NC_064616.1, forward strand.
GTGTCGCGACAGGCGTGAATGGAGGGACGAATGGAGACGTGTCGTCTTCAGCGATGAGAGTCGCTTCTGCCTTGGTGCCAATGATGGTCGTATGCGTGTTTGGCGCCGTGCAGGTGAGCGCCACAATCAGGACTGCATACGACCGAGGCACACAGGGCCAACACCCGGCATCATGGTGTGGGGAGCGATCTCCTACACTGGCCGTACACCACTGGTGATCGTCGAGGGGACACTGAATAGTGCACGGTACATCCAAACCGTCATCGAACCCATCGTTCTACCATTCCTAGACCGGCAAGGGAACTTGCTGTTCCAACAGGACAATGCACGTCCGCATGTACCCCGTGCCACCCAACGTGCTCTAGAAGGTGTAAGTCAACTACCCTGGCCGGCAAGATCTCCGGATCTGTCCCCCATTGAGCATGTTTGGGACTGGATGAAGCGTCGTCTCACGCGGTCTGCACGTCCGGCACGAACGCTGGTCCAACTGAGGCGCCAGGTGGAAATGGCATGGCAAGCCGTTCCACAGGACTACATCCAGCATCTCTACGATCGTCTCCATGGGAGAATAGCAGCCTGCATTGCTGCGAAAGGTGGATATACACTGTACTAGTGCCGACATTGTGCATGCTCTGTTGCCTGTGTCTATGTGCCTGTGGTTCTGTCAGTGTGATCATGTGATGTATCTGACCCCAGGAATGTGTCAATAAAGTTTCCCCTTCCTGGGACAATGAATTCACGGTGTTCTTATTTCAATTTCCAGGAGTGTAGAATGTGAAAGCTGCCTAACGCCATCTATATTTAAACATACCGACTGTATGTGGTCTTGTTTGCCACATGGGAAACACTTGGCTTTGCAGCACGGACACTGTGTCCTATTATGCGTTTGAAAGCAACGTGGGCAGGGCTTCCGCGATCGTGCGGGCTGCGGCCTGGGCTGATGGTGCGACTGGTTTGCACATGACCTAGACGTCGGGCGACGTCTGACATGAGCGAAAGGGGGGCGGAGGAAGTTGGTTTGACCCCCGAAATACCTTACTCTTGACAAAAGATATGGCAGGTGCTTGAAAACCGTGCTCTTACATCGACAATGTCCTGTGACTCAGTAATTGACAACAGTGTACTGAGGTCAGGGTTTGGATGCTTTAGGGCGGCAGCGTGATACGAGAATGAGACACATTCTGAATTATTGTTTCTCTCATCATAATGTCACTGTAACTGAACCTACACTAAGTGACGTTGTCTAGCAAGGCCACGAAGTTCTGTTACACACTGTTTGTAGGACTGTCCCGGCTGCTGTTTTAATCTTAAAAACGTATAACGAGTAGCTGCTACATGCACTTGTGATTGAAGATGATTTGACAGTTTGTCAGCTAACTCCTCGTAGGGGACCTCATGAGGTTGGTGATATAGAAACAGGTTTACTAACAACTGGAAGAATCTGAGCCTACGGTGGAGAGAAAGTGGTAATTACGCTGGTTACCCGTTATGCCGTAGGCACTGAAATGCGCCGTCAACTGTGCAACATAATCAGCCTAGCCTCTGCTTTGCCTCAGGAACTGTCTGAATTTAGACACTTGAACCGTTTGTTGAGCTATTTCCAATTGAACAGGCTGGGATCGCAGTTGTGCTGCTGCCACAAGTTCTTGCAGCGCTCGTAATAATTGTTCAATCCTTCGTCCCTGCAATTGTATAGCTTGCATTAAAAACACATTCTGAAGAGGCATCGTGAACAATCAATATAACAACACACAAAGAGAAAAATAGCACTGCTCCAAGAGAGGGTTAGTTACACAACATGTCACAGTCAGCTAATCGCGAGTTGCATCCTTGGCGCCACTTTATTTGTTGTACCCGACTTCTTGGACGCTAAGGTGACTAGTATTAATACATGATTCTTGAGTTTCTCCCGACGTATTTGATCATCAAAATATCCACGCATTTTGAAGAAACACCGGGTCGGAACTGTGTTTTGTCCTCCGAATAAAACTCGTGCACTGGTGGGGAGCGCCAAAGATGACCTCGGTCTGAGGAAGGCCGGAGTGTACCAGATTCCGTATCAATGTGGCAAGTCGTATATTGGTCAGAACGATGCGTACCGTCGAGGATCGATGCCGTGAACACCAGAGGCACACTCGACTGATGTGTCCGAGCAAGTCGGCGGTCGCTGAACATTGTTTGTCGGAAAATCACGCTATGGAGTATGAACGCACGAGGATTCTGGTACAGACGTCGAGATACTGGGACAGCGTTGTTAGAGAGGCCAACGAAATTCGCACCAATGACGACCTCATAAACCGTGACTGTGGCTATAATCTTAGCAAGGCTTGGGAACCAGCGATTGGGTTAATCGAGAGTAAATCGAGCAAACGTATAGTTGTGACGACCACGGCGGACAGAGCCATCACACCGACGTCATCTCAGACGCCGTCGCAATCTGTTCCACCGCGTGACCGTGGCGCGGGGCGCGGACGGCGGAGGGAGTGCGCCGCGGGCGGAGGGTATTTAAATCGGCCGCCGCCGCGACCGAACCCAGTTCCCCCTGAGCAGCCACAGCGTACGGATCTCCGTACCGGCACGTTCACAGGAGCTCAGTCCGTCAGTTCACCTGATGATGGCGACGTGTATGATCGCTGAAATATTGTGCCCGTTGGACACTGTAGACCGCCGGCCGAAGTGGCCGTGCGGTTCAAGGCGCTGCAGTCTGGAACCGCAAGACCGCTACGGTCGCAGGTTCGAATCCTGCCTCGGGCATGGATGTTTGTGTTGTCCTTAGGTTAGTTAGGTTTAACTAGTTCTAAGTTCTAGGGGACTAATGACCACGGCAGTTGAGTCCCATAGTGCTCAGAGCCATTTGAACCATTTGACACTGTAGACCGGCAGTACACCCGTGGATATTTTTAGTATTAAGGGGCTCCGGAACGCCCTATACTTGCAATGTTAAAATAACGCTTATAAATTACATCTTTCCTCACAAAGTATTTGAGGTAGGAAGTTGAACTTTTTACAGATTATTTATTGGAATATGGGCTACAACTTAACACAGGGATTTTACAAAATTTTAGTTCAGTTATTAAAGATGATTTTTTTTAATTGTAATGAAAATTTACAACATTTTTTTGCAATTATTTATTTATATATTCAAAAATATACAGTTTTTTGGAAAAAGGCTGTGTTAAATTATGCAGAAGGTACTGTGTAACATTTACTGAAAGTTTGAAACAAATATGTTTGGAAGATCCTTAGAAAACATGTAATTAGTATGAGAAAATAAAAGTTTTGGGAATCGAGCGACAAAGATTGGATTAACTTTTTAGTGCATTCCAGGTCCATAGGATGGATTATCTTCATCCTCTGCAAACTCCTCCTCCAGCTTCCTCTTGTTCCTCCTCCTGTTTACTCTTGCTTGTATTTCTAGACTGTTTACAGCCCTGTCTGCAGCCCGAAGGCGTTCCTTGTCTAAAGCAAGCATCGCTCGTACCATGTTAGAACCTATCTTCATTCCCATATTTCTAAATACCTTGCACCTTACAATGTTGCCATCATTGAAAGTCGCAACAGCATCATACACACCAAAGTGAAGTGTTTCTATTCCAACAAATACAGTCTTGGGGATTCTCGACCATATAACACTATTTACACTTTCATTGGGGTTTTGAGTTTTTCCGTGAATACACTTTTTCAACAGTTCAGGTGCTGCTAAGTCTCTGAAAATAGGTTTTATCACCTCCATTATTGCATGAGGCAGACTATGCTTATGAGTGTACACTTCACCAGTTAGCAATCCTTTGTTATATTTACACCAACTGTCTTCTTCTTTGGGACACAAGCTATGTTGGGGATTTTCATCGTCTTTATTGTTTACAGTAATAACACATACCTTTGGCTTTCCAACATTTCTCCTTTTCTTAAAAGCCTTCAGAGGATTTCTAATAACTTTACTTTTACTCATTATTAGACTTCAACAAAACAGAGACTCAAGGAACAGAATTAATTACGAATATTTTCGAGATAACGACATAGTAAATAAACATGAAACAATCGACAATCACACCAGCGATATATATTGAACCATCACAGGTTAGCCACAACACATACTTTATCTCACATCACTAAAATGTACCTGATGAACATGGACGTTAATAATAACACCATTTGACACCAGTTTAACAGCGCCACAGTGGGTCACGCCCATGTAGAACACATTTCAAAAAAAATTTAAAAATAGTTGTAGTCTTCGGAATTGAATAAATTATGTATCTATTAAAAGGTAATAGTCTGCAGATTCTGAAAACGCAAAAAAGTAAAAATTGAACTTTTCATGATTTTGAGCCTTTCCGGAGCCCCTTAATACAGTTCATTAGAACATTGTGAATAAGTAATACTTTATTAATTACAACCAAACTTATCTTAGCTCGCCAGGTTCGGCTGTAGCTATGAAACGGCAGAAATGGACTCTCAGTTTTGAATACTCTAAATGAGTCACGATTATGTAGTGCTAAATTGATACAAATTCACAATGACCGTACTATGACTTCACTTCAGTCACTAGCGAGGCCCACGAGAAAGACAGGCCGCGGCGCGTACGTCACGAAGGTGGGCCTGACTCTCTCGCTCGCTCATCTCAGCAGACAAACTACGATTTTGCAACTGTTAACTCGCAATTGTATGTTTATCTAAAAATGAGAATTGCATCTTCTGCTGTGAATCCGCTATTATGGAGTCTTATTGTTTATTAGAACTACAACGATCGGAAGTCCATATGCCTACTAACAATTTGTTACGGCTGTACTGGGTATGATAAAATTTTATCGGCTGGGTGAGGCACGACATCGTGTATGAAATTAGGACTGTTAAGCAGTAGAGACTAAATGCTTTAAACGAACTGTTATACCATTTATGCAGAGCATAAGTCTTAAATTACAGCCATTGTACAGTCGTGTATTTTGTTGTAGTACTAGTGATCAGTAACACTCTCTAAAATCAGATTTCAGTATACTATGCAATTCTCGTTAGTACGTAAACACCCATTTACTAATTAACACTATGAGAAACGCATTTCGTCTGCTGAGCTGAGCGAGCGAGCTAGCTCAGGCCTACCCTCGTGACGTACACGCCGCGGCCTGTCTTTCTCGTATGCCTCGAGTCACTAGAAAACACAAGCTCATAGCCATCTATTGTCACAGTTCTAATATCGTTGGCGCGACGGCACAGTTCACAGAAGGCAGAAGTCTCCTCACTCCCTGACGGTTGAGAAGGGTTGTGTCACGGCGCGTAGGCAGCACAATGATGTTACTCCGACAGGAACATCCTGGAAATGGGCAGGATTCTACCTTGACCAGAACTATCCTCCTGGCCAATGGCGACCCTATTTCAGGGCAGAGGCGCGGCGGTGGCGCCTCGGAACTACGGGAGGCATGACTTCTTCCTATAGTTGAATTCTTTTATCCTGGCGGCTCGCGCATGCCCGCCCAGACGCGGGAGATTGCTGCGTTGCCAGTTGCACACGACGCACGCGCCAAGAGTAACAGCGCCATAGTACAGTATAGTTCGCAAGCTTACGTTTAGGGGGAGCGCGCAGATTATGAAGTAAAGCCACCACGGCCGCATTAACCCTTTCGCTGCTACAGAGACGTGCTCCCCGCATTCCGCGCTGTGCGCGATTTTGTCACTGCACTGATCGCCTGTGCTGACACATGGTGTTTCCGACTGCTTTGACACACTTATCATTCGATTCCACAACAACTATTTGGCCCAAAAATTAGATTTTTACACATCTTCTTGACTGATACCTTCCCCCCACTTCCTTTGACTGACTGAAGTGCTATAAAATAAAGCCAAACGCGCCCGGTGTAAATAAAACTTTTATTACAGTCGCGAAAGACGGAATATTTCTCAATATTACATACGACACCTATGTGGTACTTAAATTAAATGAGATATTGTTATACAGTAAATTTTATATGAAATTTAGGTACCTTGTCCACATTTCATTCTCAACATTGTGGCAACTAAAATCGACCATACGGAAAGTATACGCTATGGACTTTTACCTCTGCAAACTCTTCAAAATTTCGTGCAATGGTTTACTACATTTAATGCTGCACAATAACTGGGTTGAACATCGAAACAAAATTAAGTCATTTATGGGGGGAAGTTATCAGTCAAGAAGATGTGTAAAAATCTAATTTTTGGGCCAAATAGTTTTTGTGAAATCGAATGATAAGTGTGTCAAAGCAGTGGAAACACCATGTGTCTGCACAGGCGAGCAGTGCAGTGATGACAAAATCGCGCACAGCGCGGAATGCGGGGAGCACGTGACTGCAGCAGCGAAAGGGTTAATGAAGAGACAAAAGCACTAGAAATTTCAAAAAACTGCATTCAAACGAATAAAATTCGTGAAGTAAGACACTTCGATATTGTTTTAAAATAAAAAAAATATTTAGCATCGCACAATGTTTGAACTCGTTACCTATCGCCTTCTAATCCAACGCCTTAACCATTACGCTAACGCAGCTCGTCCTGCAATATTTCTCCATAAGGACTCTAACACGTCACGCAAAATTCTGACAATCACTGTTGATATGTCTATGAATTACTCGCACTTCGTCGAAGTACAATAGGAAATAAACAATTACCGCTGTTCTTTATTGCGAAAAAGCAGTTCGTGAAATTGATACAAACACCTTTCCTTGCTATCGCCTGAATTAAGAGTCTTATTGCTTGTTTGGTTTAATTAATTAATAGAAAATGAAGCAATTGGCATAAAGAATGGTTTTTCCAAACTTTCAAAAAACAAAGTCTGCTATCAAGACATTGCTTTTGTTCTATTGCTTTATTTATGACTGAAGACACTCGTCCGTGCTCTGTACTACAGTCGAGATCTGGCAACGTCATTCTCTGTTCATTGGCTGTGTGGTGTCACCGCTAGACACCACACTTGCTAGGTGGTAACTTAAATCGGCCGCGGTCCTGTAGTACATGTCGGACCCGCGTGTCGCCACTGTGTAATCGCAATCCTAGCGCCACCACATGGCAGGTCACAAGACACGGACATGACCTCGCCCCAGTTGTACGGACGACATAGCTTGCGACCAGACCTACCAAGTCTTCCTCTCATTTGCCGAGAGACTGATAGAATAGCCTTCAGCTTATTCCATAGCTACTACCTAGCAAGGCGCCATTTGTATCAGTGCTTATAGCTTACTACTATTCAAGAGATGTATTCCAACAAGAGAATAAAGTTAAGTATATTATTCCAGCTACGTACTGTTCTTCTTATTCATTAATAAGTCTCATGTTCCAGTACTTCACGCCCGTCTGCGTTAGTTTAGCGTGCACTTTCAGCCACTTCGATCTACAAGGTGTTGGCCCCGCTGCCGACACATCAGGCTGACTGTATGTTTTGACGTCAGATGCGCAGAACGAACCTAAACTCGGCCGCCAAGATATATGACGCGCACTTTAGCATCTCATTGACGCCTCGTAATACTGCTTCCGTGGGCAGTAACTCTGCCGTGGTCGATACTTCCCGCGCCACTCTCGGCGACACCACACACGTGACGTTGTAAAACAAAATTGCATTGGATATAGAATAATCGAGATTCTACTATCAATCAATGGAAAAGTATCACCTGGTTGGATGACTCACGTTTCCTGTTACAGCAGGTCGATAGTCTTGTTAGGATAGCCGTCATCCAGGCGAGCGACTACTCGAAACATGGATTACGCCATAGACGCAGTTCAGTGGTCACAGTATTATGCTATGGGGGATATTTACCTGGGCTTTTATGACACATGTGGTAGTAACTGAAGGCTCCATAACAGCTATGGTCTACGTGAACATTATTGTGAACCACCTGTATCCTTTCATGCTTGATGTCTTCTTTATTGCTATGGCACTTTAAGCATGATAACTGTTTGTGTACCGAGGCCAGAATCGTGTTTCAACGGTTTGAGGAGCATGATAGTGAACTGACGTTGATATTTTGTCCAGTGAATTCGCATATCTGAACCCAATCGAAGACATCCGCGACGCTATTTGACACTAGATCGACACCCACAATATACTAGCCGGTAATTTGCGGGAATTCCTTGATCTGTGGATAGACATTTGGTACCACGTTCTTCCAGAAACGTACCAAGGACTAGTTGAATCCATACTATGCAAATTCGCTGCTGTTATGCGTTTCAAAGGTGAACCAACACGCTATTAAGCAGGTGGTCATAATGGTTTGGCTTGTCGGTGTATTTATTAGAGATATTATTGCGTTAGACTTTCCCGAACGGACAGTAGTAGAAATGGTTCTTCAGCTAGACGGCAGGGGCTGTTGTGAAATTCTCAAGTATTTCATCGGCGTAACTGGACGACCTCTTCAGGTATGATCTACACACTGCCGAGCTAAGACTGTAACCTCTTACTTGTATCAACATATGTGGGAAATATGTAGACGTGAAAGCATCAAATTTAATAGTCAATAACGAACATTCATGATCGGTGGCGGGAAGAACCTGTCGGACGATGAACTATTGATTCAACCTGCGCGCCAAGGCTGTTGTTCCTTCTGGACGCTGTCAGCAGGCTGTTCCAGTGACCTCTGTCGGAAATCGACTGGCCGAAATACGATATGGATTTCCGGAAGGCTTTTGACACTGTACCACACTACTGGCTTGTAGTGAAGTTGCGTGCTTATGGAATATGGTCTCAGTTATGTGACTGGATTTGTGATTTCCTGTCAGAGAGGTCACAGTTCGTAGTAATTGACGGAAAGTCATCGAGTAAAATAGAAGTGATATCTGGCGTTCCCCAAGGTGGTGTTATAGGCCCTTTGCTGTTTCTTAACTATATAAACTATTTGGGAGACAATATGAGCAACCGTCTTAGGTTGTTTGCAAATGACGCTGTCGTTTATCGACTAATAAAGTCATCAGAAGATCAAAACAAATTGCGAAACGATTTAGAAAAGATATCTGAATGGTGCGAAAATTGGCAGTTGACCCTAAATAACGAAAAGTGTGAGGTCATCCACATGAGTGCTAAAAGGAATTCGTTAAACTTCGGTTTCACGATAAATCAGTCTAATCTAAAAGCCGTTCATTCAACTACACTACAGGTCATTAAAATTGCTACACCACAAAGATGACGTGCTACAGACGCGAAATTTAACCGACAGGAAGAAGATGCTGTGATATGTAAATGATTAGCTTTTCAGAGCATTCACACAAGAATGGCGCCGGTGGCGACACCTACAACGTGCTGACATGAGGAAAGTTTCCAACCGATTTCTCATACACAAACAGCAGTTGACCGGCGTTGCCTGGTGGAACGTTGTTGTGATGCCTCGTGTAAGGAGGAGAAATGCGTACCATCACATTTCCGACTTTGATAAAGGTCGGATTGTAGTCTATCGCGATTGCGGTTTCTCGTATCGCGACATTGCTGCTCGCGTTGGTCGAGATCCAATGACTGTTAGCAGAATATGGAATCGGTGGCTTCAGGAGGGCAATGCGGAACGCCATGCTGGATCCCAACGGCCTCGTATCACTAGTAGTCGAGACGACCGGCATCTTATCTACATGGCTGTAACGGATCGTGCAGCCACGTCTCGATCCCTGAGTCAACAGATGGGGACGTTTGCAAGACAACAACCATCTACACGAACAGTTCGACGACGTTTGCAGCAGCATGGACTATCAGCTCGGAGACCATGGCTGCGGTTACCTTTGACGCTGCATCACAGACAGGAGCGCCTGCGATGGTGTACTCAACGACGAACCTGGGTGCACGAATGTCAAAACGCCATTTTTTCGGATGAATACAGGTTCTGTTTACAGCATCATGATGGTTGCATCCGTGTTAGGCGACATCGCGGTGAACGCACATTGGAAGCGTGTATTCGTCATCGCCATACTGGCATATCACCCGGCGTGATGGTATGGGGTGCCATTGGTTACACGTCTCGGTCACCTCTTGTTCGCATTGACGGCACTTTGAACAGTGGACGTTACATTTCATATATGTTACGACCCGTGGTTCTACCCTTAATTCGATCCCTGCGAAACCCTACATTTCAGCAGGATAATGCACGACCGCGTGTTGCAGGTCCTGTATGGGCCTTTCCGGATACAGAAAATGTTCGACTGCTGCCCTGGCCAGCACATTCTCCAGATGTCTCACCAACTGAAAACGTCTGGTCAATGGTGGCCGAGCAACTGGCTTGTCACAGTAGGCCAGTCTTGATGAACTGTGGTATCGTGTTGAAGCTGCATGGGCAGCTGTACCTGTACACGCCAGCCAAGCTCTGTTTGACTCAATGCCTAGGCGTATCAAGGCCGTTATTACGGCCAGAGGTGGTTGTTCTGGGTACTGATTTCTCAGGATCTATGCAGCCAAATTGCGTGAAAATGTAATCACATGTCAATTCCAGTATAATATATTTGTCCAATGAATACCCGTTTATCATCTGCATTTCTTCTTGGTGTAGCATTTTTAATGGCCAGTAGTGTAAATACCTAGGTATTACAATAACGAACAACTTAAATTGGAAGGAACACGCAGAAAGTGTTGTAGGGAAGGCTAACCAAAGACTGCGTTTTATTCGCAGGACACTTGGAAAATGTAACAGATCTACTAAGGAGAGTGCCTACACTACACTTATACGTCCTCTTTTAGAATACTGCTGCGCGGTGTGGGATCCTTACTGGATAGGACTGACGGAGTACATCGAAAAAGTTAAAAGAAGGGCAGCACGTTCTGTATTATCGCGAAATATTGGAGTGAGTGTCACAGAAATGATGCAGGATTTGGGCTGGAAATCATGAAAAGAAAGGCGTTTTTCGTTGCGACGGAATCTCCTCACGAAATTCCAATAACTAACTTTCTCCTTCGAAAGCGAAAATATTTTGTTGACACCTACCAACATAGGGAGAAACGATCACCACGATAAAATAAAGGAAATCAGAGCTCGAACGGAAAGATACCTGTATAGGTGTTCGTTCTTTTCGCGCGCTATACGAGATTGGAATAATAGAGAATTGTGAATGTGGTCCGATGAACCCTCAGCCAGGCACTTAAATGTGCATGCATGTCCGAAGGAAAAGGCTCTCAGACGACTACAGTCATACTGAACAATATTCGGCTTCTCTGGTTGGTATAGACGTGCGTGTTGTCGATGTTCGACGCATCTGTCTTCCATAGTGTGACAAGTTCGTCCGAGGTACGACTTCCCATAGCTACAAGTAATTTTATAAACACCATGCCTTCTCAAGCCAACAATGTCCGTAACTGAGCTTAGAAGAGCTCTGTGGTTCGTTGGTGGACGGAAGACCTGTTTGCCTCTATGCTTCCTCAGTAAACTTCCTGTTTCGGAAGATACACTGTCGACGTATAGTCTTATAATAAGACGACCACTCCTCTCTGAGCTCTACAAATATTAGGAACAGAGACGAATGCATTATGTTTGCAGCCTTCTGTTACAACACTAGACGGATCCATAACAGATGGAATGGAAGCTTTGGCCCGTTCATTTAACCACAAGTGTTCTCTGTTTGCCAGACGAACTAAATAGCCTCAGTTCTTCCTCTGAGACCGCTACGTTCGCAGGTTCGAATCCTGCCTTGGGCATGGATGTGTGTGACGTTCTTAGGTTAGTTAGGTTTAATTAGTTCTACGTTCTAGGTGACTGATGACCTCAGAAGTTAAGTCGTTTAGTGCTCAGAGCCATTTGAACCATTTTTTTTCTTCCTTTGATCCGCTTTCCAAAGTTATTCTTGGTTCCCTCCATTATTTGTTTGATGTACAGACAGGATAACATTTGGGGAAGGCTACAATCCTGTCTCATCACATTTTCAACTACTGCTTCACTTTCATGTTCCGCGATTCTTGCGTGCAGCTTCAGCCTGGTTTCTGTACAAGATGCAGATAACCTTCGCACCCTTTATTTTATCGCGGATAACTTCAGAATTTCAAAGAGTGTATTCCAGTCAACTTTGTCGAAATTATATTTTCTAAATCCAGAGATGCCATATTTGTGGGTTTGCCTTTTTTCCAACCTATTTTCTGAGATGAGTGGTAGGGTCAGTATTGCCTCACGTGTTCCTAAATTTCTCCGAAATCCAAATTTATCGGCTTCTGAAACTCGTCCCACTCTTCTTAGATAATTTGGTTCCAATGGCTCTGAGCACTATGCGACTTAACTTCTGAGGTCATCAGTCGCCTAGAACTTAAAACTAATTAAACCTAACTAACCTAAGGACATCACACACATCCATGCCCGAGGCAGGATTCGAACCTGCGACCGTAGCGGTCGCTCGGTTCCAGACTGCAGCGCCTAGAACCGCACGGCCACTCCGGCCGGCAGATAATTTCCGTTAGTAATTTACATCTCCCACTTATGAAACCGGTGGTCTGGTAATTCTCAGCACTCGCATTCTTTAGTGTTGATATTGTTAAATTCTTCTTGAAATCTGAGAGTATTTCGCCTGCCTCATTTATCTTGAATATAAGGTTGAACAGTTTTACCATGGTGAGTTCTACCAAGGTTCTTGGTAATTCTGAAGTAATGTTGTCTATTCCATATGTACTGTGTCGACTTTAGTCTTTTAGTGATTTGTCACAGTCTCCTCGCAGTATCTCGTACTCCGCCTGCTCTTCATCTTTCTTCCCTTTCCATAGTACTGTCATCAAGTTTCTTTCCTTTATACAGCGATTCTGCTTGTTCCTTCCACCTATTAGTCTCCCACTCTTTGCTTTTTCTCTATAAGGCAGGTAAGGTTAAGTTCCGCCTCATGGTCCTGACGAGCCAATCGGGTCCGACCGACCACCGTGTCATCCTCGGCCAATGGCGTCAACGGATGCGGCCTGGAGGGCATGTTGTCAGCACACCGCTGTCCCGGTCGTTGTCGGGTTTTTGGCCCTTGAAAACTCTACTAATCGGTCGAATAGCTTGGCAACGGGTTATACACAATGCTGGTGACTACTTTGAAGGTCAGTAAAACTTTGAAACACGTTTCTTTTTTGTACGAGCTGTAAATAAATAGTTGCCACTATTAAAGTTACAACCCTCGCAAATACCAATCTCACAAGTTTAAGTGCATCCCGTACTGGTCCTCCCAGCAAGGAAAATTCCCTGGCGGTACAGAGAATCGAATTCGTTACCCCCGCATGGCAGTCAGTCGCGCTAACCACTCAGGTACAGAGGCGGACTTCTCCAAACGTTTACTTAAGATTCCTTTAAGTAGGATCTGTCTTTGCTATAGTCACGCGAGAACCACATTTAGAGCATAACACGTTGGTATCTTGTCTTTTCCGATGCCAGTTTGCTGTTAACTGTATTGCTAGAACGCCGGCCGGAGTGGCCGTGCGGTTCTAGGCGCTACAGTCTGGAACCGAGCGACCGCTACGGTCGCAGGTTCGAATCCTGCCTCGGGCATGGATGTGTGTGATGTCCTTAGGTTAGTTAGGTTTAAATAGTTCTAAGTTCTAGGTGACTGATGACCTCAGAAGTTAAGTCGCATAGTGCTCAGAGCCATTTGAACCATTTTTGTATAGCTAGAACGATCTACTCAGAGAATTGCAGAAATTCTCTACGACGAAGGTAAATAGAGGGGCTCATGAGGCTATTTGGGACGTTTGGGTAACGCCAAGCTGGTCGTAGGTTGTATTCCAAAAATGAACAGCATAGAGACAGAAGTGATGACACTTTCTGCAGGACCTGACCATCATTTTGCAGGACAATACTCAAGCACGTACAGTGCAAGCTGTTACCGATTTGTTTGACTGATGGGGCTGCTAAGTACTGTACCACCTACTGCACTCCTCTGACTTAAGCTCTCGTAAGTTCAACTAGATTTCTAAACTGAAGGAAACACTTCATGGCATTCGCTTCAGAACTGCTACAAATTCGTCGGGCAATAAAGCGCGCAGCACTAACTGTCAACACAACTGGCACTGCTAAGAGTATCCTACGACTTCCTCATCGATGGCAACGGGTTATACTCAATGTTGGTGACTACTTTGAAGGCCAGTAAAACTTTGAAACACGTTTCTTTTTTGTACGAGCTATAAATAAATAGTTGCCACTATTAAAGTTACAACCCTCGTATATACCAAACACATTAATCCCTTTGAGTCTCAACAATATTTAAAAAATTTAATTTAGTTTTTTTACATAATTCACCTTATTATCACGGTTAGCACGAATGAAAGAAGGAATTGGCAAAAAAATCAATTGTTTTAAGGAGGTGGGAGCAGTCTGGAATATAAATGTAAATTTTTCACAAAATTAATCTTTGTTATCATAGTTAGCAATGAATGGAGGATAAAACTGGTTAAGGGTGAACAATCAGTTGTTAAATGGCTCCACTGGCAGTTTTCGATCATCCGTCATTTCATGTGATATATTTGAAGGCAAATTCCCATTTTTCCTAACAAAATCTAGCATCTCAAAAATTCCGTGATCCAACAACGCCTAAAACAATTATAGTACTAAATGACAAGCAAAAATTGGCATAGAATTTAATACATTTTTTATCACAACTACCTTTACTACTTTAAGTGTCTCATTTCCTAATCTAATTCCCTCAGCATCACCCGACTTAATTCGACTACATTCCATTATCCTTGTTTTGCTTTTGTTGATGTTCATCTTATACCCTCCAAGCAAGACACTGTCCATTCCGTTCAACTGCTCTTCCAAGTCCTTTGCTGTCTCTGACAGAATTACAATGTCATCGGCGAACCTCAAAGTTTTTATTACTTCTCCATGGATTTTAATACCATGATGATGGTCGAAGTAGAGAGGATATAAAATGTAGACTGGCAATGGCAAGGAATTCGTTTCTGAAGAAGAGAAATTTGTTAACATCGAGTATTGATTTAAGTGTCAGGAAGTCGTTTATGAAAGTATTTGTATGGAGTGTAGCCATGTATGGAAGTGAAACATGGACGATAAATAGTTTAGACAAGAAGGGAATAGAAGCTTTCGAAATGTGATGCTACAGAAGAATGCTCAAGTTTAGATGGGTAGATCACATAACTAATGGGGTGGTATTGAATAGAGTTGGGGAGAAGAGGAGTTTGTGGCACAACTTGACCAGAAGAAGAGATCGGTTGGTAGGACATGTTCTGAGGCATCAAGGGATCACCAATTAAGTATTGGAGGGCAGTGTGGAGGGTAAAAATTGTAGAGGGAGACCAAGAGATGAATACACTAAGCAGATTCAGAAGGATGTAGGCTGCAGTAGGTACTGGGAGATAAAGAAGCTGGCACAGGATAGAGTAGCATGGAGAGCTGCATCAAACCAGTCTCAGGACTGAAGACCACAACAACAACAACAACAATCACACCTACCTACTATACCAGTGATTTCATTTCGATAATACTCATAAAAGCAGTTCTATAAACTCAAGTTTACGTTACTGTGACTGAGATATACTTATTTTCAATGTCAGTGATGTCCTCAATATGGCCAAAATAAAAAATCTGTATGCCAGAATCTCCCGCAGTCACGTAGCACAATCTCTGCGCCGACTGTTGCTTTGAACGCCGTAAGTGACTCCTATAATCACTTGATTCGTAGAAGTACCTGGGCGTACCGCTAGAAGTCTCTGTTTTGGAACAGCATTGGTGGTTTCATGCGAAAGGCACTGGTAGTTCAAAAAATTAATGAAATTGCGCTTTCAGGCAGAAACCGCTGGGACTCAAGGTGTTAATAAAAGATGGCACTGATTCCTCGTGGGACACAAAACATCAGAACACTATTACAGAAGCAACGAAAGAAGCGTGCCAAATTTAAAAGATGCAAAATCTCCTAGATTGGCTATGTTTTACTGAAGCTCGAAACTTAGCAGATGCTTCAATGCAAAACACTTTTAATAGTTTCAACAGCAAAACTCTGTCTCGAAATCTGGCAGGAAATCCAAAGAGATTCTTGTCGTATGTAAAGTACACCAGCTTCAAGACACAATCAATACCTTCACTGAGTGATAGCAATGGTAATATTACTGATGACAGTGCCACTACAGCAGAGCTACTAAACACGGTTTTCCGAAATTCCATCAGTAAAGAAGACAAATTCAATATTCCAAAATTCGAATCAAGAACTGACAACATAGGCAACTTAGTAGTAGATATCCTGGATGTAGCGAACCAATTAAAATCGAAAAAAAAAAACTAGGTCTCCTGTCCAGATTGTATGCTGAGATGACAAAAGTCACAAAGTCAGGAATACTTCCTAATATGGTGTCGACCTACTTTTGCCCGGCATAGTGCTGGAACTCAACGCGGCATGGACTCAACAAGTCGTTGGAGGTTCCCCGCAGAAATAGTGAACCATGCTGCCTCTATAGTAGTCCACAATTACGAAAGTGTCACCGGTGCAGGATTTTGTGCACGAACTGACCTCTCGACTATATCCCATAAATATTCCATTGGATTCATGTCTGGCGATCTGGGTGGCTGAATCATTCGTTCGAATTATCCAGAATGTTCTTCAAACCAATTGACAACAACTGTGGTCTGGTTTTGGAACATGAAGTCCATGAATGGCTGTAAATGGTCTCCAGGCAACCGAACATAACCATTTCCAGTAAATTATGGCTCCATTTGGGCCACAGGACTGAGTCCAATCCATGTAAACACAGCCCACACCATTATGGAGGCACCACTACCAGCTTGCACAGTGCCTTGTGGACAACTTGTATCCATGACTTTTTGGGTTCAAATGGTTCAAATGGCTCTGAGAACTATGGGACTTAAAACTTCTAAGGTCACCAGTCCCCTAGAACTTAGAACTACTTAAACCTAACTAACCTAAGGACATCACACACATCCATTCCCGAGGCAGGATTCGAACCTGCGACCGTAGCGGTCGCGCGGTTCCAGACTATAGCGCTCTAGAACCGCTCGGCCACCCCGGCCGGCGACTTTTTGGGATCTGTGCCACACTCGAACTCTACTATCAGTTCCTACCAACTGAAATCTGGACTCATCTCCCAAGGCCACGGTTTTCCAGTCGTCTAGGGTCCAACCGATATGGCCACCAGCACAGGACAGGCGCTACAGACGATGTCGCACTTGCGTCGGGCGTCAGCTGCCGTAGCCCATTAACGCCAAATTTCTCCACACCGTCCTAACGGCTACGTTAGTCATACGTCCCACACTCATTTCTGCGGTTGTTTCACGCTGGGTTGCTCGTCTGTTAGCATTGACAACTCTACGCAAACGCCACTGCTCTCGGTCGTTAAGTGAAGGCCATCAGCCACTGCGTTGTCCGTGCTAAGAGGTAATGCCTGAAATGTGGTATTCTCGGCACACGATTGCCACTGTGGATCTCGGAATATTGAATTCCCTAACTATTTTCGAAATGGAAAGTCGCATGCCGTCTAGCTCCAACTACCATTCCACGTTAAAAGTCTGTTAATTCCCGCTGTGCTACCATAATTACGAATCACCTGAGTACAAATGACGTCTCTGCCAACGCACTGACCTTGTCTTTCTTTTGTACATGATACTACCGCCATCTGTATACGTGGATATCGCTATCCACGACTTTGTGACATCAGTGTATACCAGTTAGGTTCGTACATTAGCTTCATACTTAGCAATCACATACAACCGCTCGCTCGACGAAAGATCCGTACCTAAAGACAGGAAAGTTGCGCAGGTCACACCATTACTCAAGAAAGGAAGTAGGAGTAATTCGCTGAATTAGAGACGCATATCACTAACGTCGATTAACAGTAGAATTCTGGAACATATACTGTGTTCAAACATCATGAATTACCTCTAAGAAAACGATTTATTAACAAATACCTAACACGGATTCAGAAAATATCTTACTTGTGAAACATATCTAGCCCTTTAGTCACGCGAATTAATCAGTACTACCGACATGGGATCTAACATTCATTCCACATTTTTAGATTTCTAGAAAGTTTTTGACACCGTTTCTCACAAGCGACTTCTAAAAAAAACTGCGTGCCTACGGAGTATCGTCTCATTTGTGTGACTGGATTCGTGATTTCCTGTAAGGAAAGTCACATCCCGCAATATTCGACGGAAAGCCATCGAATAAAATAGAAGTTGGCTCTGAGCACTATGGGACTTAACTTCTGAGGTCATCAGTCCCCTAGAACTCAGAACTACTTGAACCTAACTAACCTAAGGACACCACACACATCCATGCCCGAGGCAAGATTCGAACCTGCGACCGTAGCGGTCACGCGGTTCCAGAGTGTAGCGCCTAGAACCGCTCGGCCACTCCGACCGGCTAAATAGAAGTGATATCCTGCGCTTCCCAAGGAAGTGTTATATGTCCTCTGCTGTTCCTGATCTACATAAGCGATAAAGGAGACAATCTGAGCAGCCCTCTTAGATTTTTGCAGATGATGCTGTGAGAAGTGAGTAGTCATCCACATGAGTACTAAAAGGAATCGGCTTTAGTTCGGTTACACCACAAGCCGCACAGTTCTAAAGGCGGCGAATTCAACTAAATACTTAGGGATTACAATTATGAATAACTTAAACTGGAACAATGACATAAATAGTGTTGTGAAGTAAGCAAACCAAAGACTGCGATTTAGGAGATGTAACAGGTCTATTAAGGAGACTGCCTACGCTACCCTTTCTAACATTCTGCGTGGTGTCTGTTTGTTCTAAGTGGTGTCTCCCTACCACTTTCGCGCAACGACGCTCTGAGCGTGTTTTTTAGGGAATTACTAGTTTGAACCTGGGACCTGTTGCTGGTAAGGAGACGCCAGACCACACATGACATGTAGAGTCCAGAAGAGTTCAGTGAGACCAGCGATGATATAATCAAATACTTAATGATTTCAGCGTCAGCTCCACTGCACTCCCTGTAAAAGAATATTAATACTAACTAAATTTAGTGGAAGGGGTTCAAGGCTTTCCTATTTTTAGTTAGCTGGTAAAATAATGTCGAAAAAGCAGTTAAGTTTACCATTGGAAATGTTATTCTACTCACAAAACATTGTTTATAAAATGCACTATTGATAAAAGGAAATATTTTAATACAGGATGATAAAAACCAACTGCGTTCAACAAAAATGTGAACGAATATTCCCTGAATAGGTTTCCAAGTTCTACAATGGATCGAAGGATGACCTATGCCATATCACATCTACAGTATAATCTAGGTTTAAATTAAGTTTCATAAAAGAGAAAACTATCAAAAATGGTCTACAGTGACCCTCAATTATCTTTAATTACTTATTTAACTTGTCCTAAATTACAGTGGCTGATGTGGCTTCTCAGTAATTATATAACACAAAAATCATCGCGTTTCAGATTTTTAACTTCTAATAGCAAATGTGAATACCATGAGCTTTAATTGACGATCGACATTAGTATTATGCAAAAAGGGGATGTAACAGATGAGACTTCTGCAGTTCTGAGTGAAGCCTTGCGGCATCGTGTGCGTTCATTACCTTGTCGGTGGTTAGGCAGAGTCGGCGGGCGGCGCAGCTCCACACACCTCGCCGTCTCGGAAGCAACTCTTTCTAACTTCTCCTTACTACAATTTTGCCGAAGTTGTTTTAAGAAAAGGTATCTGGCTGTGTTTTCAGCTGACCAATCAGGGTCTCAATGTTAACCTTAAGCTCCGCCTACAAAAATTCTGTCTATCCAATGAGAAACGTTATACTTTTCGTGGTGGGGCAATGTTTTTAATGTTTGCAACGTAACAGAGACGCGTATAGTCTCACGCTAAAACTTTCAGCTGGCGTGGCCCTTTTAGTGTTATCGTAAGATCTATACTGTTCTTCTGGAGGGCTTAATCTTTTAACATGGGCTGGGGGGTGGTCTTGGCGCTCGGGTGGCGACGTGGGTGTCCGTCCCTTATCGTAGGGCCTTCTAGCTTACACGATTCTGCTCTCGGCTTCTGTTTTCGTTTCTCCCCTCGGAACTGCATCTGTTTCACGGTGGGAAGGTATGACATGCATTTAGGCGTTCTTGTGTTCGTCTGTGGTATTCCATTTGGTCACTCGTTGATCGTATTACTGTGGTTAATTTAATGTCAGGATTTATTCGGAGCTATATGGCATATTGCCGGATTTGCTATCGTGTCAGGGTTTTCATGGAAGGTGTTGGATTTGCCTGACACCTTACACCTTGTCCACAGACACTATTGGCAAGGAACTAAACATCTATGGTCGATAGCACGCTAACACGACACTACTGGCGAGCCCCTGCAACACAGCTACTACTGGTAACCCCAGATGCTCGACCCGCCGAAAAATAGGCAACCGCAGGGAAACCATACTGTACACAGCACGCAAACCAGCCACACACACCCCCTACACTATGAGCCGATCTATGACCGATCGCCCACTAATGTATGACGACGTTGAACTGTTACAGGGGCGCAGCAACTGCAGCAAGCCCCACAACGAGCTTCCACAACGACAAAGGTAACGATGCACGATACCTCGCACTAACATAACCACACATTGAATGCACTGTCACAGATAGCAAGCCGCTACTGCCCTTACTACCCGTCCTACTGTCGCAGAGGTTTTTTTCCCTTGGCGCTTGCCTTGGCACTTTTTTTCCTCTGCCCTTACAACCGCTACCCTTCGATCGCTTTCGTCCACTTTCTATCTCCTGAAGGACCATGTTAATGAGTAATCTTACCCAGACGCATGGATAACATCACAGCCCGCATCCTGATTCAAAAACTAACATGTTATACGGAGGTGACAGTGGAACTTTTGGTTTGGTCACCACGTTGGTGTGGGCGTGGAGGCGCCCCATCCTATATGCTACCCTTGTCCGTCCTCTTCTAGAGTGTTGCTGCGCGGTGTGCGATCCGCAAGGACATCGAAAAAGTTCAGAGGGGGACAGCTCGTTTTGTATTATCGCGAAGTAGGGGTGAGAGTGCCACAGATATGATACGCGAATTGGGGTGGCAGTCATCAAAACAAAGGCGTTTTTCGTTGCGGTAGGACCTCAAAAAATTTCGGTCACCAGCTTTCACCTCCGAATGCGAAATATTTTGTTGGCACCCATCTACATAGAGAGAAATGATCATTATAAAAAATACGAGAAATGAGAGCTCGCACCTAAGGACTTTAGTGTTCGTTTTTTCTGAGCGTTATTCTCCAGTGGAAAGGTAGAGAAACAGCTTGAAGGTGAAACTTCCTGGCAGATTAAAACTGTGTGCCGGACCGAGACTCGAACTCGGGACCTTTGCCTTTCGCGGGCAAGTGCTCTGCCAACTGAGCTACCCAAGCACGACTCACGCCCCGTCCTCACAGCTTTACTTCCGCCAGTACCTCGTCTCCTACCTTCCAAGAGTACTTGCCCGCGAAAGGCAAAGGTCCCGAGTTCGAGTCTCGGTCCGGCACACACAGTTTTAATCTGCCAGGAAGTTTCATATCAGCGCACACTCCGCTGCAGAGTGAAAATCTCAGCTTGAAGCTGGTTCGATTCATAGTGTGTATTGTTTTTATTTTTATGAATATACAAGAAAGTTTAAAACTGTGCCATGTGTTCCCCAGTTCTTGACAGAAAATGGCCCTCATCCCGTGGACCTTCAAACGTTCAAAATACTCCAGTGAGGAAGTCGCTTATTACATGCATGCGCATATCGAGAATATGTCGTTTTAGAACTTTGTCTAGTATCAGCAGGCTACCATGCTGTATATCAGAGGAGCTGACTTAAAAAAATGTTTTGGGTGTTTTTTTTTTGGGGGGGGGGGGGGGGGGTACGCAAGAATCGTTATATAAAGTAGTATATGTGACAGATAACTTTGCGTTTGTCTACTTGTGACCGGTGATTTATCGGTGTTCTGAATGCTCCCAACAACAGAACCGAAAATTGTGATACCAGCCCCCCGTGACGCCACAAAGAAAGCAGACATGGTGACCATGACATCACTATCTACACCCTCGAACAAACATAATGACCACGCGAGTTATTTAACTTCAGTAAAAAAATAAAATAAAACTAATGTGAGAACTGTGGGAAGTAGTGGATTTTGGGTGGGGCATACTAAAGATATAACAACTCAAAACCCAAGCAGACAAAATTTTCAACAATTGACAACCATAAAAAGCAAAAGAGTTGGTATCGTAAATTTTGCTTAACCTATGTAGCTCAACTTCCCCCATGAACCATGGACCTTGCCGTTGGTGGGGAGGCTTGCGTGCCTCAGCGATACAGATGGCCGTACCGTAGGTACAACCACAACGGAGGGGTATCTGTTGAGAGGCCAGACAAACATGTGGTTCCTGAAGAGGGGCAGCAGCCTTTTCAGTAGTTGCAGGGGCAACAGTCTGGATGATTGACTGATCTGGCCTTGTAACATTAACCAAAACGGCCTTGCTGTGCTGGTACTGCGAACGGCTGAAAGCAAGGGGAAACTACAGCCGTAATTTTTCCCGAGGACATGCAGCTTTACATGCAGCTTTACTGTATGATTAAATGATGATGGCGTCCTCTTGGGTAAAATATTCCGGAGGTAAAATAGTCCCCCATTCGGATCTCCGGGCGGGGACTACTGAAGAGGACGTCGTTATCAGGAGAAAGAAAACTGGCAATCTACGGATCGGAGCGTGGAATGTCAGATCCCTTAATCGGGCAGGTAGGTTAGAAAATTTAAAAAGGGAAATGGATAGGTTAAAGTTAGATATAGTGGGAATTCGTGAAGTTCGGTGGCAGGAGGAACAAGACTTTTGGTCAGGTGATTACAGGGTTATAAATACAAAATCAAATAGAGGTAATGCAGGAGTAGGTTTAATAATGAATAAAAAAATAGGAGTGCGGGTTAGCTACTACAAACAGCATAGTGAACGCATTATTGTGGCCAAGATAGACACAAAGCCCATGCCTACTACAGTAGTACAAGTTTATATGCCAACTAGCTCTGCAGATGATGAAGAAATTGATGAAATGTATGACGAGATAAAAGAAATTATTCAGGTAGTGAAGGGAGACGAAAATTTAATAGTCATGGGTGACTGGAATTCGTCAGTAGGAAAAGGGAGAGAAGGAAACGTAGTGGGTGAATATGGATTGGGGGGAAGAAATGAAAGAGGAAGCCGCCTTGTAGAATTTTGCACAGAGCATAACTTAATCATAGCTAACACTTGGTTCAAGAATCATAAAAGAAGGTTGTATACCTGGAAGAATCCTGGAGATACTAATAGGTATCAGATAGATTATATAATGGTAAGACAGAGATTTATGAACCAGGTTTTAAATTGTAAGACATTTCCAGGGGCAGATGTGGATTCTGACCACAATCTATTGGTTATGAACTGCAGATTGAAACTGAAGAAACTGCAAAAAGGTGGGAATTTTAGGAGATGGGACCTGGATAAACTGAAAGAACCAGAGGTTGTAGAGAGTTTCAGGGAGAGCATAAGGGAACAATTGACAGGAATGGGGGAAAGAAATACAGTAGAAGAAGAATGGGTAGCTCTGAGGGATGAAGTAGTGAAGGCAGCAGAGGATCAAGTAGGTAAAAAGACGAGGGCTAATAGAAATCCTTGGGTAACAGAAGAAATATTGAATTCAATTGATGAAAGGAGAAAATACAAAAATGCAGTAAATGAAGCAGGCAAAAGGGAATACAAACGTCTCAAAAATGAGATCGACAGAAAGTGCAAAATGGCTAAGCAGGGATGGCTAGAGGACAAATGTAAGGATGTAGAGGCTTGTCTCACTAGGGGTAAGATAGATACTGCCTACAGGAAAATTAAAGAGACCTTTGGAGAGAAGAGAACCACTTGTATGAATATCAAGAGCTCAGATGGCAACCCAGTTCTAAGCAAAGAAGGGAAGGCAGAAAGGTGGAAGGAGTATATAGAGGGTTTATACAAGGGTGATGTACTTGAGGACAATATTATGGAAATGGAAGAGGATGTAGATGAAGATGAAATGGGAGATAAGATACTGCGTGAAGAGTTTGACAGAGCACTGAAAGACCTGAGTCGAAACAAGGCCCCGGGAGTAGACAACATTCCATTAGAACTACTGATGGCCTTGGGAGAGCCAGTCATGACAAAACTCTACCATCTGGTGAGCAAGATGTATGAGACAGGCGAAATACCCACAGACTTAAAGAAGAATATAATAATTCCAATCCCAAAGAAGGCAGGTGTTGACAGATGTGAAAATTACCGAACTATCAGTTTAATAAGTCACAGCTGCAAAATACTAACGCGAATTCTTTACAGACGAATGGAAAAACTGGTAGAAGCGGACCTCGGGGAAGATCAGTTTGGATTCCGTAGAAATGTTGGAACACGAGAGGCAATACTAACCTTACGACTTATCTTAGAAGAAAGATTAAGAAAGGCAAACCTACATTTCTAGCATTTGTAGACTTAGAGAAAGCTTTTGACAACGTTAACTGGAATACTCTCTTTCAAATTCTGAAGGTGGCAGGGATAAAATACAGGGAGCGAAAGGCTATTTACAATTTGTACAGAAACCAGATGGCAGTTATAAGAGTCGAGGGGCATGAAAGGGAAGCAGTGTTTGGGAAAGGAGTGAGACAGGGTTGTAGCCTCTCCCCGATGTTATTCAATCTGTATATTGAGCAAGCAGTAAAGGAAACAAAAGAAAAATTCGGAGTAGGTATTAAAATTCATGGAGAAGAAGTAAAAACTTTGAGGTTCGCCGATGACATTGTAATTCTGTCAGAGACAGCAAAGGACTTGGAAGAGCAGTTGAACGGAATGGACAGTGTCTTGAAAGGAGGATATAAGATGAATATCAACAAAAGCAAAACGAGGATAATGGAATGTAGTCAAATTAAATCGGGTGATGCTGAGGGGATTAGATTAGGAAATGAGACACTTAAAGTAGTAAAGGAGTTTTGCTATTTAGGGAGTAAAATAACTGATGATGGTCGAAGTAGAGAGGATATAAAATGTAGACTGGCAATGGCAAGGAATTCGTTTCTGAAGAAGAGAAATTTGTTAACATCGAGTATTGATTTAAGTGTCAGGAAGTCGTTTATGAAAGTATTTGTATGGAGTGTAGCCATGTATGGAAGTGAAACATGGACGATAAATAGTTTAGACAAGAAGGGAATAGAAGCTTTCGAAATGTGATGCTACAGAAGAATGCTCAAGTTTAGATGGGTAGATCACATAACTAATGGGGTGGTATTGAATAGAGTTGGGGAGAAGAGGAGTTTGTGGCACAACTTGACCAGAAGAAGAGATCGGTTGGTAGGACATGTTCTGAGGCATCAAGGGATCACCAATTAAGTATTGGAGGGCAGTGTGGAGGGTAAAAATTGTAGAGGGAGACCAAGAGATGAATACACTAAGCAGATTCAGAAGGATGTAGGCTGCAGTAGGTACTGGGAGATAAAGAAGCTGGCACAGGATAGAGTAGCATGGAGAGCTGCATCAAACCAGTCTCAGGACTGAAGACCACAACAACAACAACAACAATCACACCTACCTACTATACCAGTGATTTCATTTCGATAATACTCATAAAAGCAGTTCTATAAACTCAAGTTTACGTTACTGTGACTGAGATATACTTATTTTCAATGTCAGTGATGTCCTCAATATGGCCAAAATAAAAAATCTGTATGCCAGAATCTCCCGCAGTCACGTAGCACAATCTCTGCGCCGACTGTTGCTTTGAACGCCGTAAGTGACTCCTATAATTCACTTGATTCGTAGAAGTACCTGGGCGTACCGCTAGAAGTCTCTGTTTTGGAACAGCATTGGTGGTTTCATGCGAAAGGCACTGGTAGTTCAAAAAATTAATGAAATTGCGCTTTCAGGCAGAAACCGCTGGGACTCAAGGTGTTAATAAAAGATGGCACTGATTCCTCGTGGGACACAAAACATCAGAACACTATTACAGAAGCAACGAAAGAAGCGTGCCAAATTTAAAGGATGCAAAATCACCTAGATTGGCTGTGTTTTACTGAAGCTCGAAACTTAGCAGATACTTCAATGCAAAACACTTTTAATAGTTTCAACAGCAAAACTCTGTCTCGAAATCTGGCAGGAAATCCAAAGAGATTCTTGTCGTATGTAAAGTACATCAGCTTCAAGACACAATCAATACCTTCACTGAGTGATAGCAATGGTAATATTACTGATGACAGTGCCACTACAGCAGAGCTACTAAACACGGTTTTCCGAAATTCCATAAGTAAAGAAGACAAATTCAATATTCCAAAATTCGAATCAAGAACTGACAACATAGGCAACTTAGTAGTAGATATCCTCGATGTAGCGAACCAATTAAAATCGATAAAAAAAACTAGGTCTCCTGTCCAGATTGTATGCTGAGATGACAAAAGTCACAAAGTCAGGAATACTTCCTAATATGGTGTCGACCTACTTTTGCCCGGCATAGTGCTGGAACTCAACGCGGCATGGACTCAACAAGTCGTTGGAGGTTCCCCGCAGAAATAGTGAACCATGCTGCCTCTATAGTAGTCCACAATTACGAATGTGTCACCGGTGCAGGATTTTGTGCACGAACTGACCTCTCGACTATATCCCATAAATATTCCATTGGATTCATGTCTGGCGATCTGGGTGGCTGAATCATTCGTTCGAATTGTCCAGAATGTTCTTCAAACCAATTGACAACAGCTGTGGTCTGGTTTTGGAATATGAAGTCCATGAATGGCTGTAAATGGTCTCCAGGCAACCGAACATAACCATTTCCAGTAAATTATGGCTCCATTTGTGCCACAGGACTGAGTCCAATCCATGTAAACACAGCCCACACCATTATGGAGGCACCACTACCAGCTTGCACAGTGCCTTGTGGACAACTTGTATCCATGACTTTTTGGGTTCAAATTGTTCAAATGGCTCTGAGAACTATGGGACTTAAAACTTCTAAGGTCACCAGTCCCCTAGAACTTAGAACTACTTAAACCTAACTAACCTAAGGACATCACACACATCCATTCCCGAGGCAGGATTCGAACCTGCGACCGTAGCGGTCGCGCGGTTCCAGACTATAGCGCTCTAGAACCGCTCGGCCACCCCGGCCGGCGACTTTTTGGGATCTGTGCCACACTCGAACTCTACTATCAGTTCCTACCAACTGAAATCTGGACTCATCTCCCAAGGCCACGGTTTTCCAGTCGTCTAGGGTCCAACCGATATGGCCACCAGCACAGGACAGGCGCTACAGACGATGTCGCACTTGCGTCGGGCGTCAGCTGCCGTAGCCCATTAACGCCAAATTTCTCCACACCGTCCTAACGGCTACGTTAGTCATACGTCCCACACTCATTTCTGCGGTTGTTTCACGCTGGGTTGCTCGTCTGTTAGCATTGACAACTCTACGCAAACGCCACTGCTCTCGGTCGTTAAGTGAAGGCCATCAGCCACTGCGTTGTCCGTGCTAAGAGGTAATGCCTGAAATGTGGTATTCTCGGCACACGATTGCCACTGTGGATCTCGGAATATTGAATTCCCTAACTATTTTCGAAATGGAAAGTCGCATGCCGTCTAGCTCCAACTACCATTCCACGTTAAAAGTCTGTTAATTCCCGCTGTGCTACCATAATTACGAATCACCTGAGTACAAATGACGTCTCTGCCAACGCACTGACCTTGTCTTTCTTTTGTACATGATACTACCGCCATCTGTATACGTGGATATCGCTATCCACGACTTTGTGACATCAGTGTATACCAGTTAGGTTCGTACATTAGCTTCATACTTAGCAATCACATACAACCGCTCGCTCGACGAAAGATCCGTACCTAAAGACAGGAAAGTTGCGCAGGTCACACCATTACTCAAGAAAGGAAGTAGGAGTAATTCGCTGAATTAGAGACGCATATCACTAACGTCGATTAACAGTAGAATTCTGGAACATATACTGTGTTCAAACATCATGAATTACCTCTAAGAAAACGATTTATTAACAAATACCTAACACGGATTCAGAAAATATCTTACTTGTGAAACATATCTAGCCCTTTAGTCACGCGAATTAATCAGTACTACCGACATGGGATCTAACATTCATTCCACATTTTTAGATTTCTAGAAAGTTTTTGACACCGTTTCTCACAAGCGACTTCTAAAAAAAACTGCGTGCCTACGGAGTATCGTCTCATTTGTGTGACTGGATTCGTGATTTCCTGTAAGGAAAGTCACATCCCGCAATATTCGACGGAAAGCCATCGAATAAAATAGAAGTTGGCTCTGAGCACTATGGGACTTAACTTCTGAGGTCATCAGTCCCCTAGAACTCAGAACTACTTGAACCTAACTAACCTAAGGACACCACACACATCCATGCCCGAGGCAAGATTCGAACCTGCGACCGTAGCGGTCACGCGGTTCCAGAGTGTAGCGCCTAGAACCGCTCGGCCACTCCGACCGGCTAAATAGAAGTGATATCCTGCGCTTCCCAAGGAAGTGTTATATGTCCTCTGCTGTTCCTGATCTACATAAGCGATAAAGGAGACAATCTGAGCAGCCCTCTTAGATTTTTGCAGATGATGCTGTGAGAAGTGAGTAGTCATCCACATGAGTACTAAAAGGAATCGGCTTTAGTTCGGTTACACCACAAGCCGCACAGTTCTAAAGGCGGCGAATTCAACTAAATACTTAGGGATTACAATTATGAATAACTTAAACTGGAACAATGACATAAATAGTGTTGTGAAGTAAGCAAACCAAAGACTGCGATTTAGGAGATGTAACAGGTCTATTAAGGAGACTGCCTACGCTACCCTTTCTAACATTCTGCGTGGTGTCTGTTTGTTCTAAGTGGTGTCTCCCTACCACTTTCGCGCAACGACGCTCTGAGCGTGTTTTTTTAGGGAATTACTAGTTTGAACCTGGGACCTGTTGCTGGTAAGGAGACGCCAGACCACACATGACATGTAGAGTCCAGAAGAGTTCAGTGAGACCAGCGATGATATAATCAAATACTTAATGATTTCAGCGTCAGCTCCACTGCACTCCCTGTAAAAGAATATTAATACTAACTAAATTTAGTGGAAGGGGTTCAAGGCTTTCCTATTTTTAGTTAGCTGGTAAAATAATGTCGAAAAAGCAGTTAAGTTTACCATTGGAAATGTTATTCTACTCACAAAACATTGTTTATAAAATGCACTATTGATAAAAGGAAATATTTTAATACAGGATGATAAAAACCAACTGCGTTCAACAAAAATGTGAACGAATATTCCCTGAATAGGTTTCCAAGTTCTACAATGGATTGAAGGATGACCTATGCCATATCACATCTACAGTATAATCTAGGTTTAAATTAAGTTTCATAAAAGAGAAAACTATCAAAAATGGTCTACAGTGACCCTCAATTATCTTTAATTACTTATTTAACTTGTCCTAAATTACAGTGGCTGATGTGGCTTCTCAGTAATTATATAACACAAAAATCATCGCGTTTCAGATTTTTAACTTCTAATAGCAAATGTGAATACCATGAGCTTTAATTGACGATCGACATTAGTATTATGCAAAAAGGGGATGTAACAGATGAGACTTCTGCAGTTCTGAGTGAAGCCTTGCGGCATCGTGTGCGTTCATTACCTTGTCGGTGGTTAGGCAGAGTCGGCGGGCGGCGCAGCTCCACACACCTCGCCGTCTCGGAAGCAACTCTTTCTAACTTCTCCTTACTACAATTTTGCCGAAGTTGTTTTAAGAAAAGGTATCTGGCTGTGTTTTCAGCTGACCAATCAGGGTCTCAATGTTAACCTTAAGCTCCGCCTACAAAAATTCTGTCTATCCAATGAGAAACGTTATACTTTTCGTGGTGGGGCAATGTTTTTAATGTTTGCAACGTAACAGAGACGCGTATAGTCTCACGCTAAAACTTTCAGCTGGCGTGGCCCTTTTAGTGTTATCGTAAGATCTATACTGTTCTTCTGGAGGGCTTAATCTTTTAACATGGGCTGGGGGGTGGTCTTGGCGCTCGGGTGGCGACGTGGGTGTCCGTCCCTTATCGTAGGGCCTTCTAGCTTACACGATTCTGCTCTCGGCTTCTGTTTTCGTTTCTCCTCTCGGAACTGCATCTGTTTCACGGTGGGAAGGTATGACATGCATTTAGGCGTTCTTGTGTTCGTCTGTGGTATTCCATTTGGTCACTCGTTGATCGTATTACTGTGGTTAATTTAATGTCAGGATTTATTCGGAGCTATATGGCATATTGCCGGATTTGCTATCGTGTCAGGGTTTTCATGGAAGGTGTTGGATTTGCCTGACACCTTACACCTTGTCCACAGACACTATTGGCAAGGAACTAAACATCTATGGTCGATAGCACGCTAACACGACACTACTGGCGAGCCCCTGCAACACAGCTACTACTGGTAACCCCAGATGCTCGACCCGCCGAAAAATAGGCAACCGCAGGGAAACCATACTGTACACAGCACGCAAACCAGCCACACACACCCCCTACACTATGAGCCGATCTATGACCGATCGCCCACTAATGTATGACGACGTTGAACTGTTACAGGGGCGCAGCAACTGCAGCAAGCCCCACAACGAGCTTCCACAACGACAAAGGTAACGATGCACGATACCTCGCACTAACATAACCACACATTGAATGCACTGTCACAGATAGCAAGCCGCTACTGCCCTTACTACCCGTCCTACTGTCGCAGAGGTTTTTTTCCCTTGGCGCTTGCCTTGGCACTTTTTTTCCTCTGCCCTTACAACCGCTACCCTTCGATCGCTTTCGTCCACTTTCTATCTCCTGAAGGACCATGTTAATGAGTAATCTTACCCAGACGCATGGATAACATCACAGCCCGCATCCTGATTCAAAAACTAACATGTTATACGGAGGTGACAGTGGAACTTTTGGTTTGGTCACCACGTTGGTGTGGGCGTGGAGGCGCCCCATCCTATATGCTACCCTTGTCCGTCCTCTTCTAGAGTGTTGCTGCGCGGTGTGCGATCCGCAAGGACATCGAAAAAGTTCAGAGGGGGACAGCTCGTTTTGTATTATCGCGAAGTAGGGGTGAGAGTGCCACAGATATGATACGCGAATTGGGGTGGCAGTCATCAAAACAAAGGCGTTTTTCGTTGCGGTAGGACCTCAAAAAATTTCGGTCACCAGCTTTCACCTCCGAATGCGAAATATTTTGTTGGCACCCATCTACATAGAGAGAAATGATCATTATAAAAAATACGAGAAATGAGAGCTCGCACCTAAGGACTTTAGTGTTCGTTTTTTCTGAGCGTTATTCTCCAGTGGAAAGGTAGAGAAACAGCTTGAAGGTGAAACTTCCTGGCAGATTAAAACTGTGTGCCGGACCGAGACTCGAACTCGGGACCTTTGCCTTTCGCGGGCAAGTGCTCTGCCAACTGAGCTACCCAAGCACGACTCACGCCCCGTCCTCACAGCTTTACTTCCGCCAGTACCTCGTCTCCTACCTTCCAAGAGTACTTGCCCGCGAAAGGCAAAGGTCCCGAGTTCGAGTCTCGGTCCGGCACACACAGTTTTAATCTGCCAGGAAGTTTCATATCAGCGCACACTCCGCTGCAGAGTGAAAATCTCAGCTTGAAGCTGGTTCGATTCATAGTGTGTATTGTTTTTATTTTTATGAATATACAAGAAAGTTTAAAACTGTGCCATGTGTTCCCCAGTTCTTGACAGAAAATGGCCCTCATCCCGTGGACCTTCAAACGTTCAAAATACTCCAGTGAGGAAGTCGCTTATTACATGCATGCGCATATCGAGAATATGTCGTTTTAGAACTTTGTCTAGTATCAGCAGGCTACCATGCTGTATATCAGAGGAGCTGACTTAAAAAAATGTTTTGGGTGTTTTTTTTTGGGGGGGGGGGGGGTACGCAAGAATCGTTATATAAAGTAGTATATGTGACAGATAACTTTGCGTTTGTCTACTTGTGACCGGTGATTTATCGGTGTTCTGAATGCTCCCAACAACAGAACCGAAAATTGTGATACCAGCCCCCCGTGACGCCACAAAGAAAGCAGACATGGTGACCATGACATCACTATCTACACCCTCGAACAAACATAATGACCACGCGAGTTATTTAACTTCAGCAAAAAAATAAAATAAAACTAATGTGAGAACTGTGGGAAGTAGTGGATTTTGGGTGGGGCATACTAAAGATATAACAACTCAAAACCCAAGCAGACAAAATTTTCAACAATTGACAACCATAAAAAGCAAAAGAGTTGGTATCGTAAATTTTGCTTAACCTATGTAGCTCAACTTCCCCCATGAACCATGGACCTTGCCGTTGGTGGGGAGGCTTGCGTGCCTCAGCGATACAGATGGCCGTACCGTAGGTACAACCACAACGGAGGGGTATCTGTTGAGAGGCCAGACAAACATGTGGTTCCTGAAGAGGGGCAGCAGCCTTTTCAGTAGTTGCAGGGGCAACAGTCTGGATGATTGACTGATCTGGCCTTGTAACATTAACCAAAACGGCCTTGCTGTGCTGGTACTGCGAACGGCTGAAAGCAAGGGGAAACTACAGCCGTAATTTTTCCCGAGGACATGCAGCTTTACATGCAGCTTTACTGTATGATTAAATGATGATGGCGTCCTCTTGGGTAAAATATTCCGGAGGTAAAATAGTCCCCCATTCGGATCTCCGGGCGGGGACTACTGAAGAGGACGTCGTTATCAGGAGAAAGAAAACTGGCAATCTACGGATCGGAGCGTGGAATGTCAGATCCCTTAATCGGGCAGGTAGGTTAGAAAATTTAAAAAGGGAAATGGATAGGTTAAAGTTAGATATAGTGGGAATTCGTGAAGTTCGGTGGCAGGAGGAACAAGACTTTTGGTCAGGTGATTACAGGGTTATAAATACAAAATCAAATAGAGGTAATGCAGGAGTAGGTTTAATAATGAATAAAAAAATAGGAGTGCGGGTTAGCTACTACAAACAGCATAGTGAACGCATTATTGTGGCCAAGATAGACACAAAGCCCATGCCTACTACAGTAGTACAAGTTTATATGCCAACTAGCTCTGCAGATGATGAAGAAATTGATGAAATGTATGACGAGATAAAAGAAATTATTCAGGTAGTGAAGGGAGACGAAAATTTAATAGTCATGGGTGACTGGAATTCGTCAGTAGGAAAAGGGAGAGAAGGAAACGTAGTGGGTGAATATGGATTGGGGGGAAGAAATGAAAGAGGAAGCCGCCTTGTAGAATTTTGCACAGAGCATAACTTAATCATAGCTAACACTTGGTTCAAGAATCATAAAAGAAGGTTGTATACCTGGAAGAATCCTGGAGATACTAATAGGTATCAGATAGATTATATAATGGTAAGACAGAGATTTATGAACCAGGTTTTAAATTGTAAGACATTTCCAGGGGCAGATGTGGATTCTGACCACAATCTATTGGTTATGAACTGCAGATTGAAACTGAAGAAACTGCAAAAAGGTGGGAATTTTAGGAGATGGGACCTGGATAAACTGAAAGAACCAGAGGTTGTAGAGAGTTTCAGGGAGAGCATAAGGGAACAATTGACAGGAATGGGGGAAAGAAATACAGTAGAAGAAGAATGGGTAGCTCTGAGGGATGAAGTAGTGAAGGCAGCAGAGGATCAAGTAGGTAAAAAGACGAGGGCTAATAGAAATCCTTGGGTAACAGAAGAAATATTGAATTCAATTGATGAAAGGAGAAAATACAAAAATGCAGTAAATGAAGCAGGCAAAAGGGAATACAAACGTCTCAAAAATGAGATCGACAGAAAGTGCAAAATGGCTAAGCAGGGATGGCTAGAGGACAAATGTAAGGATGTAGAGGCTTGTCTCACTAGGGGTAAGATAGATACTGCCTACAGGAAAATTAAAGAGACCTTTGGAGAGAAGAGAACCACTTGTATGAATATCAAGAGCTCAGATGGCAACCCAGTTCTAAGCAAAGAAGGGAAGGCAGAAAGGTGGAAGGAGTATATAGAGGGTTTATACAAGGGTGATGTACTTGAGGACAATATTATGGAAATGGAAGAGGATGTAGATGAAGATGAAATGGGAGATAAGATACTGCGTGAAGAGTTTGACAGAGCACTGAAAGACCTGAGTCGAAACAAGGCCCCGGGAGTAGACAACATTCCATTAGAACTACTGATGGCCTTGGGAGAGCCAGTCATGACAAAACTCTACCATCTGGTGAGCAAGATGTATGAGACAGGCGAAATACCCACAGACTTAAAGAAGAATATAATAATTCCAATCCCAAAGAAGGCAGGTGTTGACAGATGTGAAAATTACCGAACTATCAGTTTAATAAGTCACAGCTGCAAAATACTAACGCGAATTCTTTACAGACGAATGGAAAAACTGGTAGAAGCGGACCTCGGGGAAGATCAGTTTGGATTCCGTAGAAATGTTGGAACACGAGAGGCAATACTAACCTTACGACTTATCTTAGAAGAAAGATTAAGAAAAGGCAAACCTACATTTCTAGCATTTGTAGACTTAGAGAAAGCTTTTGACAACGTTAACTGGAATACTCTCTTTCAAATTCTGAAGGTGGCAGGGATAAAATACAGGGAGCGAAAGGCTATTTACAATTTGTACAGAAACCAGATGGCAGTTATAAGAGTCGAGGGGCATGAAAGGGAAGCAGTGGTTGGGAAAGGAGTGAGACAGGGTTGTAGCCTCTCCCCGATGTTATTCAATCTGTATATTGAGCAAGCAGTAAAGGAAACAAAAGAAAAATTCGGAGTAGGTATTAAAATTCATGGAGAAGAAGTAAAAACTTTGAGGTTCGCCGATGACATCGTAATTCTGTCAGAGACAGCAAAGGACTTGGAAGAGCAGTTGAACGGAATGGACAGTGTCTTGAAAGGAGGATATAAGATGAATATCAACAAAAGCAAAACGAGGATAATGGAATGTAGACAAATTAAATCGGGTGATGCTGAGGGGATTAGATTAGGAAATGAGACACTTAAAGTAGTAAAGGAGTTTTGCTATTTAGGGAGTAAAATAACTGATGATGGTCGAAGTAGAGAGGATATAAAATGTAGACTGGCAATGGCAAGGAATTCGTTTCTGGAGAAGAGAAATTTGTTAACATCGAGTATTGATTTAAGTGTCAGGAAGTCGTTTCTAAAAATATTTGTATGGAGTGTAGCCATGTATGGAAGTGAAACATGGACGATAACCAGTTTGGACAAGAAGAGAATAGAAGCTTTCGAAATGTGGTGCTACAGAAGAATGCTGAAGATAAGGTGGGTAGATCACGTAACTAATGAGGAGGTATTGAATAGGATTGGGGAGAAGAGAAGTTTGTGGCACAACTTGACTAGAAGAAGGGATCGGTTGGTAGGACATGTTTTAAGGCATCAAGGGATCACCAATTAAGTATTGGAGGGCAGCGTGGAGGGTAAAAATCGTAGAGGGAGACCAAGAGATCAATTCACTAAGCAGATTCAGAAGGATGTAGGTTGCAGTAGGTACTGGGAGTTGAAGAAGCTTGCACAGGATAGAGTAACATGGAGAGCTGCATCAAACCAGTCTCAGGACTGAAGACCACAACAACAACAATGTAGCTCAAACGAAAACCACGATACCAGCAAAACAAAGAAACAAACAAACACACACACACACACACACACACACAGAGAGAGAGACAGAGAGAGAGAGAGAGAGAGAGAGAGAGAACTTGAAAACTCGGTATACCAAATTACGCTCGACCTACGAGGGCAGTTCAATAAGTAATGCAACACATTTTTTTTCTCGGCCAATTTTGGTTGAAAAAACCGGAAATTTCTTGTGGAATATTTTCAAACATTCCCGCTTCGTCTCGTATAGTTTCATTGACTTCCGACAGGTGGCAGCGCTGTACAGAGCTGTTAAAATGGCGTCTGTAACAGATGTGCGTTGCAAACAACGGGCAGTGATCGAGTTTCTTTTGGCGGAAAACCAGGGCATCTCAGATATTCATAGGCGCTTGCAGAATGTCTACGGTGATCTGGCAGTGGACAAAAGCACGGTGAGTCGTTGGGCAAAGCGTGTGTCATCATCGCCGCAAGGTCAAGCAAGACTGTCTGATCTCCCGCGTGCGGGCCGGCCGTGCACAGCTGTGACTCCTGCAATGGCGGAGCGTGCGAACACACTCGTTCGAGATGATCGACGGATCACCATCAAACAACTCAGTACTCAACTTGACATCTCTGTTGGTAGTGCTGTCACAATTGTTCACCAGTTGGGATATTCAAAGGTTTGTTCCCGCTGGGTCCCTCGTTGTCTAACCGAACACCATAAAGAGCAAAGGAGAACCATCTGTGCGGAATTGCTTGCTCGTCATGTGGCTGAGGGTGGCAATTTCTTGTCAAAGATTGTTACAGGCGATGAAACATGGGTTCATCACTTCGAACCTGAAACAAAACGGCAATCAATGGAGTGGCGCCACACCCACTCCCCTACCAAGAAAAAGTTTAAAGCCATACCCTCAGCCGGTAAAGTCATGGTTACAGTCTTCTGGGACGCTGAAGGGGTTATTCTGTTTGATGTCCTTCCCCATGGTCAAACGATCAACTCTGAAGTGTATTGTGCTACTCTTCAGAAATTGAAGAAACGACTTCAGCGTGTTCGTAGGCACAAAAATCTGAACGAACTTCTCCTTCTTCATGGCAACGCAAGACCTCACACAAGTCTTCGCACCCGAGAGGAGCTCACAAAACTTCAGTGGACTGTTCTTCCTCATGCACCCTACAGCCCCGATCTCGCACCGTCGGATTTCCATATGTTTGGCCCAATGAAGGACGCAATCCGTGGGAAGCACTACGCGGATGATGAAGAAGTTATTTGATGCAGTACGACGTTGGCTCCGACATCGACCAGTGGAATGGTACCGTGCAGGCATACAGGCCCTCATTTCAAGGTGGCGTAAGGCCGTAGCATTGAATGGAGATTACGTTGAAAAATAGTGTTGTGTAGCTAATAGATTGGGGAATAACCTGGTGTATTTCAATGCTGAATAAAACAACCTCTGTTTCAGAAAAAAAATGTGTTGCATTACTTATTGAACTGCCCTCGTATATAGCTCAGACACAGCTTTTGCTCTGAAAAAGCCTACACACAACTCGAAAACCCAGTACTTCATATGTAGCCGGCGATACCGAAAACCATAACACTCATATCGTAAAATTGTTATTCAAACCTTCACGTAATCCTAGGTAGATAAAACAAAGCACAAAGTACAACAAAGCAAAATTCATTCCCGTAACTAACATCAAAAACGTAACCTAACCATGGTAAACCTATGTCCACATTATTTACCAATCACAGTCCAACACAATTACCAAAAATTAACACTAAACACCCGAAATTAATAAAAACACAACTATAATCATAAACACACATACCTCATTTCGTCAGGGCACACGACACCTTATGTGCAAACAGTCCAAATAACTGCAAGAACTTGATAGTGTACAGCATATCTTTGCCCATAGCCGCATATAATGACCTACAAGTAACTTTATTTGTCGTATCTATAACTGACAAAAATAAATAAATATCCGGTCATAAGAAACTCACGGCACTAATAATTCCAAACACAAGCACGAATCAAGCACGAGCTACAATAGTGTATGACGCTTCTTAGAAAATTATTGGATGATATCAAAAGTCCAAAGTGTTTTATAATCACGGCAGATGAATTAACAGACATAGCCACCAATGAGCAATTTAGTGTTAAGATTTGTTGATTCTTTGTAAGAGATAGAAGATTGGGCTATACTGTACACAAAGTACCACAGCTAAGGCTTTGTTTGATAATAACTGTTGTTGATTTTCCAGAGTTTGTCAATGTATGCTTCAGTATATTAATGTTAAAATTGTTAAATCTCAGAATGATCAGCTAAATGTGTTTCACTAAATACATTGTTTTAAGAAAAAAATGAGTAGTGCTAAATAATGCAGCTAGAAAGCTAAAAATTGTTCTGAATATGCAAATATATATCACAATTGAATGTTAGAAGTCTCAACTTGATTGGAGCAATATTTTGGTCAAAATCGGCGTTTTTATGAAAAATTGAAGGTACTAAATATTGGACTCAGAAAGACAAAAATTCCTATGTAGCCTCAGTTTGATATAGAAACATTAACTACGTTACTCCATTAAGCTACCTGTAACAGTTTTCAGGTAATTTACTAAAAACTAAATTTGGAACAGGAACGTCCTTACTCAGAATAGGTTAAGCATCATTTGTATTTATAACAGAAAGTTCAAATTACAGCACTTAATTGCATTCATTAAATTATACATCTGTACCAAGTTTCAAGACTTTAGTGTAAAAAACAATCAACACAACGTCTCTTAAAGAAGTAGTTCAGAGGTCGTGTACTAGTGTCAATTCCGTTCTAAAAATTCTAGCTTGCAAAGTTTAAATGCTGTCGAACTGAGACGTTTTTAGAGACAAAAGCCAACTTAACTTCATTCATATAAAAATTACGAAGATTGTAAATTATTACACAATAGAGTTAAATAATACATGTCCAAGGAAGCAGCCATTTAGATGCTGCTTACTGTGCCTAGTGTGGTTGACAGCAGATGTTCCTTTTGGCTGTCCGCTGCGCCCAAATATAAATATGGCCAGAGAGGCAGTTGAGAGAGACACTTTGTGCTGAGCTGTCAATCTAATCTGTCTGCGTCAGTCACACAGCAGCCTACGCTGTGCCTCGGATGATTTCACAGCCAGGCACCTACCAAACGCATGTTTTTGGTACAAATAGGAAGCAAACTTGTGAAGAGTGTACACCGTCCTGGATCTTTTAGATTTCTGGAGAAAGACACTTCGCACTGAGCTATCAATCCGTGCATATCAGTCAAACACCAGCATACGTTCTGCCTTGGGTGATGTCAGAGTTAGGCACCTACCAAATGTGCTCAGTAAAAGTAGGAAGAGGACTCGTGAGGACTGTACACCTTCTTGGATTGTTTATATTTCATGAAGAGAAACTTCACACAGAGCTGTCAATGTGTCTCCATTAGCTAAACTCCAGCTTACATGCTGCCTCGGATTATGCCACAACTAGGCACCTAGCAAATGCATGTTTGTAATAAAAGTAGGAAGTGAATTTGACATGAGTATACACTGCCCTGGATCGCTTAGATTTCACGTTAGTAACTGTTTGTGTGCCACCCATAATGTTGGCAAAACCGCATGGCAGGTTGTGAGATTGTTTTCCACTTTTCTGGCGAGCAATTAACTTTGATGATTAGAAATCAGGGTGATAGACCACTCTACTCGGAACTTACTGTAGAGACCGCCTCTGAACTGCTACTAGTGCTGTTTATGATAGGGACATTATTATTATTATTATTATTATTATTATTATTTCTTTTCTCAGACGTTATGTCTGGTCAAAAATGGAAAGACACGCGGACCTTGATCAAGCGTGACTTCCTTTTAACTGTACGGTATATGTTATATTGCATTTAGGAACTTTCGGATAATTGAACATGTATCAATAATTACGGATTTCTGTAGTTGTATATATATAAGTTTGGATGTAGCTGTATTGCATTGATGTACTGGTGGATATTGTGTGGTATGACTCCTGTAGTTGATAGTATAATTGGTATAATGTCAACTTTATCCTGATGCCACATGTCCTTGACTTCCTCAGCCAGTTGGATGTATTTTTCAATTTTTTCTCCTGTTTTCTTCTGTATATTTGTTGTATTGGGTATGGATATTTCGATTAGTTGTGTTCATTTCTTCTTTTTATAGGTGAGTATGATGTCAGGTTTGTTATGTGGCGTTGTTTTATCTGTTATAATGGTTCTGTTCCACTATAATTTGTATTCATCATTCTCCAGTACATTTTGTGGTGCATACTTGTATGTGGGAACGTGTTGTTTTATAAGTTTATGTTGTAAGGAAAGCTGTTGATGTATTATTTTTGCTACATTGTCATGTCTTCTGGGGTATTCTGTATTTGCTAGTATTGTACATCCGCTTGTGATGTGATCTACTGTTTCTATTTGTTGTTTGCAAAGTCTGCCTTTATCTGTTGTGGTATTGGGATCTTTAATAATATGCTTGCTGTAATATCTGGTGTTTATTGTTTGATCCTGTATTGCAGTCATGAATCCTTCCATTTCACTGTATATTGCCTTTTCTTAGCCATGTGTGGGATGCGTCTTGATCGATGTGTGGCTGTGTTAGAGGATACAGGTGCTTGCCATGTAGTGTTTTCTTTTTCCAATTTACTTTCTTCGTATCTGTTGATGTTATGTGATCTAAAGGGTTGTAGAGGTGGTTATGAAATTGTAGTGGTGTAGCCGATGTATTTATATGAGTGATTGCTTTGTGTATTTTGCTAGTTTCTGCTCGTTCTATAAAGAATTTTCTTAAATTGTCTACTTGTCCATAATGTAGGTTTTTTATGTCGGTAAATCCCCTTCCTCCTTCCTTTCTGCTTAATGTGAATCTTTCTGTTGCTGAATGTATGTGATGTATTCTATATTTGTGGCATTGTGATCGTGTAAGTGTATTGAGTGCTTCTGGGTCTGTGTTACTCCATTTCACTACTCCAAATGAGTAGGTCAATATTGGTATAGCGTAAGTATTTATAGATTTTGTCTCGTTTCTTGCTGTCAATTCTGTTTTCAGTATTTTTGTTAGTCTTTGTCTATATTTTTCTTTTAGTTCTTCTTTAATATTTGTATTATCTATTCCTATTTTTTGTCTGTATCCTAGGTATTTATAGGCATCTGTTTTTTCCATCGCTTCTATGCAGTCGCTGTGGTTATCCAATATGTAATCTTCTTGTTTAGTGTGTTTTCCCTTGACTATGCTATTTTTCATACATTTGTCTGTTCCAAAAGCCATATTTATATCATTGCTGAATACTTCTGTTATCTTTAGTAATTGGTTGAGTTGTTGATTTGTTGCTGCCAGTAGTTTTAGATCATCCATGTATAGCAAATGTGTGATTTTGTGTGGGTATGTTCCAGTAATATTGTATCCATAATTTGTATTATTTAGCATGTTGGATAGTGGGTTCAGAGCAAGGCAGAACCAGAAAGGACTTAATGAGTCTCCTTGGTATATTCCACGCTTAATCTGTATTGGGATTATTATTATTATTATCAGTAATATTATTATGTTTGTGCATGTGAACCTTTACCGAATATATTGGTCAATTAGAATTCAAAACTTTTATTTATATTCATAGTTTCTGATCCCACTGAGCAAACAGCTAGTTGGAACATTATCTTTCAGTGATCACAAGAATAATGTGGACTTGCAGACTGGAAATTATGGTCAGTATGTTCTCCATCGCTTTCTAGCTGACAACAAAACTAGTTTTCAGGTTCTTGTAAACACGGCAAAGCTATATTTTACTATTTCACTGGCCGCCCAACACACTGGCTCTCACAGAAAGCTCGATATCGCGTGGTGTAAACTACGCCGCTACCACAACACACCGAATGGGTGAAATAAAAGACAGAGTTAGCGTTTCTTATTGACAAATATGTGGAAGACATTGCAACATACAGAAACTGGAAGAGTTTGTGGCATTGCGGAGAATTTCCAAAAAGCTGTCTAAAGGTGATGACCTCTACATTTAATCTCATTTTTCACAGTGACAGGGTAGCAGATGTCTAGGTGTTCTGTTTTGAAGAGACTAAGAGCGTTGATTCTTTGCATTGCAGCCATGTACATGATCACTGTTTCGGTGCTGGCCATTCCCAGAAGGTATTGCTCCCACCAAGACTGCCCATTTAAAACAACAGGTGATAGTCAATCATTGCATTATGTGGTAATCAACAGCGTACCAGAGGATGGAGAGGATGGAAAAGACATTGTCAATGTACTGTAATAAGCACCACAGTTAATAGTGCTATTAATTTTAGCCAGTTTACCAGTTTTTTCGTAATTTCAATTCCGACCAATGCCATGGAAGAATGTTGTCCAATTTCTGTATCATCGCTAAACAATCCCTCCACTATTTTGCGTGTACCATATACTAGACTGCAAATATAGGTAGATGACCGTGTAGTACATCCGTTCATGGTTAATTCCCAAACATACACAAGGTATACCAGACAGCTACATATGCCAATGCAGTTTGGTTATCTACACATTTCTAGCACTTCAATCATAGTGCGGAATTTACGATTACGATTGCCCATCTTTCCCTATGACGATGGGAGTTGAAATGATATGAAATGTCGTGTGGCTAGGGCCTTCTGTCGGGTAGACCGGTCGCCTGGTGCAAGTCTTTTGAGTTGACACCACTTCGGCGAATCGCGTGTCGATGGGGATGGGAGTTATAGTGTATTCTCTCACTCATGGGATATGGTTGTATATTGGAAGATTTCTGTGCATTGTCTCTGAACAACCCTCCCTGCAACACTGTTGATCCTAATCACGGCATCTATCCAAGTCCACAAGATCTCTCCAGATGCATGCATGTTGAGGAGGTTAGCACCCCTTATTGGTGTATGATAGATATGGGAGTGTTATGATGATATAACAGACGGTTAGAAAGAAGCACGTGGTTTATGCATGATGGAGCTCCAGACGGACAGAGTTTGAAGCATTTTACATAAATCAACTGTGCTATCAATTCTGAAGTATTGTTCTAACGTTTGGGCTCATACCAAGAAGGTATCAGCAAGAGAGAAATGGTCATAGAACATAAACACATGAAGTTCTAAGGCTACAAAGTTCTACACTTAAATACGCTATAACATTAAAGACATGTGGTTTCTGAAATATTAGTCATGCAGAGTGCGACGCTTTTAATTCTCTACACACCATGCTGCACTAAGTCTGTAAACAGGATCATTGCAGTTGCCGAATTGAAGGCTCGAATTATGTCCAAGCCATGGCACACAAATGGAGTACTTTGCATTCATCTTTGTTCATCTA
Source organism: Schistocerca nitens (assembly GCF_023898315.1). NCBI lineage: Eukaryota > Metazoa > Arthropoda > Insecta > Orthoptera > Acrididae > Schistocerca > Schistocerca nitens. The sequence continues at coordinate 893,871,788 of NC_064616.1, forward strand.
GAGGAGGGTGCTGAAAAAGGTTTTCCATTGAGGGGCATGGTTCACCACACATGCAGTGGAAGTCCTCTGCTGACTGTGGCGTGGAGACATTTGCTGTTAACGATTGGGGACAGATAGCGCTGTAAGTTACACACAGAACTCGCAGTTGTATACAAGTAGAACGCAAGTTATACCACACAGCTGATATACCCCGAGAGAACAATTGAAAAAAAGTTAAATGCGTGATAAATGACCTGCTGCAACATCTCCCTCTCTATAGATGCATCATCAGTCTACCATTAAATCATACCACGTTACAACCCCTCTAAACCGATCACTTCATCTACTTTCTATCACCCTTTAATGCATAAACCATGTCAATTTAGAGGCAGATGGCTCTTTTTCCCAGGAAAGCATCAAACACAGCAGTCAGCTTGAATGTATCCCTATTACGCTGATAGACATACAGCAGAATGTTGTTAAAAACCATGCAGCAATTCTTCTGTAAGTTATTTGTTAGCTGGCACTGTATAGTTGTGACTGGTGGAGAAACACATTGCAAATACTGTTTATAAGGGTTTAAAACTCCTAAACAGTCTTGCACAGAGTCAAACACGTGATCCAGTCTGTTGTATACTGCAGTCCTCAAGCTGGTGATACACTTTCTTTAGCTACGGACACTTTATACAAATTTATAAGGTTGTTGTAGATAACTTTGGGATCATATCAGGACTTGTGATCTGACACCTATAAATTTATTACTCTGTGTTTGGTGTCCATCTACATTAAACATTCTATTCCAGCCATCTTATCGCTGTTGACAACAAAAACCCGCATTTTGGTGTATTTTCCAATTTATACGTATTTTCCATCAATGTTCGTAATTTCATCGAATTTATGCCCCTTCTACCTATGCAGTTCGCCATAGCTTCTCGCCCTTAGTCACCTTCGAACCCTATCGTGGCTGTAACGTGTGGTGGATTCGCTTCTGAACCCTATCCATGGCCATAATGCATGGTGGATCCACCACCAAACACTATCGTGGGCATAGTGCCTGTTGGATCCACTTTCGCACACTAACCTAGTCATAACGCATGGTGGTTCCACCTCCGAACCCCATCTCTGGCCATAATGCGTAATGAATCCACCCTCGACCCCTACCTCTGAAGTAGCGCATGGTGGATCCACCTACGAGCTCTATCCTGATCCTAATCCATACCTACATAATATCATGGTTGGGTTCCATGTGACAAGCACATGCACATACAGCAAAAATAGTGCATTTGCGTCAGGTGTTGACAACTGTACTACTGTAGAATATGTGGAAGAAGTTATGTCATGACTGCATGGGTAGAAGTGACATAAATTCGATACAATTACGAAAATTGATGGGAAATACGTGTAAATGAAAAAAACACGCGATAATGCGGGTAAATTGAGGGGGAATGATGGAGTACTTGAGTGTCTTTCGCTTGATGAAGGAAAAATCTTGTACATGGGAGAGTATGTGACAGCAAGAGGAATATGAGGAAAAGTTGATATGGAAGCACCGGGAACCAGGGAAAAAGTAATTTTTTGTGGGCAGACTAAGACGGCAGGAATAGATTTTTTAACGTGGTTGACCACCAAATTTAGAGTAAGAAACTTGTATATGTCAGATCACAAGCCCAGGTCCCAAAAGTGTGTCCCAAAAGTTATCGGCAACCGCCTTATAGATTTTTATAAAGTGTTCGTAGATAAAGTGAATTGTATTACCATCTGGGGGACTGCAATATACAACTACAGAATGGATCATATATCTGACCCTGTGGGAGACTGTTTAGGTGTTTTAAACCCTGACAACCAAAGGGGTCAGATAATTCCTTCACGGTGCGTCGTTTTCTTTCTTAAGAGTATATATAGTGTCAGAATACCCAGTATTTTGAAGAGGTCTCTGCAGCATGTTTTGAAATAGTCACCAGACGTAATTATTATAACATACTTCTTTGTTTTGAAAATATTGTCTCTATATTTTTAGTTCCCTTAAAGACAATTCTGTAGCTCATTAGTGATTGGAAATATGCAGAATAAACTAGTTTCTTCATTTTCAAATTACCTGTAGCAGTAATCATGTGGACTGCATACATACCTCACAGATGCTTTATTAATTGTAGCCTTTAAATGCAAGGTTTTTTAATTTTTAAGAAACTGTTTTTGAAGTCTTTAAATGGTTAGTAAAAAGTAAAAGAAAAAAGAGAGAAAAACTTCTATCTTCTAGTTTTAGAAATCTATATATGTGCAATCTTATGGTGAACAGATTTTGTAGATCTCGCACTAACGAACATTATGTGTCAATATATGATTGACAGTCAACATCCCAAACAATTTAATGTGGAAAAATTCTACTTGTATTATTTTTGTTTCTAAGGTATTTATTAAAATCAACTTATACACATACTCTGAATATGCAAGGTGATTGTAATCGAAGTTAAACTTTCAGACCACTGTAGAAATAACACCACTGGGCAGATGTCAAATTGCAATGGAATATTATTAGAGAAGAAAACCTATGGCAGAAGAAAAATAAATAGTTACAAAATATAGCAATAGATGGAACTGTAAGTATCATAATTTAAAAGTGGTCAACTACAGACGATAAATGAATCATACAACAATGCCTAAGGTATATGACTGACGTTAAACAAACTGTACTACTCAGTGAGCATGGATGTACATGTGTGATACTGATAGTTATGTAAGCCCATCCACCATGACAAAGTCATATCACATTGGATGGGAAGAATCGGTTTTTAATTGTCCTGGAGCCAAAAACCACATAAAAAGCGTCAATCAAAATCAAATCGCATTATTAATTTCCATGTGAATGGCCCAAAACATGTTCAATATGCTGTTCACCGTTTCCTGAAATAAGTTGAAATAGAGAAACAGCATGTTCCACAACTGATCGAAGTGTTCCCGGGGTCACGTTCAGAATGTGTTGCACAATGCATGCCTTCAATGCAGCTAAATTTGCAGTCGGAACACTGCACACAACATCTTTCACATGGTCCCACAGCCAGAAGTCACACAGATTAACCCTTTCACTGCTCCAGGCGTAAATATACGCTAATCGTTTCAGTGCTCCAGACGTATATATACTATTTGCTATAAAAAAATACTTACAGCGGTTCCCTGCTACAGTCGTATAGTTACGTATAACGCCGACAATCGGGTCAGCGAGTCGGAGGTAATTGTTGCGCAAGTATGTAGTTTAATTGTTGGAACACTAGGATATACCTGAACGACTATTGAATGCTAAATTCTCTTTCTGTTGAGTTCATTCGTATCGCTATATTACCTAGTTTGTGTGCGGCCGTTTCCGCATTACCGAATAAAATGACGCGACGTTACCGTCCGTTTACAGACGATGAGCTGCTGAGTATTCTAAACCAAAGTGACGACTAGGACATCATCATGCCCAATCCAGCTGATTATGGGTGGACAGATAATGACGACGACGAGCTGGCAGATAAATTTGTGGCCACAAGTATAAAAAATATTTGTGAACCAACAAACGTTGAACCACTAAATGCAGATCCAGATTTTGATGTTATCGTCGATTCTTTCTCCGATTCCGAAGAAGAGCCTGAGCGTATGCCTGAAAAATATCCTAAGAGACACAAAACAGTTGATTTTAGATGGAAAGACTCTGATTTGGACCCTAAAGTATATAATTTCGATAACAGTGGTTCCTATTACAAAATCGTCAATTTACATGATTTATGTACTGTATACGACTGCTTCCAAGTTTTTTTTTGATAAGAAATTGTGAGCTACATAGCTGAGCAATGTAATTTATATTATGAACACCTTTTCAATGATGCCAGTGAAATATCAAGACTGCGACGTTGGAAAAACACAAACAGTGACGAAGTTTACTGTTTCCTTGCTGTAAATTTTCTGATTGCTCAAGTGAGAAAAAATGAAATAAACAGTTATTGGACCAATGATAAGTTACTGTCTACTCCAATGTTTATGCAAATCATGCCGAGAGATAGATATCCTCTGTTACTTAGAATGTTACATTTTGCTGATAACAGTAAGGACACTGGAGATGACAAAATCTGGAAATTACGTCGAATTGTGGATCACTTAAGAAAAGTATTTCCAGGTGCTTTCTATCCTTTTAAAAATTTGTGCATTGACGAAAGTTTAGTTCTCTTCCAAGGTCGTGTCTTCTTCAAGCAGTACATTCCTTCCAAACGCCACAGATTTGGTGTAAAATTTTTTGTGTTATGTATTTGTGGAACTGGCTTTTTTCTTGACTTTATTATTTATGTGGGTGCAGCAACAGACGTAAAAAAAGAAAATGACTTTGGTGTAAATGTTGGAATACCTGGAAGCATTGTTCTCACTTTACTTGAAAATTACCTTGGTAAAGGTCACACATTATATGTTGACAATTGGCACACTAGCCCAACGTTATTTTCTTATTTGCATGACAGAGTAACTAATGTGATTCTTGAGTTTCTCCCGGCGTATTTGATAATCAAAATATCCACGGGTGTACTGCCGGTCTACAGTGTCCAACGGGCAAAATATTCCGGCGATCATACATGTCGCCATCATTAGGTGAACTGACGGACTGAGCTCCTGTGAACGTGCCGGCACGGGGATCCGTACACTATGGCTGCTCAGGGGGAACTGGATTCGGTCACGGCGGCGGCCGATTTAAATACCCTCCGCCTGCGGCACGCTCACTCCGCCGTCCGCGCCCCGCGCCACGGTCGCGCGGTGGAACAGATTGCGACGGCGTCTGTGATGACGTCGGTGTGATGGCTCTGTCCGCCGTGGTCGTCACAACTATACATTTGCTCGATTTCCTCTTGATTAACCCAATCGCTGGTTCCCAAGCCTTGCTAAGATTATAGCCACAGTCACGGTTTATGAGGTTGTCATTGGTGCGAATTTCGATGGCCTCTCTAACAACGCTGTCCCAGTATCTCGACGTCTGTACCAGAATCCTCGTGCGTTCATACTCCATAGCGTGATTTTCCGACAAACAATGTTCAGCGACCGCCGACTTGCTCGGATACATCAGTCGAGTGTGCCTCTGGTGTTCACGGCATCGATCCTCGACGGTACGCATCGTCTGACCAATATACGACTTGCCACATTGACACGGAATCTGGTACACGCCGGCCTTCCTCAAACCGAGGTCATCTTTGGCGCTCCCCACCAGTGCACGAGTTTTATTCGGAGGACAAAACACAGATCCGACCCGGTGTTTCTTCAAAATGCGGGAGATTTTCCCCGAGAGTGCGCCTGTATATGGGATAAACGCAGTGCCTACCTCCTCCCTCGTGATTTCATCCATCTCGACAGGTCGTGCTGTAGTGGGTGGGCGGAGAGCACGTTGAATCTGCCACTCTGAGTACCCATTTTTTCGAAATACAGTTCTCAGATGTTCCAATTCCTGGGGTAGACTCTCTGCGTCAGAGATAGTGCGCGCCCTATGTACTAGAGCTTTAAGCACCCCATTCCTCTGTGAAGGGTGGTGGCAGCTGTCTGCGTGCAAATACAGATCAGTGTGCGTTGTCTTCCGATACACCCCATGGCCTAGGGTGCCGTCAGGCCTTCTCTTGACCAAGACGTCAAGGAAAGGTAGTTTACCCTCCGTTTCAGTCTCCATAGTGAATTTGATGTTGGGGTGTATGGAGTTTAGATGTGTAAGGAAGTCAAGGAGTTTATCCATACCATGTGGCCAGATGACGAACGTGTCGTCCACGTAACGGAAAAAGCAAGTAGGTTTCCATTCGGATGACGACAGGGCTTCCTCCTCGAAGTTCTCCATGTACAAATTCGCTACCACCGGTGAGAGTGGGCTACCCATGGCGACTCCCTACGTTTGTTCGTAGTATTCTCCATTAAAAAGAAACTACGTGGAAGTCAAGACATGCCTAAAAAGTTCAGTGGTCTTCTCGTCAAACTTCTGACTAATCAATTCTAGTGACTCTCGCAGGGGTACCCCCGTGAACAAGGAAACGACGTCAAAACTCACCATGATATCTGACTCACCCAACGTGAAGCTATCAAGGCGTTTAACAAAATCCACGGAATTACGGATGTGATGAGGGCATTTACCCACATAAGGACTTAATATTCCCATCAGGTATTTGGCCAACAAATATGTAGGTGCCCTGATGTTGCTGACTATGGGGCGTAATGGTACCCCCTCTTTGTGAACCTTCGGGAGTCCATATAGTCTAGGCGGTACCGGACCTTGGGGTAACAATTTCTTAGCGTCACCCTCCGGTAAATCTGCGTCCTTGAGAAGCGACCTCGTCTTGTTGTCCACCTTCTTTGTAGGGTCAACGCTGATCTTCCGGTAGGAATCGTCATTTAGCAGGCTGTGCATCTTATCAGTGTAGTCCTTATGGGAGACAACAACTGTAGCATTGCCTTTGTCAGCCGGTAGGACAACAATTTCAGAGCGCTCCCTCAGATCACGAATGGCCGCCCTCTCTTTACTAGTGATATTTGACTTCATCGGCTTGGATTTCGTCAACGCACGACAAGTTTCACGACGTATTTCCTCAGCTGATTCAGGCGGAAGTCGAGCTGCAACCTGTTCAACAGTACTAACAATTTCTGCGACCGGAGTGAACTTGGGGGTGGGAGCGAAGTTGAGACCTTTCTGCAAAACCGAGACCGCATCATCACTTAACACCATGCCACTGAAACTGATGACAGTCTTGCCCGGAACCTGCAGAGATGGTTTGTCAAGGAGACGTGAGAACTTATCTGTTTGACGTCCCATTGCCTTCTTATGGGCGGAATCAGCTGCAACCCAGGTGACACCATCAATCCAATCCCAGGAAAAAGAAGTGAAATTACTAGCCAGTTGCAAATGTAGTTTGAGTAATTCCTGTGAGATAAACTCAAGGCTCCGGCGGGTGAATTGCACTCTCTCACGTACCAATGCGAGGCTGGCTCGTTTCTTGATTCTCTTAGCTGCTGCAGAATCGATGTGATGCATAACCTTAGCAAAATTTGGAACAACATTCTCGGAACAACATCTCTTTAGAAAGGCAAGAGTACTTAGCAAACGACATCTACGGTGGCGCAACTTTTCAAATTTCTTCATGCTGCGGTACATCTCCTCCCCGTAAAGGTGTATGATGTGATTCTTGAGTTTCTCCCGGCGTATTTGATAATCAAAATATCCACGGGTGTACTGCCGGTCTACAGTGTCCAACGGGCACAATATTTCGGCGATCATACATGTCGCCATCATCAGGTGAACTGACGGACTGAGCTCCTGTGAACGTGCCGGCACGGAGATCCGTACACTATGGCTGCTCAGGGGGAACTGGGTTCGGTCACTTTTTTTTTTTTTTTTTTTTTTTTTGCACTTTTCATTCCCTTCTCAGATGGAGAAGGGCGGGCTGTTATAGAGCGTGCGTTGAGCTCTTTTCAGCCATGGGGTTAAGGTTGTTCTGCTTTGGCACTGTTTATTTTTTGCTGGGGTGCAAGGAAGGGGGGGGGGGGGGGGATTTCTCCCAATTGGGAATTTATTTGCAGGAGTTTGTAGGGGACAGTTCCGGTATTTACCTTAGCGGCCAAGGAAAACCTGCAAAACCCGGCCAGAACTGCTTGTTATGGATCTCCTTCTCTTTATTTACCGAGTTGCCAGCGTCGTTGGCGCTGGCGTTCACGGTGGGCAAGGGCGGCTTCGCGTTGTCTTTCGCGTTCCGCCTCTCGCTCTCTTCTGTATTTTTCTTCTCGCACATAGCTTCTTATGAGCTCCATGCTTACCAAGTAGCTCGTTTGATGCTCACTGCGGTCGTCAATGTCCGGGTTGATGACGTCCAGGATCTCTCTGTCCACAAGGTTGTGGCTGTGGTTCACAAACTCCTTGGTTTGGACGCTTGAGTCCTGACGTGCTCCCTTGCCTTCTAATGTGGCCTGTGTGGCCCGACTTATCGTCATCTTCTTCGGCCAGGCCGTTTGTGTGGCCTGGTCGTCTTTATGCAGCTCATCCGTCTGCAGCGCCTGCGTCTCCTTGGCGGTATCGCGGCGGAGGGATTCACGGAGGGTGAGGCAAGCGGCCTCCATCTCTGCATGGAGAACCATGCGGAATCGTGTTTCCGCCTCCTGCAAGGCCGACTCGACGTCGGGACCGGCTGTCGCCGCCGTCTTCCCACTCGCTGCGTCGCGCCGCCGCCCCCCTCCACCGCCCTTGCCACAGGCGGCGGGGGAAGGCGGCCGCACGTGAGCGGTGGCCGTCGTCGAATCTCCTCCGGGTGCCGCCGTTGTTCCCGCGGCGTTGCCTCCTCCTCTCGCTGTTTCCTCTGTCCCTCCGTTGCTCGCCGCGGCTGCAGAACGTTGTCGTCTCCTTCTCCTGCGGCGTCGCCTCTTTGCCTGGGGCGCCGTCTCCTTTGCAGTGGCGGGATTTCGGCCGTTGAAGGCCTGACAACCGCGCCAGTTGGCGACGTGCTCACCGCCGCAGCGGGCGCACGTCGGTTTGACGTCTTTGGTGCTGGTACAGGTGCGGGTGTCATGGTGACGTCCGCACTTGACGCACCTGGCGGCGTTGCGGCAGTGCTTTGCCACATGCCCTTCCTCCTGGCACTTGAAGCACTGTGGCTTCGTGTCCAGGTGGGGGGGAGTCTCCGGCTGCACGTGGAAGCCCAAGAGCATCCGGATGTCCAGAATGTCCCCGCCGTTGTCCGCCGCTGGTGCGGCGACAATAAACAGAGGCGGTTTCTTCCTATTGGTTTTGTTGTGCAACCTGACGGTTGCCTCAACAAAACCTTGGCGGCGCAGTCCTTCTTGCGCCGCTCGCTCCGTGAGGATCCAAGGCAGTCCCCTCAGGAGCGCCTTGGTGACTTCTTTGCGACGATTCTTTCGACCCATCGCACCTCTTCTTTCCGGGGCGTCCACCGTGTGAGCGGCCACAAGGGCCTTCAGGGCCCTGTAGTCGTTCCAGTCAGCGGCCTGCAGCTTGATGGTGGCGTCGGAGTCGACGGACTCAACGACGACCTCCTTGTCGCAGCTCTGCCCCATCTCATCATAGAGTTCCACCCACTCGACCTCCCTGCACTTGATGTACAGGGCGGGAGCGGGGGAAACTGCTTCTTCTGTCGCCGAGTTGCCGCCTCTCGCGACATCACGTCCCACGCTGCTCATCTTTACCATACTGCGCGCTAGGGTTTGACAATTTGCTTTTTTGCCGTCAAAACAGCAGCACGACAATTTGCCACCTGCGCACAGTACGATCTCCTCGCTTACTCTCCCGCAGTAGCAGAGCGCCGCGTGCTACAGTGACCTGCGCGCTACGGCTGCCACAACTCGACTCTGGGTTCGGTCACGGCGGCGGCCGATTTAAATACCCTCCGCCCGCGGCGCACTCACTCCGCCGTCCGCGCCCCGCGCCACGGTCGCGCGGTGGAACAGATTGCGACGGCGTCTGAGATGACGTCGGTGTGATGGCTCTGTCCGCCGTGGTCGTCACAACTATACATTTGCTCGATTTCCTCTTGATTAACCCAATCGCTGGTTCCCAAGCCTTGCTAAGACTATAGCCACAGTCACGATTTATGAGGCCGCCGCCGTGACCGAACCCAGTTCCCCCTGAGCAGCCATAGTGTACGGATCTCCGTGCCGGCACGTTCACAGGAGCTCAGTCCGTCAGTTCACCTGATGATGGCGACATGTATGATCGCCGAAATATTGTGCCCGTTGGACACTGTAGACCGGCAGTACACCCGTGGATATTTTGATTATCAAATACGCCGGGAGAAACTCAAGAATCACATCATACACCTTTACGGGGAGGAGATGTACCGCAGCATGAAGAAATTTGAAAAGTTGCGCCACCGTAGATGTCGTTTGCTAAGTACTCTTGCCTTTCTAAAGAGATGTTGTTCCGAGAATGTTGTTCCAAATTTTGCTAAGGTTATGCATCACATCGATTCTGCAGCAGCTAAGAGAATCAAGAAACGAGCCAGCCTCGCATTGGTACGTGAGAGAGTGCAATTCACCCGCCGGAGCCTTGAGTTTATCTCACAGGAATTACTCAAACTACATTTGCAACTGGCTAGTAATTTCACTTCTTTTTCCTGGGATTGGATTGATGGTGTCACCTGGGTTGCAGCTGATTCCGCCCATAAGAAGGCAATGGGACGTCAAACAGATAAGTTCTCACGTCTCCTTGACAAACCATCTCTGCAGGTTCCGGGCAAGACTGTCATCAGTTTCAGTGGCATGGTGTTAAGTGATGATGCGGTCTCGGTTTTGCAGAAAGGTCTCAACTTCGCTCCCACCCCCAAGTTCACTCCGGTCGCAGAAATTGTTAGTACTGTTGAACAGGTTGCAGCTCGACTTCCGCCTGAATCAGCTGAGGAAATACGTCGTGAAACTTGTCGTGCGTTGACGAAATCCAAGCCGATGAAGTCAAATATCACTAGTAAAGAGAGGGCGGCCATTCGTGATCTGAGGGAGCGCTCTGAAATTGTTGTCCTACCGGCTGACAAAGGCAATGCTACAGTTGTTGTCTCCCATAAGGACTACACTGATAAGATGCACAGCCTGCTAAATGACGATTCCTACCGGAAGATCAGCGTTGACCCTACAAAGAAGGTGGACAACAAGACGAGGTCGCTTCTCAAGGACGCAGATTTACCGGAGGGTGACGCTAAGAAATTGTTACCCCAAGGTCCGGTACCGCCTAGACTATATGGACTCCCGAAGGTTCACAAAGAGGGGGTACCATTACGCCCCATAGTCAGCAACATCAGGGCACCTACATATTTGTTGGCCAAATACCTGATGGGAATATTAAGTCCTTATGTGGGTAAATGCCCTCATCACATCCGTAATTCCGTGGATTTTGTTAAACGCCTTGATAGCTTCACGTTGGGTGAGTCAGATATCATGGTGAGTTTTGACGTCGTTTCCTTGTTCACGGGGGTACCCCTGCGAGAGTCACTAGAATTGATTAGTCAGAAGTTTGACGAGAAGACCACTGAACTTTTTAGGCATGTCTTGACTTCCACGTAGTTTCTTTTTAATGGAGAATACTACGAACAAACGTAGGGAGTCGCCATGGGTAGCCCACTCTCACCGGTGGTAGCGAATTTGTACATGGAGAACTTCGAGGAGGAAGCCCTGTCGTCATCCGAATGGAAACCTACTTGCTTTTTCCGTTACGTGGACGACACGTTCGTCATCTGGCCACATGGTATGGATAAACTCCTTGACTTCCTTACACATCTAAACTCCATACACCCCAACATCAAATTCACTATGGAGACTGAAACGGAGGGTAAACTACCTTTCCTTGACGTCTTGGTCAAGAGAAGGCCTGACGGCACCCTAGGCCATGGGGTGTATCGGAAGACAACGCACACTGATCTGTATTTGCACGCAGACAGCTGCCACCACCCTTCACAGAGGAATGGGGTGCTTAAAGCTCTAGTACATAGGGCGCGCACTATCTCTGACGCAGAGAGTCTACCCCAGGAATTGGAACATCTGAGAACTGTATTTCGAAAAAATGGGTACTCAGAGTGGCAGATTCAACGTGCTCTCCGCCCACCCACTACAGCACGACCTGTCGAGATGGATGAAATCACGAGGGAGGAGGTAGGCACTGCGTTTATCCCATATACAGGCGCACTCTCGGGGAAAATCTCCCGCATTTTGAAGAAACACCGGGTCGGATCTGTGTTTTGTCCTCCGAATAAAACTCGTGCACTGGTGGGGAGCGCCAAAGATGACCTCGGTTTGAGGAAGGCCGGCGTGTACCAGATTCCGTGTCAATGTGGCAAGTCGTATATTGGTCAGACGATGCGTACCGTCGAGGATCGATGCCGTGAACACCAGAGGCACACTCGACTGATGTATCCGAGCAAGTCGGCGGTCGCTGAACATTGTTTGTCGGAAAATCACGCTATGGAGTATGAACGCACGAGGATTCTGGTACAGACGTCGAGATACTGGGACAGCGTTGTTAGAGAGGCCATCGAAATTCGCACCAATGACGACCTCATAAACCGTGACTGTAGCTATAATCTTAGCAAGGCTTGGGAACCAGCGATTGGGTTAATCAAGAGGAAATCGAGCAAATGTATAGTTGTGACGACCACGGCGGACAGAGCCATCACACCGACGTCATCTCAGACGCCGTCGCAATCTGTTCCACCGCACGACCGTGGCGCGGGGCGCGGACGGCGGAGTGAGCGCGCCGCGGGCGGAGGGTATTTAAATCGGCCGCCGCCGTGACCGAACCCAGTTCCCCCTGAGCAGCCATAGTGTACGGATCTCCGTGCCGGCACGTTCACAGGAGCTCAGTCCGTCAGTTCACCTGATGATGGCGACATGTATGATCGCCGAAATATTTTGCCCGTTGGACACTGTAGTCCGGCAGTACAGCCTTGGATATTTTGAGAGTAACTAATGCCTGTGGAACTGTGAGAACAAACTGCAAAGGCATACCTGCCTTATCAAAAAATTTTAGAAAAGGCGAGATCGAATTTATGTCAACAGATAAACTTCTTGCTCTGAAGTGGCAGGACAAACAGGAAGAAGAGCCCGCATCTCGTGGTCGTGCGGTAGCGTTCTCGCTTTCCACGCCCGGGTTCCCTGGTTCGATTCCCGGCGGGGTCAGGGATTTTCTCTGCCTCGTGATGGCTGGGTGTTGTGTGCTGTCCTTAGGTTAGTTAGGTTTAAGTTGTTCTAAGTTCTAGGGGACTGATGACCATAGATGTTAAGTCCCATAGTGCTCAGAGCCATTTGAACCATTTGAACAAACAGGAAGTGAGGATGCTTTCAACTCTTCATACAAGCGAAATTACAGCGACTGACAAAATTGACAGAACCACGAATAAACCAAAAAAAAAAAAAAACAGCTTGCATCGTAAGCTACACTGAAAATATGGGGGCCGTCGACAGGAGCGACATGATGCCAAGTTCAGTAGAATGTGTACGAAAAAAAGTAAAATGGTATAAAAAAGTGTTTTTTCATTTGGTGGATCTGTCTCTGCTCAATGCGCATGCATTATATAAAACTCAAACGGGACGAAATATTTCAGTATCTGATATTCAACAGAAATTTGTCAAGGAGATCCTAGAGATTAACCACCAACCGCAAACAGAGGGATGTCGTGGAAGGAGATCGGCAGATGGTGACAATCCCTTACGCCTAACCGAGCGCCACTTTATCTCGCTAATCCCAGGAACTTCAAAGAAGAAGGCCGCCCAGAGAAGGTGTATTGTATGTGCAAAACATAATAAACGAAGTGACACGAGATACATTTGTGTAAAATGTAATGTGCCTGTATGTTTCAATTTTTGTTTCGAGAGATATCTCACTTTGAAGTATTACTAATGTAACATGTTTTGTGTTTTTTCCCCTAATAAAGTATCTTTTTTGAACAAAATAAGACTTTCTGAACAAAGATTTTAAAAAAGGAAACGATTTACACCGACAATACTGGATTTTGCGTCTCATTTTTATCTCAATAATAATGGTAGACTGCTGCAGTCTTATATATACGCACCAGGTGAAAATAACGCACACAGGGCAGGAGCCGCTGAGAGTAAATGCTCAGTGAAAGGGTTAAGATCAGGTGATCGGGACAGCCAGGCTGTAGGGAAATGGCGGCTGATAATTCTAGCATTTCCGAAATGGCGCTTCAGCAGCTGCTTAACTGGATTTGCCTTGTGCGGAGGTGCGCCATCTTGCATAAGAATGATCCCATTAACACGTCCACGCTTTTGGCGAGCTGGAATGACGTGGTTGCGCAAAAGACACTCACAGCGCTTACCAGTGATGTTACAGGTAACAGGACCGGAAGCACCTGTCTCTTCAAAAAAATATGGCCCTATGATAAATGATGCCGTAAACCCTACCACACAGTGACCTTTTCAGGATGAAGTGGTACTGGTTGATTTGCGTGTGGGTTTTCCATTGCCCATATTCGACAATTCTGTGTATTGACATATCCTGTCAGATGGAAGTGGGCTTCATGTGTCCACAAAATCTTCTACGGCCAATCATTGTCCACTTCCATGCAAGCAAGAAATTCTAAAGTAGAGGCCTCTCTTGCTGGAAGGTCAACAGGAAGCAATCGTGCACATGAGTAATTTTGAATGGATAGCAGAAATGATATTTCGTAGGATTTTATGCGCAATGCTCACGGGTATGTCCAATGTTCAGGCAATTCTCAGTGCACTACACATTTTCACATCACCACTCGCCTCCTCTTGCATTGCTGTGGCCACTGCTTCTACTGATGTCGAATCGATTTGTTTCCTCCCTTTACTAGTTGCACACCAAAAGAAATTGTCTTTTCGAATTTCCGAATCATTTGCTCCAGACCCATGGCAGTCATCCGAGCAACGTCTTTTTTCAAACCCTGCAGTGTCCAGAACTTTTGCACAGCGACGTGTGCACAGTCATCATTCTTATAATACAGCTTTACAAGCAGAGCTCGATCCTGCAGTGAGATAGTCATGGCGAACGTCGCTGACGCGAGAGGAAGAAAAGCCGTGCACACGGCGTGTTTATACCAACTTCAATGAGTATTCTGAAACATACAGCGACATCTATTGATCAATGTTCACACTAATTTTTTTCTGCTATACGTTTTCCTCCTTCTCCGATAATATTCCGTTGCAATTTGACGTCATTCTTACTAGTGGTGTTATTTCTACAGCGTTTTGAAAGTTTAACTTTAATTGTAATCACCCTGTATAATTAAATATATAATTGACGCAGTCTGCTGCGGAAACATCGTGTTTGACTTTTCATCAGTGTTGTAGTAATGCTAAGAACATTAATAATAATTTTGTCTTCGTTGGAACAAGGGTACACATCACATTTTGTGCAACTAAAGAATATGTACTCACCACATCCAGGACACCTGCAACGACTTCGTTTGGTATTCTACACAGGCCAGTGGTCAGTAGAGTCTTATGGTGTGCCAACAGTCCTGGGACGACTTTTCTTTCTTGTCTGAAGCTGCTGCTGAATTTCTTTGCTTGGTCTACTCCTCTTTTGTCCAGATCTTCCTATGTTATAAAGACATTAGAACCACTGCAGTCCTAGTGTTGCTCAGAAGGCTTCTTCTTCAGTAGGACTTCCATATAAAATATCCAAGCATCTGTGCCCGAAAGTTAAAGGAAGTGGTAAAACGGTCTGAAATAGCACTTCTTGGATTTCAGTGTTATGTAGTTACGACCTACGTCACTGCCCATCAAATTCGCTCCGCCGGCCGAAGTGGCCGTGCGGTTAAAGGCGCTGCAGTCTGGAACCGCAGGACCGCTACGGTCGCAGGTTCGAATCCTGCCTCGGGCATGGATGTTTGTGATGTCCTTAGGTTAGTTAGGTTTAACAAGTTCTAGGGGACTAATGACCTCAGCAGTTGAGTCCCATAGTGCTCAGAGCCATTTTTTGAAATTCGCTCCTCCTGTTTGTTTACTCTAATGTTACAATTTCATGACAGCCAGCTGCTTTATATGTTTTTGAACTTTGTTCATAGCACCACACTTTCGTTTCTGGCACTTTACCTGCGCATGTTGACAGAAAATTTGCACATTTGTTGTTCTTTCATTTCATAGAAGATACAACAATACCATCCATACTCAATATGATTTCTTCTTATGTACATCCTGGCAGTTTACTCAGTTCTTTTTCTGTAGGTAACTTGTTGTCAGGAAATCTGTTTCTTCATACTGTTCCTAAATACAATATGCCCTGTCGATCAGTGGCGAAGCGTCCATTAAGGCTCTAAGGCTAAGTCTACCCAAAAAATTTCAAAATAATTCGTCCAAACTGATTTTAACCCGATATGACCTCGTACCCTCGTATATGTTTCCAAATACTTTACGTTTGAACGACGTATATTGAACCGTCAATATAATACATACGTCGTCTAGCTTTGCAGTCAATAGCAGCTCGGAAATCCGTGCTTATTTCGTGCATGCACAGTAAGCCCGCTTCTTTCACGTGGCGGATTTGGTCTACAGCGTGGATACGGTTTTTAAAAGCTTGCGTTTGATTTATTTCTACTTCTCGCCAGCAGGTGGATACACGCCCAAGTGGAGTACAAAGTCATTCAGCAGTTTCCTAACAGGTAGCGCTACTTCGCATCGTCTAATATGCTAGCAGCAAGCAGGGCAGAATGAAAAACTATTAACCTTCAATTTAAATGTTTATTTGAAACACAAAGAACAAGAAAACAGTCATAATTCATAGAAAATAAATGTGAATGCGTCTGTGGATGTTGTTGCAAGAAATAGCCTATATATTTTCACTGTTCCTCAGATTAAAATTTAGTAGCCTTACTTATTGCAAACGTTGGTAGCTCCGTAATGTGTCTGTAGGTTTTCCTAGCAACAGTACTAGGCGTGTATATGATGAAAGCAGGAACATGAATTTTGTAGTTGAAATGTAGTAAGTAGTGGTAGAGATTAACTGATTGGTGAAGTATATTTCGGTGTGCCCTGTCACGTGTGAGGTGTCACCGTCAATTTTTCTTGTGTTATCGGAAGGAAAACTGTAAGTAGTCTATAATTTAAATCAGTACCTTGTAACGCATGGTATTGCCGACTACTTCCAACTGCCATGGACGCGTTTATTTCATCACAAGATCCACTGCAATTTTTAACAGAAAACCCTGCGTTCTTCGCTCGTCTTTCTTTGGCAGATAAACTGGTGAAAGAACGCAAGCCAACGCTAAGTCTGTCTATTAAAAATCTTAGGGAAATTTTTTAAGACGTTTCCAAACACAATGGTACAATTCAAAAGCGTGGTTAGGTGGCAGCGTTGCAAGGAACTAACTTTTTTGTTTTTACTGTGTACTATTTGGAATGGGTAATGCGGGTTTTGAATGGCGTAAGTGGGGAGTACGCGAAGAGGGTCTTAAAAATTTCGTTTCGAAAGCTAAAAAGCTTAACTATTCCATTTCACATATCGCAGCAACTGTTAAATACAATCAGCTAGGTACAGAAAGAATTGACCATACTCTTTAGAAGCAACACACCTGAAGCTTTGAAACATAATGAGGAGGTCGATCGAAACAACGACTATCTGCTTTTTAACACGGAAAAAGTTAGCTCATCGAGGTTATTACGAATCTAAGGTGTCAGTAAATAAAGGAAATTATTTAGAACATTTGGATTTTTTGGCAGAAAAAGAACCATACATGAATGATCATTCGGCACCTGATAGCGTATTTAAAGGCACATCCTCTGACACAGGATTAATTCATAGCTTGTATTACGGACGTTATTAGAGAACAAATTTCCAGGTGAAGTAAAAAGTAGTCCTTTAAATCAGACGAAACAACGGATGTCTCAACTAGAAGTCAAATGAGTGGAATTTTTCGTTTTGCAGGTAACGAATCAGGAGAAACACAAGAGAGATTCGTAGGATTTTATGAGGATCCAAAGAGTGTAGCGCTGAAGGCGTGGCCACTCTTTTGTTGCAGCTGCAATATTGATAAAAACAAATTGGTATCGCAGGAAACATACGACTGCTGAAGTGCAATAGCAGGGAAAAATTATGGTGTCTATTCTATTGTGAATGAAGAATATTCTCATCCTCTTTCCATCCACTGCTACCGCACATTGGTTGAACCAAGGCCTCCTCTTTTCTTGTACAAAAATTACAGAAGTAAAAATTTTTGTGGCACATCTATCAGGATTTAACACAGTTCCTGCTCCCCCAACTATAATTACCTGATCATCCTTCTCAAAGTCCCTGCATAGCTGACCTAAGCTTTCTGTCACCTGGCTAAGGCTAGCACTTGGTTTCATAAAACTTGTGACCTGGTATCCATTACCTTGCATGCACATTGCTGTCTACCATGTACATCATGTCCTAAGACATTTATGAATGAGTCCCACAACTGTTGGTGTGCTTTGTGTACTATTTTTTTCACTGCATTCCTTTTGATTTTGTATATTTGCCAGCTTTCTGATGTTTTTGTCTTACAAACTTCAAATAAGCCATTTGTTTTTCTTTGCTGGGTTATTTAATTTCGCCGGCCGGAGTGGCCGAGCGGTTAAAGGCGCTACAGTCTGGAACCGCACGACCGCTACGGTCGCAGGTTCGAATCCTGCTTTGGGCATGGATGTGTGTGATGTCCTTAGGTTAGTTAGGTTTAAGTAGTTCTAAGTTCTAGGGGACTTATGACCACAGCAGTTGAGTCCCATAGTGCTCAGAGCCATTTGAACCATTTTTATTTAATTTCTGTGTTCCAAATTCTGAGTCATTTTTTCCCGTCTGCTTTCTTCCTTTTACCAAACACTTCTGATGCTGCCTTAATGATGCAATTGTTGATATTAGTCCGCTCTGTATCGATGTCTTAAGTGACTGGTAGTGAAAAGAACTTTCCTTGTAGTCTGTAATGATAAAGTTTACTAATAGTATATTCCCACAGGAGGAGGAGGAGGAGATTAGTGTTTAACGTCCCGTCGACAACAAGGTCATTAGAGACAGAGCGCAAGCTCGGGTTAGGGAAGGACGGGGAAGGAAATCGGCCGTGCCCTTTCAAAGGAACCATCCCAGCATTTGCCTGAAAGGATTTAGGGAAATCACGGAAAACCTAAATCAGGATGGCCGGAGATCGTATTTAATTGTCGTCCTCCCAAATGCGAGTCCAGTGTGCTAACCACTGCACTACCTCGCTCGGTATTCCCACAGGAGATGTACTTTGAGCAACTCATGTTGTGACTTCTTTTGGAGTTTCTATGTCTTCTTCCAGCTTGATAGTATCCTTATCTTACTGGCTAAAAGGAAGTGGTCGCTACCTAGTCGCTTCCTCTACAAACACGTAGATCTTGCATAAGATTCTCATTTTATCATTGATTAGTGTATAGTCCATCCCAGGCCTTAATCCTCATGCACTCCATGTAAACTTGTGAGTGTCTTCCTCTCTGTAAAATGTGTTAGTAATTTTAAAATTTTTGTACATCATATTTGTATAATAGTTGCAATCTATAATTGGCCAACACATTTACATATGCACATTGCTGAAAAATAAACATATGCCTTGCACTCACACACATTACAGGTCAGCAAGATTGTATTGGTGTCTGGAATTGGATCGTCCAGTATATGGCGATACCACGGCCACCAAATTTGGACTTTCACATTGCGCTGCTCACTTCCTGGATTAGTGTGGCCGAGTGGTTCTAGGCACTTCAGCCTGGAACTGCGCTGCTGCTACAGTCGCAGGTTCGAATCCTGCCTTGGGCATGGATGTGTGTAATGTCCTTAGGTTAGCTAGGTTTTAAGTGGTTCTAAGTCTAGGGGACTGACGACCTCAGATGTTAAGTCCCATAGTGCGTAGAGCCATTTGAACTTCCTGGATGTAGCAACATCCAGTCTGCGCCTCGGCTGCGTTTCATTGTATTCTTACAGTGCAACAATAAGTTCCCAGAAATGACTTTACATGATTGACATGAACGACAGTTCAACGAAAAGGGAGTTGGAGCTTAAGAGTGACTGGTGACGACACCTCCAAGATCGAGTATGGTCCTTTCCATACCTTCTTAAACTTTTTGACCTGACTCTTCTTTAACAATTTGTAGCTCAAATAGAAACTATTTCCAAGTCGATACTGTGGTGCGACTGCTTGGCGATCGTATTATTTCGCTTTCTGAAGAAAGGATTGATGGTTCCACTGTTTCACTCCCCTCCACGCTTCCTTTAGCTTGTGGAATAATTCCTTTACATGCTCATTGCTGATTCTAGTGGTCAGTCAAAGTCCAAGGGTAAATGCATCCTCCTTCCATATACAGTTTCGTATGGACTTAGTCCAGTTGACATGAGCATTTTTGCATTGTAAACACTCATGCATGATATACAGTAGACATACTTCCCAATTACCATGTCTGCTGCTTACATATCTTTAATGAGTGTTCTGTGAACCCACTCAGTGGGCCCATTTCTTTCAGGGTGTGCTGGTATAGTCCTTAGCTGCATTATTCACATCAGCATGCAAGTCAGTTTAAGCAATCCACTCCCAAAATTCGTTACTTGATCTCTGATTATGCTTAATGGTGATCCAAACTCTAGAACCTACTCCTTAACAAAAACTTTAGCCACTGTCTCAGCACTCTGATCAGGTATTGGTCTCATGAGAAGATATCTGGTGAAATGATCTAACATGGTCAGTATGTATTTATGCCCGTTTTTAGTCTTAGGTAAGGGTCAACAATGTCCAATCCTGCTCTTTCGAATATTTCACGAACCTCTGTCAGTTCTTGTAATAGTACCTTAGTTTTTCCCATCTTCATCGAGCCATGTTCGCAGTGCATCTTCATCCAGAAAGAAAATGCCTTGCAGGCTGTTTGACAGAGAGCGGAAAACATGAAAATTTTGGGATGCAAGATCAGATGAATAAGGTGGGTGCAGAATGAGTTCCCAGCCCAGCTTCTGTATAGCGCGTCTTGTCAGTGTAGAAGAATACAGGCAGGCGTTATCATGGAGTAGCATCACTTCTCGCAGTCTTCCTTCTCGTATTTCTTGGACTGCGTCTGCCAGGCGTCTCAGTTGTTGGCAATAAATGTCAGCAGTGATGGTTACCCGTCAGGGAAGCAAAAAAATGGCTCTGAGCACTGTGGGACTTAACTGCTGTGGTCATCAGTCCCCTAGAACTTAGAACTATTTAAACCTAACTAACCTAAGGACAGCACACATATCCATGCCCGAGGCAGGATTCGAACCTGCGACCGTAGCGGTCGCGCGGTTACAGACTGTAGCGCCTAGAACCGCGTGGCCACTCCGGTCGACTGAGGGAAGCAAATGGTAGTCACTGTTCCATCATATGCATGTCATTATCTTTTGTGGGTGCATTCAGGTCTTTATATGAGGAGTTGCTGCTTTGTTTGGGCTCAGCTACTCCTTTCTTTTCCTTGTGTTAGCATAAAGACACTATTTCTCATCACCAGTAACGATACAAGATAGGAATGGTCGGTGTTGTTCACGAATCAGTTGATGACGGGCAAGCAGAGATGCACATATGGCCACCCACTGACTTTTGTTATTTTGGTGTACAGCGTGCAGTACCCATATACTCGATTTTTGAACATTTTTCATTGCTTGCAAATGTCGCACGATGGTGGAATGATCACAGTTCATCACATTTGCCAGTTATCGAGTACATTGACCTGGATTATTGTGGATTAATGCGTTTAAACTATCTTCATAAAATTCCAAAGGCTTCCTGAACATGGAGATCCACTAATGTCAAAACGATCCTCCTTGTAACGAGAAAACCATTTTCTCGTCGTGCTCTCGCCAGTGGCCCCATACACGGCGCAAATGTTTCGGGTGCCTCGGCTGCTGCCACATCTTCATTGAACTCAAACAGAAGAATATGTTGAAAATGTTCCGATTTCTGCCGGCCGAAGTGGCCGCGCGGTTCTGGCGCTGCAGTCTGGAACCGCGAGACCGCTACGGTCGCAGGTTCGAATCCTGCCTCGGGCATGGATGTGTGTGATGTCCTTAGGTTAGTTAGGTTTAACTAGTTCTAAGTTCTAGGGGACTAATGACCTCAGCAGTTGAGTCCCATAGTGCTCAGAACCATTTGAACCATTTGTTCCGATTTCTCAACTTGGCACACCATTTTATAGCGTCCACAGCTCCACTCACTATCTCCAAATGATAAAATGGCAATATGTAAACTCAAATAGCAACAGTGAACCACAAGTAAATAATGGCAGTCGATAAATAAACTCATAGCAATCGGAATACCAACACACAAAACAAAAACGCTACGAACTTTTGCTCCTACCTCAACCTAATACTTTTACCTCCTCTGTATAATTTTCTTGGCCTACACATAATTCTTATTTAAACCCCCTCCCCTCCCCCAGGTTTGCATAACTTCTCGCCATTTAACCTGTGCACCCTTAACTGTGGCAACCGCAACTTATCCCTTTTATCAATGCAATACCACATTAGTGAGGTCTGTGTTCCTGTGTCAGTAAATAGTTTCATTCGTCATCCATGATATACGGCACCCATCACAAAGATATTGTCGATCTGATTTTCAGTGGGGCTAACATGAATCTCAGTCTTGGGCAGGGCACATACATCCCTATACTCGTTTAGTGATCTGCCAAGTTGTCTGATGCTCGCATCTTCTTTTCTTTTACTGCAGCAATCCCTCAATATGTATCCCACAATTGTAGCAAATTCGTTTCTTCTTACAGTCTTTACACTTCCTATTAGGTTTCTTACATCTCTAAAATTCTACATTTATGTTGAATACACGACACTCTTCTCTTCAAATATCATTCGGCCGTCTTAATGCTTCCAGGAAGCCAACAGACGGGTATACTGCTACCTGAAAGGCCTTACATCTATCCTGTTTCGCTGCTTTGCTTACTACCTCTCCATACAGCCTGTGGATGAATGTGTCCGAAGCTCTCTGATCGGCCTTGAACAGCTGAATGCCATTCTCAATCTCATCTTCTACTAGCTCGTATGTTTGAAAGTTAATGTCTCGAATTCTGGCGTCAACCGCTCAATAGATTCGTCCTATCGCACCCACAAACTATGAAGTTGCCCTCTGTGGAATCTGATACCATTTTTTTTTGTTTGAATCACTGAACAACTGTCGCTGTAAACTCTTTTCATTTCGCACAAGTGTGCTCCATGCTAATGAAATCTTGTGCGGTTCCCTGAATTCTTGATTTAGCAACTGCTGACTTATCTGAATCAGTCCATGAACCCAACAAGGTAGCTACTTCACGTTTCCGAAAGAATATTTTTACATCTTCGTCGGGTTTCCTGCTAAACACTGGTAGTGATGTCAACAATGAGTTCTTTATTAGGCCAGCTCTGCATATCAGTTGACAAATCATGTGAAACGCTGTGCTCGCTTCTGTCCGTTTTTAACCTGACTCTCGTTTCGTAAAACGTTTATAGCGATTTGGAAACCAACCGTGTTATTCGAATTAGATTCTGCGACTGGGATCACGCAAGTTCAGGAAAAAGTTTTACAAATCCATCACTGACTTTCATATTTTAGCCAAATCTGAGTAGACCTACCTCAATTCCAGCGTTGGATGTCCCCATGTTATCAGATGATGTCCATGCTGCTCTGCTGCTTTGTCATCTTGGAATTTCTCACATCGTTGCACCTCCTCAGGACTGTAAGGTTCCATAATTGATCCCCATGCTGACATCACTTGGATAGGGGGTTACAGGTTTTGTATCTTCAGCTGAGGATCTCCCATGCTGTTTGTCAGTATCGTGCAGGCCTTGGGTCCTTGAGGTACAGAAATATTTGAACACCGAGTAATTAACCTTCAACAATGTATTCCTTAAAATAGTTATAATAATAACGCGCTCGCTACGCCAACCTGTCATAACTGTGCCTGACGTGCAAGTACTGCGTAATATGGACTTGTCAGGACTATTGTGTGAGCAGAAAAAGACATATTCAGCATCCAAATCACACAAGTTGAAAACAGCCTTGCCTTGTTGAGCGGCCAGTGATGGGACTCTGTCTGTGGAGGCGCTCTGCGGCAGGTGCTCACCAGCACTGCAGTTCGTCAGCATTCCGAGATGGCGCCAGATAACACAGGTATGTTATTGAGATGGCTTGTCCCATCCTGTAGCCCTTACAAAACTTACATTTTATCATCACAGTTTAAACGAAAATATAGTTTTTTCCATTCCTTACATAGTGAAAGTATCACGTTTTTTCCTGTCAAAAGTATATTTTTACTAAAGTGGTTTCCTCTATTTTTACATTAAGGTATATTATGAATTCATTAACTTTTAAAAAAATAATTGATCTGTGAGGCATTTTCCTAGTAGTCTTTGAATACATTTACATTATTAATTTCCCTTTTATTATGGGAAGATTATTGTATATTTTTGTACCTGACTCGGTAACTCTTGTGTGTACTTTTGTGTGAGTTGCAGAGCCTTAGTGGACATGTTTTGCCTGTCTTGTATCATGGTTGTGAGTGCCACAATTAGTCTGAGAGAACTCCTTGTTCTGAACTTCATCAGTGAGTACATGTATTGTCCTGTAATAGTAAATGAGAGACTTGAAGAGGTCGCTACAGGATGTTCTAAGGAGGCCTGATATATTATATTACTGCTTGCTTTTTAAGTCTGAAAACATTCTCAATTCCTGCACCATTTACCCAGAAGATTACACCACAGGAGACTATAGAATGGAGACATAAAAAATATAACAACAATATGATTCATCTGTGATGATGATGGTTTGTGGGGCGCTCAACATTGTGATTATTAGCTTCTGTAAAAGTTCCAAATCTTTCCATTTCCAGTCTCGGCAATTCCCGAATGATGATGAGATAATGAGGACAACACAAACACCCAGTTCCCGGGTGGAGAAAATCATTGACCTGGCCGGGAATCGAACCCGGGACTCCGTGATCCAGAGACAGCAACGATAGCCACTAGACCATGAGCTGCAGACTGATTCATCTATCAACAAAGTAAGAAATGGTTCTCAGTGCAAAGTGTACTGCACTAAGTTTCTTGAGCAGCTGATCAATTTCCTCATTCAATCTAATCTGATTGTCCATCTGGTTTCCTAGAATTTTGTATGTATGATTTCATTAATTTTCTGGTAATTAATATCAATTTCAGGAATTCAGAGCTATTTATTTGCTGTCTGAAACTGTATAATATTAGGTTTTGAAAAACTTATAATTAGCTTATTTGCTGTGAACCATTTGAATGCTTGGTTAGTAACTGTTAGGGCTGCACCCTGCACTGTGAGTTTGGCTCTTTGACAGAATACTTGTGATACCAGATAACATAAATATTTTTCTTCTGTTATTAATCATAATTGGTAAATCATTAATGTAGCTGCACAAAATCAGTGGCACAGGAACTGAAATCTAAGGGACTCAATCCTTTAAATTTCCCCAGTCTGAGTTTATTTTTAATCTTACTCCATTAAGACAACACTTTGTTTCTTCTAACCAAACCAAAGATTTGTCTTTAATGCTGTAGTGTGAAAGTTTTTTAGTAATGTCTTCCGGTTTATGCAGTCAAATACCTTGGCAAGGTCACAAAAGAAATTCCATTGTATCATTATCATCATCATCATCACCATCATCATCGTCATCATCCTTTCAAGGATTAGGCTGTTGCCTGTTCTGAGCTCTCAAACAAAACCATTCCCATCTGTTTTAAGGTCCTTCAATATCTCTTTTCCAATCCAGCTTGTGGTTAAGGATCTTCTGGTGAGTTCTGTAACCTGCCATTTTCATGAGATGGTGTCTCCAATTTTCACACAATATTCGAATTTTTTTCACCCATGTTGACAGTATTTAATTCTGTTCCAATATCTTCATGTCTGCTGTTCCCATTTTATTTTCTTGTTTTGAACCTCCATCACTTTATAGAATTTCATTATGGTCTCTGTTTGTACTTTATGGCCCAATATTCTGCTAGTTGTATGACAGACAGCTTGGAATTTGTGTATTTTATTTTCAGTATCAGAGTCAAGATCAAAGCTTATAGCACAGTCCAAATAACAGAGCTGAGAGACTTGTATACCATCTGAAATATGGTCCACTTCGAATTCCATCCGTTAGGCTAAATATAGCTCTCTTTATGGAGAATTCCTTGTGAAAGCCAAACTGTGTAGGTGTCAGCAAGCCACCTTCTGTATTGCAGCTATGAATTCTATCATACATTATTCTCTCAAATGCCTTTTGGAAGACTAGCAGCAGAGAAATGGGTCGATAATTGTGTATTACTTTCCTGTCTCACTTTTGTGCATTAACATCACTACTGCATATTTTAGAATACCGTGAAGTACCAAAGTTTTAATTGACTGGTTACTTAGTTTGCCCAATATGTGACTGTCTGCACATGATCTTAAAATTTGATTTGATACATCCTTATATCCAAAGTATTGGGTGCTTTTTACTTTAATGATTTTTATAATTTTTAATCAGTTATGCTTTTGAAATGGAATGCTATATTTGATGTAATTTGCATGCAGTTAGGTAGCTTTATAGGTTCTGTGTGTAACAGGTTATTATAGTTCCCTTTTTCTTCAGCTACAGTGAGAAAAAATTTATTGAACTCTGAAGCTGTTAGATTATTCTTGTCTGTTCAGTTAACAGATGATAGTGGTGTCACTGCTTGTTCTGTTTTTATGTTACTGTAATGCAATTTCACTGCTAGGTTTGTACTAGCCCTGTATACTGATCCCTCTTTAGAAATATTTTATTTTAATGCCAGTTGTTAACAACTCTTTCCTTCCATTACAAGTTGGTCTGATTTTAATCTGTCTTTGGAGGGAGCAGGCTTCAAAATGTTTAAAAAATAATTTCAAGAGTGAATTAAATTTATCATCTGCTTTGTCAGTCTGGTACACTTTCTTCCATTGTTCCTGGCGAAACCATTTCTAAACAAACTAGTAGATTCCTTATTTATTATTCCAACATGCTTAACTTAGGTGTGATCATTTACTGCTTTTAGAGCTGGCAAGTTTTAAGGTTGTCATTTGACCATTGTGATCAGACAGACGATTTATTTACTTCACAGTAATATTTGGGGACTAGGAACAAGTTATTAATGATGGTCTTAGTGTGCTCGTTCACTCATGTTTGAAAGAAGTTCATAGGGAATAGGGTGAAAGTGGACAATAACGATTCCATCTGTAAACAGAGACAAATATTGTTACAATACAGGAAATAGTAGTGATTACCATCTGTAGACTAAACAACTTAAAAGACCCTACAAAGGCTACATTAATTATAAAGAAAGCTAATTTGTAGACCAAAATGCAGAGAAATTTGAAAATTAATTAAAATTTTTTCAGTCTCATCTTGTGTATGAAGTTTAAAAGAATATTCAGAAACTAGTTATTAGAGAGGGTCTTTTTACAAAGAAGATCACCTTAAACAACTAAGTATTAAGTGAGATGAATAGTGTACTGTGTCACCTATCTGCTGTTATAGAAAAATGGTTGTTCTTCTATTTCTCTTCTTAATTCAGTTACAGTATCTTCAAGTACACAGCAGCCTACTGGTGCAAGCGTTGCAAAGGAACATGCTGAATGAGGGATTTTGAGTATAGAGGTGTTCAAACATATATGTATGTACTCGGTAGTTAATTAGAACAAGATTTTAATATACCTGTAACTACACTGTCCATACATTTGCAACATTACTCTTTTTTTTCTTTTTTGGATGAATTCCCATGTCATTAATGTTTGTAAAATGGTTCAGTTTCGTTAACTGAGGAATAGACACCACATAAATTAATAAGTGATGGTATTGATCCCCCAGGGTATCCAAAACTGGTCAGATCGCTGTTGCAGAAGCAACGAAAAATGCATGTCAAATTTAAAAGAACGCAAAATCCCCAAGAATGGCAAATATCCTCGGTGTAGCAAAGCAGCTTAAATCACTTAATAAAGGCAAGGCCTCTGGTCTAGATTATATACCAGTCAGGTTCCTTTCAGAGTATGCTGATACAATAGCTCCCTATTTAGCAGTTACATACAACCGCTCACCCACAGTAAGACCGGTATCTAAAGACGAAAATTGCTCAAGTTACACCAGTACCCAAAACGGGAAGTAGGAGTAATCCGCTGAATGACAGGCCCATATCGCTAATGTCGATTGCAGTAGGGGTTTGGAACATATACTCTGTTCGAACATTATGAAGTACTTCGAAGAAAACGATTTACTGACACATAGTCAGCACAGATTCAGAAAATATCGTTCTTCCGAAACACAACTAGCTCTTTATACTCATTAAGTAATGAGTGACATCGACAGGAAATGTAAAATTGATTCCATATTTTTAGATTTCCAGAAAGCTTTCGACACCGTTGCCCACAAGCGCCTTCTAACCAAACTGCATGCCTATGGAATATCACCTTAGTTGTGCAACTGGATTAGTGATTTCCTGTCAGAAAGGTCACAGTTCATAGTAATACAGGAAAAGCCATCGAGTAAAACAGAAGTAATATCCAGCATTCCTCAAGGAAGTGCTATAGGCCCTCTATTGTTCCTGATCTATATTAACGACATAGGAGACAATCTGAGTAGCCCTATTAGATTGTTTGCAGATGATGCTGTCATATACCGACTTGTAAAGTCATCTGATGACCAAAACGAATTGCAAAATGATTTAGATAAGATATCTGTATGGTGCGAAAAGTGGTAATTGACCCTGAATAAAGAAAAGTGTGAAGTTATTCACGTGAGTAGTAAAAGAAATCCGCTAAATTTCGATTACGCGATAAGTCACACGAATCTGAAGGCTGTCAATTCAACAAAATACTTACAGGTTACAATTACAAATAACCTAAATTGGAACGATCACATAGATAATATTGTGGGTAGTGCAAACCAAATAATACCATTCATTGGCAGAAACCTTAGAAGGTGCAACAGGACTACTAAAGAGACTGTTTACACCACACTTGTTCGCCCTGTCCTGGTGTATTGCTGTGCAGTGTGGGATCTGCATTAGGTGGGCCTGACAGATGACATCGAAAAGGTTCAGAGAAGGGCAACTCGTTTTTTATCATCACAAAATAGGAGAGATAGTGCCACAGACATAATAATATGTGGATTGGAGTGGCAATCTTGTTCGTTGCGACGGGATGTTCTCATGAAATTTCATTCACCAGTTTTCTCCACCGATTGCGAAAATATCCTTTTGGCACCATCCTACATAAGGAGAAATGATCATCACGATAAAATAAGAGAAATCAGGGCTCGCACAGAAAAATTTAAGCGCACGTTTTTCCCGTATTCGAGAGTTGAACGGTAGAGAGACAGCTTGAAGGTGGTTCATTGAACCCTCTGCCAGGCACTTTATTATGAATAGCAGATTAAATACTGATTCACATCGACCATAACAGCGAATTTGACGTTATGAATAGGATGATGTAATAGTATTGCATTGGCCGTGGCATCTTTTACTTCGTAGAAGACCTCCAACATTTCTCTCAGTCCCAGGTACCTTTTTGTTCCCTGAGGTGAATTTGTCTATGAGAAGTCCTGTCAACAGTCCCTGTTTCGTAGCTGCTTGTGGAAGATGGCGCTAGTAAAAATTTAATGTTTCTAAAAACTCATACTTCATTGAAAGATCTAGGAACAGGAAGTTTACAAATAATCTGCATCCTTTTAGGGATTGGAGACAGACCTCCTGCTGAAACGGTGGTACCCAGAAACCTACACGGTCTTTGCTGAAAACAAATTTCTCAGTGTTCACCACCGCCCCAAAATCCTTAACTCCTGGAATAGCCTTTGTAGATCCGAATCATGTTGTTCAGGGGTAGCCGAAGAAACGAAAATGTTGTCTATGCAACACAATAAAAAAAGGTAGGCCTCTTAGAACCTGGTGGATAAACCTTTGCTGGGATTATATGACATTCTTCAGCCCAAAGGGCATGAAGTTGAAATGAACCAATCCAAAAAGAGAAGTAGCAGCAGTCTTCTCTCTGCCCCCCTTCGCCACAGGGGTCTGTGCATATGCTTTGCGGCAGTCTACTACACTGCCCTTTGTAAAGTGTTTCTGCAGTCTGCCACCTGAGACAATGGATATTTGTTGGGAATGGTGTGGGAGCTAAGAACTCTATAGTCCCCACAGATGGGCAACTTCTGTCCGTTTTTTATTTAGATGTATAGGCAATGCCTATTTGCCATCAGATGGAGTCACAATGCCTTCACAAATTTGTCTGCTGGTGGCTTCTTTTGCCACAACATATTTTTCTGTTATGAGTCTGCAAGGATGATCCACCACCGAAGGTTTAGGAGATATCCAAATATAGTCTTGTGTTTCATGCTTGCAAATCAAGCCTCTGTAATTTCAAGGAAGTCCTGCAACACAGCGCTATCGATTAGTAACTTTAGCTAACTGTGCTGCTTTGAGAAGGCATTTGCCAAAGAGTTGGGATGTAATTTGAAGAAATGAAGAAAGTCAGCCCCTCAAATAGCTGTGTCACATTTGCTACAGTAAAAGACCACTTGAATGGACGCTTTAGTCATAAACCTAGTGAAAAAAACCTTCCTTCTAGAAATTTCTATTCTGGAATTATTTGCTGCTATTAGCAGAACTGGCTGCTTAGAACTGTTTTTCCTGTGAAAGATCTTTCCAATAAAATGCAGCAGTCAGAGCGAGTGTTCACCAAAAATGACTGCACAACCATGGAACACACAAATCCGATCTTTTTCTGTAGCTGTATTCTATCTGCAGATTGGAGCTGTTCAAAAGAATAGTTCTTAAACTCGTCCATGAAGGCTGTGCTTTGTCCTCTTGTAGACTTCCTTGAAATACCAAAAGTCGACACCCTCCGTCGGCCTGTAAACAGTCCCGTGCATACCATTATACCTCTGGAATATGTCGTTCTGTCCCATAACTGTATGTGAAACATTGAACAATGACCCAGCACAAATCTTATGTGACATACCTGGGTATGTACCACATTGCCCCACTGAAGGAGTTTGAGTGAGTGCACAGACTGTTACACTGACATACTGTTTTTCCGAAGTGCTAATGGTACCAACACCAAGAATTATTATTTGAATCTCTGCACTCAGGTGACTTTTGTTTAGCTTCATGTGTGGACATCGCTCCCAGTGCTGCCACTGTGGCATGCAATTCTCTCGCACATAGTGGCAAGCAAAATTTTGTGTTGTGGGTGCACTGTCTTTATTCACTGCTGAGGCCTGATTCAGGGACCACAGCCCTGCTTGTCTGCTGCACAATGCAGCAGTCTTTGTGCTCCAAATGTACAGCAGTTGCTCCTGATTTATCTGCCAGTGATAAATTAGTATGTGCTGCCAAGACATTGCTAATTGCCTGTGGAAGCTGGCTGAGCCTTAAGTGCAAGGAAGTCTAGGCAACAAATTATTACATGTTTATTTTTATTCCGAGTATGGGCTTTTTCGTGAAGTATTGATGTTTCCTGATGGTAGTTGCTAGTGTAATAATACACTGTTTCAGGATTTTGCCGCAGTTTCAACTGCATTAGAATATTAGTGACATGAATATTTGCAAACTCTGCTGTGTTTTGACGAAAGAAGCAGCTTTTAACATGACAACAGAATAAGTTATGTATTACTCAAAACTTGTCATATTCCTTCATAAATCCGTCACCTCCACCTCTTGATATGGCCGACAACTCGATACCTGTCCTCTGGTGTAACATTTGCAATCACTTCTATTGTTAGCGTTCAATTTCACTGAGTGTAAAATTCTTGTAGTTTTTTTTTTTTTTTTGTCACATTACTGTTCATCTAGGCCCATATATTCTCAGCTGGATTTAAACGAGCGTGATACTGAGAAAGTCTGATTTATACTATGTCTTTCAGTGTCAACCAGTTTGTCGACCTGGTAGCGTGGAATTTGTGGCTTGTACAGCACTACAAGTTCTATTAACTTCGCCTTATTTTGCAAGGCATATTTCTTTGCACCC
Organism: Schistocerca nitens; assembly: GCF_023898315.1. Lineage (NCBI taxonomy): Eukaryota > Metazoa > Arthropoda > Insecta > Orthoptera > Acrididae > Schistocerca > Schistocerca nitens. Next base: position 893,903,212 of record NC_064616.1, read on the forward strand.
AGAGCCAAATATCCGTATTCCTCCACTGCAGTGTTGTAGCTTTATAAATCCTGGCAGAGTGGTATGGCGCATTCTCCATTACTGTTGTCGAATTGGGAGGAATATTTTGCCGCAGAACATTATCTTCAAAGTCTGTGAATATGTTTTTGGAAGACCACTTTTATTGTAAATCTCGTATTCAGTGTGCTGCACTGTTATTATTAATGGAGCTCCAACACAAAACATTTGTTCACAGCACCTGACGACTGCAGAGTACTTCAACTCCAGAAAATACTACTTTACAAGAAGAGCTGACGAACGTCGACGCATCTAATGTGCGACACCAATAGTACTGTTTATCCGCGGCATGGCAATAGGGCCGCTTTACCAGCAGAAGTGCTGGCGTCGTGGTAGGGAAAGCCGGCTCGCCATTGGTGTTACCCCAGCGACGGCGTCCCCCCCCCCCCCGTTCGCCCATCGCCACCCTTGAACCAAAGTCAAAAGTCGCAACTGATTTTAAACGTTCTATTGACCACTCGTACAAAATAACACCATATATTTAGATACCACGCGAAATTGCAGAATCATATTCATAGGGCAGCATCTAGCGCGGAAAACACAAAAGCAAAGCTCAAAAAATACCTCAAATGCTAAGCAAAGAAAATAAACACTGAAAACTGGTCACTGCAGTCTTTGTTATTCAGGTCGATATCATGTCGCTACATACTTAATGGAAAAAATAACCAAGTTGTCGTGGAACATGTGCAATTTGTCACAAAAGAAAGCAAATTAATAAAATTAAGACTAAGGAGACGCAGAAGCACAAAATCCTTTACATAAATGAATGTGCGCGGTGAAAATAGGTTAACTTATGATGGTAGCAGACGACGACCCGTTCCACTCACCAAAGTCAGCATGCAAAACTTCCTTCCCGAAAAACCTTGACGACGATGTCCCGTTCCATGCTGTTAGTAGCCTGTGTAAATACTGCCTTTTGAAATACTTTGTGGAATATTTTGACGTGACGCTCCATTCCGTTCCCTCATATGTAAATCGGATTTCTATGGACCGACGGGGCATATGCCAAATCAGATGGTGAACCATAGTAAACGACCGTATGAGCTGTGATGGGTTACATAAATTCGGCACCACATCGCGTATTACACAAAGCAGAAAATTATGGATGGTTTTACACGAACAAAACGTCGCCATGTAGTTTTTATGGTTACCACATAAGCATGGTTTCGTAGCATTGTTACTTTGGAATCCATATTACGCGACTATTGGGCTAGTAGCATCTTTGGCTTAAAATGCAGTTGTTTTTTCAAGTTTTGTTTAGAATGACACGGCCGCGGATTGTTTTGGTAAATTCCTTTTCCAGAGGAATCATTTGGCCGTGATTCTCAAAATTGAAAAAAAGCATGTGTGATCGTAATTGATTCCATCACAATTTTAAAATTTCCCGTTAGGTACTTGTTCTTTCGGAGTTTCCTTTGTTATGAACTGAGACGATTTGACAACTCATACTAGCAGGTAGAAAGTGATACATATTTTTTGTTGGCAGAATCGTTAGCCGATGTGATATAAATAAATTAGTGAACATGGGAAACTGTCTCAAAGGAACAACTGCAGACGACATTTCGCTTTTAAGGGGATCGGAAACAAACAGGGATTCAACTTCGTCAGATCAACTTGGTCCACCACCTCCGTACCAGGTGCGTAGCTGCGAAGTAATTTGCATATTTGTGTATATGATTAATGGTCTCCTTTCAGCCTGTGTCAAGTATAAACTGTTTTGTTCTTATTGTTTCGTCCTTTTTCCTTCTTTGACATCGTTTTTAATGTCTCGTTTTCTTTTTTCTGGATTAGGTGTTTTGGTAGAAAAGTCTACAATAGCAGAAACCTGTCCATATATTTTTTAATTTGTACTTGCGAATTTATGACGACGTGCGGTAATGCTCACTGGGGGTGCCAAACCGATTGGAATTCATCCATGGTTTTGGCTACAGCATCTGCAAAAATTTTTCGGAATCTCATCTGATGAGGTGTAGTTAATAGATCCAAAATTTTCCACCGACCTGGTCTGCCTCCGTAATCATGACAAGATGGAAAAGTGCAAGAATAAACTGTTGCAAAATTTTAAGATTGTTGCTGATTTCTTGATTTGTACAGTTAAGGATAGACCTGCTTTCAGTTAAATGTTTTTCTATGCGACACAATAAGATTTTATCGCGGACGTTTGTTACTTCTGATAGGTTGCACTATTTATAACAAAATTTTACCACAGTGGATAAATGTTGTGAAACATACAAAAAGCTGTAACAGTCTGATTTGTCGGTTGTCATGTCACTTTCAAAGTAGAAACTAATTCATTTATCCACATTTTTTTATGTAGAATGCGTGTACAATAAACTACTTTAAGTTGTATATTGGAACATAGATCTTCAACATAGAGCATAGATTAAAATAGACCATAGGATAGCCATAGGTTGGATTCTGTGTTAAGCTGATAGAGAAACCATATTTATATGTACCATTTAACCATTAACAAAGTAACTGCATTAGTTAATTAAAATTAAGTATGACTTTCAGAGTACTTTAAAATATACTGATTACATGATACTGCTGACACAAATAATGTTTTCCTCATGCCAGTCAGACTGTCCGGATTGCATCTACCAGTATCAAAGGATACACTGTCTCTTCAACTTTAGCCTAATATGAAGTATATCTTGACACACATTTTGGGCTGGATTACTTGGTTTTGAAAGTCAGAAAGTCCCGCTCAGGTGTCTAAATGTTGAAGTGTTAAGCCCTATTTCTCCAACATTTTTTTTCTTACATTATCAAGTATTTATGGAAAAATTCTGAATAACAGTGTTGTTCAGTACCCACGTTAAACTTTAACGTGCTCTTCTCTATCACGCCAAGCACTCTCCTGTTACTAGTTGCAAGAACTGGTGCCTACTTGGGAAAGCAGTACCATTTTCAAACCAAGCTTTCTTGTCAATGACAGTGTTGTTGTGTTTTGATTTTGAGAAATTATTTTACATTAACATAGTAGGGCCTACTGCAATATGTGGTCTCTCCAGTGCATAAGAAATTCAGAGACTTTCAGGCAGTAGTGGTAAGAGATGATAAACCCTATATTTATAATTGCTTTGAGAAAATTATGAGCTTGCAGTTAACAAAAACTACATTACAGGTTGAATGCCATGGAAAACTTGGAGGGAATAAGGTACACATTGATGTTTCACATTTGTAGAGAATTGCTAGATGATTTCTTGCCCCCTATTTTTCTCAGAGACTTTAATATACATCCTGTAATGTTACTTCACTATCACTCACTATCTTGTTTCCTGTCTTTTAGTAGTATCCTTTTCAATCTTAGGAAGCAAGATGTTACACTGGTAAAAACACTGGCATATCATTCTGGAGAAATGGCATTCAATTCCCTGTCTATCCATCTATTTTTAGGTATTTCATGATTCCCCTAAGTTGCTTAGGGAAAGTGTGTGCGGATGATTCCTTTGTAAAGGACATGGTTGATTCATGTTCCTTTCCTTAGTCAGCAGAGCTTTTGCTCATCTCTAATTATCTTGTCATTGATGGACTGTTGAACCATTGTCTTCCTTTTTTGTTTCACCTGCCTCGAGATGACTGAAAGTGGCGAGATTGGACTGATCAATGGTTGGGAATTTGTACACGCGCTGATAACCATGCAGTTGAGTGCCCCACAAACCAAGCATCATCCTCATGAGCTTTCTGTTCTGATGATCTATAAAAATTGCCAGCCAAGCTTAAGGGGAAAAAAAGAGTGGTTTCTAATCTTATTTATTACTTAGTGAGGAATGTATTGTTTACAGTATTTGCAACTGTATCAGTGTACGATCCCTGCCTGGATTATTTCTTTACTCTATGTAAAACTGAAGTGTTTGACATTATCTATTACCATAGTTCTTTGTATGTTTGTAATGTGGTTTGATATATCACTTCCTTCCAGAAGTGCCTTTAGTACAAAAACTGCTTTAGCTGTCAGAGTCTTTTCTTGTTTGCTGTAGGATACTGAGGCTATTCAAACAGTTTGTACTTGCTGAGACTGCTGTCGGAGTCACTTGGTGGTGTTAGCCTACTTTTTTTTGTGGGGGGAAATGCTAAAGGTTGTACAGTCCTTCAACTGTGTTGCTACTGCTGCTGCTATCACAGGTAGTTCAGTATTGGACCACCCAGAAACTTGGATAATTTGCCTTATGAAGTTGGGATGTTTGGCATATGTTAGGAAGTAATTGCTTCTTGTTGTTGTTGTTGTTATTGCCTTCAGTCCAGAGAGTGTTTTGATGCAGCTGTCCATGCTACTCTATCCTGTGCAAGCCTCTTTATCTCTAAGTAACTGCTGCAACCTACATCAATCTGATCCTGCCTGCTGTGTTCATCCCTTGGTCTCACTCTACAATTTTTACCCCCCCACACTTCCCTCCAATACTAAATTGCTGATACCTTGGTGTCTCAGAATGTGTCCTATAACTAATCCCTTCTTTTAATCAAATTGTGCCACAGATTTATAAGAATCAGAAATTTCAATGAGGGTCATATCATTTACAGTACTTATAAGCTGTGCATATTTGACACACTATTGCACTGGCACATAAGAAACTAATAAAACACCTGTTCATTTATTTGTTTTTATTCATCTAAGGATCATCTCACTATGATACAAGAGTTGCCGTGGTCATACAATGAAAATACTTTTTATTAACAATTTTGTACATAACTCATTACATGCATATGAGAAAGGTGGCATGCGTTAAACTCTACGTACAGGATTTCATCTCTGTTCAATCAAAATATAGACTGTGAATAGATGAAAACAGTGAAAATTTAGTAGTGTCATCTTATCAGTCAATGAAATTTTGTTTATGTACTCGCTCTTAAGACAGCACTTTAAAATAAATCTGTGTATAATGAATAAACAGTGATGTACTGCTATAACCTGCTTACGTTCATCAGGGAGTTGTTTGATAATTTGATGTTCTTTGATAGATGCTTACAATTGTGAAAGCATTGGCTGTAGAATTGGAACAAGTTTCACTCAGCCTTGCAATGACCTTTAAGGCATTATGTCAGACAAAAAGAGTGGCTCTGGTTTAAAAGCAGACTTAAAAGGCCAAAAGAAAAATGTGATAACCATTTGGCCAGCCAGTACTGTCACTAATGGTGTATTAGATGAAGTGTAAAGTAAAATGTCCTGTAGTAAAATACTGCCAGTGAAATTTACATTAAGAGTAATGTAAATATAACAAGAGTCAGTGAGTACATGGGTAACATGTAGCTTTATTTCACTGAGAAAATGTATTATATTTAAAATAAATGGCATCTTTTACATAAAAGTGAGGTATGATTGATGGAGCATGCAAGTAATGTCAGTGAATCATCTCGCTAGCAGAACAAATGAGGAAAATGTGTGCAAGTGATGCCAACAAAGAGAACAGTAAAGTGAAAAGACAAGATGAAGAAAATAATACCATTTCCAGGAGACAATATATTTAACACAAATGTAGCAGAGGAAGGTTTTCAGTGAATATCATATATTTTTATGCTACCACTTTCTCCAACACCTGGTTTCATTTTTATTTTAATATATATCCAGTCACAGACAACAAACATATATCAACTATTTTATTAATTTCAGTCTGTTGATGGCCAAAAAGTAAGCATACAAAGGTAGCTGAATAGATGAAGTATACTAGACACATCATGTCATTACATATATAGATGGTACAGTCATGATAATTAGCCATACATGCTTCATCATAAAGTTACAATTTTGAGTACTGTGAACAACATTGCAACTTACCTGTTGAAAGTGTGAGCATCTACATTACAATAGCATTCATGGTACTCAAAATTGTAACATTATGATGAAGCTTGTGTGAGTATGACTGCACCATCAATACTGGGTGGTCAGCAGAGAGTGTAGTGGCGTTGCAGGGTAGAAATAGTTGTTAAGGAAAAAATGTTATACATTGCACTGCAATTAGTGTCAGCATAGATGATAGTGCACAAGACAGCCCATGTCCAATTTTTGTGTTGCTGTGTTGTTAGGTTTTAGGAAACAAAACGAAGATTGTGACTGGTGACACCTTCTGTGGCGGGCTGTTTGAAATTGAGCACACAATGGTCTGATTGGCTAACTTAAATGCTAATTAACTTGGGAAAGGTGCAACACACAGAATTTTTTCTCAAAAATTATTGCTCAGCGCAGCCTACTGTGCAATGCGCTTACAAGCTGTTTCTGGCCACCCTGTATATGTAATGACACAATACTTGTAGTCTATTGCATCTACTCAGCTTTATCTATATGCTTATTTTTAGGTCATTGACCGAAATTAATAAACTGATTGATAAACATTTGTGCTCTGTGACAGATTTTATAATGAAATAAATATTCCCTGAAGTACTGCAATATCTTATTGTGACTGTGTCGTATTTTGTGATTTCATTTTTCACATTTTTTGGGACCTATATTTCAGTATAGATTCTGAAGGGGAGTTAAGAGCCGCTGAAGATCCAGTGTTTCAGTTTGACTATTTCCCATGCCATATGACTAGTTTTTGTGCACTGTGAACATGAAACTATTATTCATAGGAGAAACAAATATATATAGTAAGTTACTCATCACTTTTCTTCCCTCTTGGGAAGAGGGAGAAACGTGAAGTATTCAGGTAATAGTTCCAGCCCTGTTGCAAGGGAACATGTTACATACACAAGCAGAGAAGTCAAAGAACACAAATCAAAAGTAGACAAATGAAATATTGAGATGTTAGTAAAACAAGTTTGATGAGAAAACAGTTTTGTTGTCTAGCAGCTATCAGGACAGAAAAGGCAAATCAAGCAGGCTGCTTTAACACAGAGGAGGATGCAGTAGGAAAGAAACTAAGAAATAAATGAATGAATGAACAATGAAAAATAATGGGAGAAAGATAATCTAGAAGTAAAATAAAAGAAATGAAATAAAGAAGGGACAAAAGCAAAGATTAGACAGTGATGGAAGAAAACTGTGCAATATAAGTTAAGGTCTGTCAAGAATTAATTACAAGCTGGAGAACTCAGTTCCCACTTCATAATTCAGCAAGTGGAACTCTGAAAATATTATGACATGTGTAGATGCCAAATTTCCAGGCACATAACATTTATACTAGATATTTTTCTTTCACAAATAACAGCATAAATTGAACTTGTAGAAAGCACCTCCAAGAAACACCACATTGCATTTATTCAATTGAAGTTTATTGGAGTAGCAGTCCTATTGTCAATTGCAGCAATATTCATAAACCTGGTTGGTTATTATGTATCATGGAGTTCCCACTTCTTCCATACTTACATATACTGTTGAAAGCACAATAAAGTTTTATACAATATGCTTGCCACATTGAAAAAGAGCTCTTTGAAACATTAATTCAGAGAAGCTTCTTAAAAAGAATGGCTTAGGACAAAAATGTAAAATGTATACACAGTAGTAACTTAAGCAGCACAGATGAGTATACAGTTTACTCTTCTCTTCTTTCTTTCAACCCACTTTCTTTTTTGTGGGAAAATTGAGTAATGTTAACCAATGTGGTGAATAGCACTACTCCAGTTTCTTGACCTGCCTTGTGACTCTGAAAAGTTCCCCAAACAAGTTTATCAGGAAATAGCAAGAACAGGTGTGATACATCATCATCTACAAGGGAGCAGAACTAATAATGATACGAACATAATGCTAATAGAAATGTGCCCATAGATCTGAATCAGACAGTGGGTATGGGATATACACTGAGGTGACAAAGTCATCGGATAGCGATATGCACGTACACAGATGGTAGTAGTATAGCATACACAAGGTATAAAAGGGTAGTGCATTGGCAGAGCTGTCATATGTGCTCAAGTCATTCATGTGGAAACGTTTCCAACAGGATTATGGCACAAAATGGGAATTAACAGACTCTGAATCCAGAATGGTAGTTGGAGCTAGACGTGTGGGATATTTAATTTCGGAAATCATTAGGGAATTCAATATTCTGAGATCCACATTGTCAAGAGTGTGCCAAGAGTACCAGATTTCAGGCATTACCTCTCACCACTGGCAGCACATTGTCCGACAGTCTTCACTTAATGACAGAGAGCACCAGCATTTGTGCAGAGTTGTCAGAGCTAATGAACAAGCACAGAAATCAATGTGGGACATATGATGAAAGTATCCATTCGGACAGCAGTGAAATTTGACATTATTTGGCTGCAGCAGAAGATGAGCAGTGCAAGTGCCTTTGCTAACAGTATGCATTACTTGTAGCACTCTTCCTGAGCTAATGATTCTAGGTTATTGGAAAACTGTGGCCTGGTATGATGCATCCTAATTTCAGGTGGTCAGCATTGATGGTAGGATTAGTGTGTGGTGCAGACTTCATATAGCCATGGACCCAAGTCGTCAACAAGGCACTGTGCAATCTGGTAGTGGCTGGTGTGGGCTGTGTTTACATGGAATGGACTGAGTCCTCTGGTCCAGCTGAACCGATCATTGGCTGGAAATGCTTATGTCCAGCTACTTGGAGACCATTTGCAGCCATTCAAAGTCTTCATGTTCCCAAACAACAATGAATTTTTTATGGATGACAGTGCACCATGTCACCAGATTGCAATTGCTCTTTATTGGTTTGAAGAACATTCTGGACAGTTCAAGCTAATGATTTGTCACTCAGACCGCCCGACTTGAATCCCATCAAACATTTATGGGACATAATCAAGTGGTCAGTTCATACACAACATTCTGCACTGGCAACACTTTCGCAATTATGGATGGCTATAGAGGCAGCATGGCTTACTATTTCTGCTGGTGACTTTCGACGACTTGGTGGGTACATGTCATGTCGAGTTGCTGCACTATGCTGGGCAAAATGTGGTCTGACATGATGTTATGAGGTATCCAATGATTTTTGTCACCTCAGTGTAAGAAGAAACAGTGGTGGAAAGTGAACATTAAGAACAAAAGAGGATTGTGAAAAGGAATAAGAAAAATTGTTAAAAATAGCGAGCAAAAATATCACAAAGCCAGTAGCTTAGCATGGGAAACAAAATATTTGAAGAGATTTGTTACTGAATGGTAAGTGCATTTAGAATTAAGAAAATGAAGACCAGAAAAATATAAACTCTGAGGCTTGATGTCCAAGAGGCCTTTGGCATTCCAAACTCATTTAACAAATTTAAGTAGTTCGCATTTGAAAGCCTACATGTTATTTCATTTATTGTCATTTGGACAGGAATACTTCTTTCACAGAGGATGAAACACCCCTCCCCAAATATTATCCCAGAGGACATAAGTAAATGGAAATATGCAAGATGTTAACAGTATAATTTCTGTACCCCCATTGTCACCAATTTTTCTTATGGCACTAGTAATTGAATCTATTTTGATTAGCAGATCCACTGTTCATGATTTTTACTTTTTTCATTGGTATGAGCTGAAAAATGTATACTGTTTACATTTTCTTGTTTGTATAATGCGTTATTGGTGTGCTTCATGAAGATTGGCATGACAACATGTACAGTGCATATGTCTGAATAGGATCTTACCGTATTTATTGCAAATGATTGTAGACCTCATTGACTACCCGTAACTGTAGAACTGCTATTCAGCACAAAGTTATGTGCAGCTGAATACATATTTGCTTGGCATTGTATTTCCACACAATTAAAAAAAAAAAAATCCGTTTTAAAACCACAGTCCTCAATTCTCAAATTTTGTGTTTGGTTTACATTCCTTGTCCATCTTACACAGTCTGTTGAGATGTATTAGGGATAAATTTATTTTTTTGTCACAAATTTGCATAATCTACATGGCTGTTTGTAATCTGTGCTGTTACAGCTGTTAACCTTTTCATAGTGTTATGGTGTAATGACATGCATGACATTTAGTTATTCTTTCACATCATGTTAAACACCCCCCTCCAACCTCTCACCTTGTATGTGCCATCTTTTGGATCCATTATTTCAAATTTGTGTCTATGAAACCATTTTTTATTATTATTTTCATTGTCTTCTTAAAGAAACTTTGTATTTTATACATTCTCACTTTTTTTACATTGCTGATTCAGTGTTATATTTTACCTGTGTGTTCTGTTCATCTAGCCACGAGTCCAGTTTTATTTTTTATTTGTTTAAGTGTTTAGTTGATACTGACAACTTTGTGTCCTCGCTGAGTATCATTTCATTTACCTTCCTTCTAGTGTGCCTTTAATTTGTAGCAAGATCCATTATGAAAATAATTGTTAAATTAGGTTGTCAGAGTTCCATTCATTGGGAACAAAAGAACAACTGCAGCAACAGCAGTTACTTACTCCAGTCGACAGTATAAATAGGTCAAAACACTTTCTAAGCCAATATGTTGCACTGTTCTCCTGCCTGTAAATAATAAATGTGCTACATTTACTGTATAGGATTTCTTGTAGTGATTATTTAGCTAGGTAATTAAATATGGGTTGGATATCCTGGAAATATGTTACAGTATGTATAGTGAAGTTCTTTTCGGTCTGTTGTAATTATATTGTATCTGTCCCCCTCCCCCCTTCCAATAAAAGTGTTAGCAGCATTGACCAATAACATTGGTTTATTAGCAGATTCTGTCTTTACAGTGACCCAAACTTCAATAGACAATTGTGTAGAGAGAGTTGTCTATGATGTTACATTTCCCTTCCAATACATTCTGAATAGGTGTGACATGCATCAAAAATTTTGAAACAACATATTCATTTGCTGTTTCAGAGGAATTATACATTTGCAAAGATAGAACACAATTTGAAGAACTGTTAAAATTTTGCAGTGAAACAATATCAATAGTTCTGACGTAACCTGTGTTAGATTGTCTGTCTGAACTACTGATGTGTTATTTATCCTAACACTATAATTTGTTGTAACTTCTGTATCAGCAATTTTGGTTATTAGTGAAAACCATCAGTGTTCATCCTCTTCTGCGTCTGTGTTTCATGAGGAGTGTTACTGGTTGTTTCGTACTTTTTTGGGATGTGTTCCACTATGAACATGAAGAAGAATACTTTATATAGCAATTTGAATACAAAATGTAAAGAATAAGTATTTCATTCCATATTATTCAGCTAAACAGATATTATATTTAACAATGGAACTGTTATGTTCTACTTATGTTATTTATTCATGACCTGTGCCATATATTGGTGACTAGATAAAAAAAAGCTGCAAACTGCATTTTTTATTTTTTTTATTTTTTTTATTTTTTATTTTTTTTTATTTTTTTTTATTTTTTTTTATTTTTTTATTTTTTTTGTATAAGGTTGGATGTGAACATCTTTCTGTTTGGATAAGTTGTGATTTCAGTATTTACTTCCTGCTTTTTCACATTGTTGTTTTTGTTGCTCCTTGGGAAACAGACTTCTAGTAACAGTCATTTTAATTTAAAGTACATCTTTTTCATATGATTTTAGTTGTGTAATTAATGTTTGGAGCTTTTTTATGCTCCAACATGTCCATCATGTTTTTTATACAATCAAAGAAAAAAAAAGTTCGATTATTTAATACCTTGGAAGTAGTATATAACTGAACTTTGAAGACATGAAGAATTCACAAAGTAATTGACTCATGTAGGTGTGAACTGACGTCCAGGAAGTTGCAGCTAAATAATCTCAATGTGGATTTGATTTCTCAGCTAATGTGCCTGTAGTTTGTGACAATAATATCATTTCTGTTGCATACAAATGCTTTTGTGTTACTGTGCATATTAATTTAAGGTAAATTTATATTTTATTTCCTTACTAAAATGTACAAAACTATTTTTATATAGCAAGAGCCTACTCCTGTATATTACCCATCTCCAAATGTAAGTAGGCCAGTGACCCAACTTACGGAAGAGGAGCAGGTCAAAATTGCTAAAAGAATTGGATTAATTCAACATTTGCCTACTGGAACATATGATGGTTGTAAAAAGAACAGAGAGTAAGTTGTAGTTTTAGTCACAAACTGTTACAGTTTAAGATTTTTTAGTAAGATTTATTAATAAATCATTATTAACAATAGCTTATTGAGCACTGATGATTCGGTTAATATGCAAACCAAAAGTGTGGTTGGTTAGTTATTAGTTAGGTATTGCTGTATGTTCCATGGATAATTTTGCACGATAGAGTGTAATGATATCATATCACAAATTAATTTGCACATACAGTTGCATTCTGAACATTTATAAGTTTTTTATTTATTCATTTGTTATTTCAAAGAGATAAAAGAGATGTGTGTTAGCAATTCCAACCCACCACCTTTTACGCATTACAGTAACAGAAATTCTTCTACGGAATTGGAGTTGTTGTCAAGGAGAAATTTTCTCAGTTTGTTTTCAAATTTTACTTTGCTGTCAGTCGAACATTTTGTATCACTGGATAAGTGAAAAAATTAATTTTTTCAGTGTTATACACACCTTTTTGTGCTAAAGACAACATTAATGTGGAGTAATGAATATCATTTCCTTATGGTATTGTAATTAAGTGCATCAGTGTTCCTTTTGAACTGTAGTGGATTATTTACAACAAACTTCATGAGGGAATAAATATATTGTGAAGCAGTATTCAGAATGCCCAACTCCTTAAACATGTGTCTACAAGATGATAATGGGTGAGCACCACATATTATTGTTACAGCACATTTTTTTGCAATGAAGACATTCCTTCTCAAAGATGAGTTACCTCAAAACATTATTCCATATGACTATATTGAAAAATATTCAATATGCGTCAAATTACTGATTTCTCTCTTCGAAGATATGCAACGATTCTAAGAGCAAATGTGGCTGAACTAAGTTGTTTTAGACATTCCAAAATGTGTTTTCCATTCAAATTCTCATTAATATGGGCCCCTATTTGTTGTAGAATTATTGTATTCATTAGAAACACACACACACACACACACACACACACACACACACACACACACCTGAGAATACAATGAGAATGTGTAACAATATTTAATAACTGATAACATTGCTTCCTTGCCAATTTCTGTACAACGAAGACTAAATTTTGAATGAGAAATGTAGCTTTGGAACAGCACTGTGTAGAAAAGGTCATGTATATTCTGTATTGAGCAGGCAGATGGTAGTCTTCAGATTTCAAGTTATGGTGTGTCATTACAAAACAGTTTACAGTGACCATGAAACCAAAGGGCAAAACCGCAACATGGCTGTTGCTTCATTACAGAAACCATAATATATTCTAGTGTGACATGTCTGTGTTACTCTGGACTTATGTGAAAAAAGTATATGCGCTCGGCAAGCTTCTGAAGTCTGCCCAACACCACATTGGCAAATGTTTTTCCAGGTATACTCAGAAGTGAGATTACACGGTGACAGTGTCTTGCAGCATGGTACCCTCAGCCCAACATTTCAGTAAGAGGTTGAAAAGCAGCAGAAAAACTGGCTTAAGTTTTACAATTTGTGTGCAGATGTTGTCTTTGCCAGGGCTCTTCCTATATTTGAGCTGTGTAATTGTTCTTTGAAGCTCCTCCATAGTAGGCATGAAATTCAAGTCATGGTAAGGTGTCATTTGAGGAATTTCATCCATTGCGTTTGGACTACTGTTGATGGGATGTGAGTAGAGGCTGGAGTAACGTTCTACCCAAAGGTGCAATTGACAATTTTCATCTGTAGTGACTTTTTCATCTATTTCCTTGAGTGGTACACTCTTCTTTGAATGCCCGAGCACACACCACCAATGTTGCCAGCATTGAAACACTCCTGTATGCCAGTGCAAAGTTGCTCCCAATAGGAGTTGACATAGTCACGGTTAGCGCATTGAACAGCTGTCTTTGCTTTGCTTAGCTCCCTGCATGTAGAATTGCATGGGTTTTTATGCCAGATGACAGTGGCCTGATGCTTAGCTTCAAGGAGAGGTTTCAGGACTGCACTTTTGTTGCTACTAGTGCATGATCCGTGTCACAGTCTGCACTAAGGAAAGAATGTGTATGAAGAAAGTAATGCAGATCTTTCCTTTTAGTTAGAACAAGATCTAATTGTGCCAATGTTTTGAGTGGAAGTGCATCCGGGAAACCTTGTGGTTCAGTTTGCCTTTAAAGTGTGTATTGGTGACACACAACTGATATTTTGCACAGAATTCAAGCAACTGTAGACTATTTTCATTAATCGTGCCCACCCTGTGTTTGCCTAGGCAGTCAGGCCCAGTGGCAAAATCACTACCAATACTAGTGTTGAAATCGCCAAGGATGCATAGACGGTCCCCGAAGTGCACTCCTTGTACATCACTGAGTTGTTCATAAAACTGATCTTTGGCTTCTGCAGCTGAGGTACGTGTTGGTGCATATACAGATATCAGTGTCAGTGGTCCACTATTTGTTGTGAGATGCAGTGAGAATGTGTTCTGAGATCCCAATCGGGTTTTTGGTACAACACAGCAAGTCATTGAGGACAGCAAAAGCGATCCCGTGCTGTATGGGCTAGCAACATCGTTGCCCTTCCAGAAGAAATTGTAGTTTTTTCCCATATTGAGCATTCTTCTGTTTCCTGCAGTGCTGAGTCTGACTAGCTCTAAGTCGATAGCAGCCATTTTGCGTAGCACTTGTGAGCTTCCACAGGTGTCCAGGAAGCCTTGCAGCATAGTGCGGATGTTCCATGTACTTATGTGAAATGAAATATCTTCACTTTTTATTTTATTTTTTATTTTTTTTACTTTTGTAGTAGTGGTGCCGAATATTACGATGAAAACTTCTAGCAGTGCTAGTGTTCCATACACCCAATGGAACAATTGACACCAGGCCGGGCCAGTCCCTAACCGACTGCAGGCTGCTCAACGTGAAGCATGCAGTTACTGGCCAGTAGACCTACGATGGCCCCTCCCATTGTCAATAGCGACCCGTGGCGCCTGCTCCTACACCCACTAGAGCGAGTTTATGACTGATAACTGCTACTATCTGTGTTCTTCTCACTTGGATGGAGTGTCCTCTCCATGGATGCTACTGCGCCTGGGACGCAGATTTTAGGTGACAGCGAGCTTGCCCACTACTCGTGCCACCCTCTCGCCCTAGATGACTGGTTCCACAGGAGCAAAAATATGCGACGTGCAGAGTCAGGTTAGCTGCAGGCGATTGCCGCTCATTTCTGGTTGGACCGTACTCATGCACCCAGAAATGATTCATATGACTTTGAGTTGCCCAGTGCAAAGCTGTCTTTCTGAGAGTAACAGAGTCATTGTATTCTGGTGGGCTACAATGGAGATTGTTTGGATCAAAATGTAGTAAGGTGTGTCAGGGTAAAGAATCTTGTATGTGCAGGGTTAATGCAGGTGGGGTTCAGAGTTGTATTACAGTCAAGGAAAATGGAGAAAATTGGTTTAAGAAGTAGTGATGGGCAAATGGCTGAAAAGAAAGTGAGACGTATAATGTACATCTACATACATACTTTGCAAGCAACTGTACGGTGTGTGATGTAGGGCACTTTGTGCCGGTATCAGTCATTTTGTTTGAAGATGCCATTATGGCCTTATCACTTTAGGACATAGTGTAAAAAAGATCTGAGGATGGTCATTATGGACTGAAACCGGTCATCGTCTAAACAATTCGTATTGTGATCAACAACTGGAATAAAAAAATTTTCTTTCCCATTCCACTCGCAAATAGAGCGAGGGGAAAAACGATCATCCATATGCCTTTGTATGAATCCTAATATCCCTTGCATTATGTTCGTTGTCCTTATGTGAAATGTACATTGGTTGCAGTAGGGTCATTCTACATTCAGCTTCAAATGCCAGTTCTCTAAAGTTTCTCAGAGCACAAACTTTTTTATATTTCAGACATCTGTAGCTGTTGAAAGGCATGTTAGGAAGAAATCCACTAACAGCTGCATTATGTTCGTTGTCCTTATGCGAAATGTACATTGGTTGCAGTAGGGTCATTCTACATTCAGCTTCAAATGCCAGTTCTCTAAAGTTTCTCAGAGCACAAACTTTTTTATATTTCAGACATCTGTAGCTGTTGAAAGGTATGTTAGGAAGAAATCCACTAACAGCTGGTAGAATTGTTATTCATTAAAACACCGTCTGGTTTTGCAGCCTAAAGCTGCATCATCAAGTGCAACAACATAAAAAGATTATAGACACACACATTGGTCCTAGTTAAAATTTACTATTCGGTGAATGTTGTCAATAAAATGAGACTGAAGGGCAACAAAGATGTGCTCATTCATGTAGGACAAAATGCTGTTTGTAGGTGCAGCTTACGGTTATGGAGCCATGTTTTAAAATTTTCCTGTTTTAAAATTTTCCTGCATCAGTGACAGCAGGGTAACCTGGTGTTGAACAAATTACAACCAGTCCACACAAACAACAAAGAGTGACGCTAGTAAAAGCACCCTTCACAAACGACAGAGAGAGACTCAAGAGTGTGTCTTTTTGTTGTTCGTGTGGGCCACTTTTAGTTTGCCCAACACCAGGTTGTCCTGCCATCACACCGTGGCGGGCAAATTTTAAAACATGGCTCTGTAACCACAAGTTTCACCTAACAGTATTTTGTCCTAAATGAATGGAGCACATCTTCTCTTTATTACTTTCTGCTCAGCATAGTATTTACAATATTCACTGAAAAGTAAATTTTGGTGAGGAGTGATGGACATGCCTATGATCTTTCAACTGTGTTGCACTTGATGATGCAGCTTTAGGCTGCAAAACCGGCTGTGTTTTAATAAACATTAGTTTTACCACCTGTTAGCAGAATTCTTCCTAACATCATGTTTCTCGATAGTGTTCCTCCAAAAGAATGTAGCCTTGACTCAGGTATTCCCATTTGAGTTCCCGAAGCATTTCTGTAATACTTGAGCATTGATTGAACCTACTGCTAACAAATCCAGCAGCCTGTCTCTGAATTGTTTCAGTGTCTTCCTTTAATCTGACCTGGTGGGATCCCAAGCACCTGAGCAGTACTCAAGAATGGGTTGCACTAGTTTTCAGTATGTGGTTGCCTTTACAGGTGAATCCTGAAATTCTCCCAATAAAGTGAAGTCAGCAATTTGCCTTCCCCACTACAGTTCTTACATGCTCATTCTATTTCATAATGCTTTGCAGTGTTACACCAGATATTTAATCAACATGACTGTGTCAAATATCACACTACTAATGCTGTACTCAAACAGTACAGACATTGTTTTTCCTATTCATCTGCATTAACTTAAGTTTTTCTATCCTTGGAACCAGTGCCATTCATCACACCAACTAGAAATTTTATGTAAGTCATCTTGTATTCTCCTACGGTCACTCAACTATGACACCTTCTCATACTCCACAGAATCAATAGAAAACAGCCGCAGATTACTCCTCACTATGTCCATCAGATCATTGATGTATATAGAAAATAATAGCAGTCCAATCACTGTCTGTAAAACTTTCATGGCATCATCGGGTAACTTTTATGGCGGAACTGAGTGGCTGATAAAAACATCCAACGATTAACTTATTTCACGTAGACCAATTGTAAATTATACACATCCAGATAACTTCAGATTCACACTCAAAATTGACCTCACAAGAGACCATAGTTTTGTAGACTGCAATGAACACTCCCCCCTCCTGTGGCATCTAAGCTGTCTTTCCGATATATATTCCATGACTTGCAAAATATTTTGGAGCTTTCCACTTCAGGTTTCAGCCACCTCTCGGTACTGAGAATAATTTGAGTGAGACAAATTTCCTAGAGGGCAGTAAATTTGGGAACCTTATTACAAATACTTTAAAGATTTACTGATAAAATTTTGACATTCTGAATGTGGTCTGATTTCACTATCTGAGTGTCAACTAGCGAGAGCTGCTGCTTTTGTGTAGTGCACCCCTGACCTATTAAGAGGAGTCTTACAACTCTCCACCCGATAATGCAGGACCAGAAATCTGCAGCCAAGACCGTCACAGAGTCAATAAATCGTTTGGTTGAGACCCTTCACTCGGCTGTAAACCATGGGACCCCAATTAATTCTGGGAACAAGGCTGCGAATTGCGAGCTCTGCTTGCGTCCCTTGCATGAGGCCAGCGGACTTTATCATTTCCACTAGCCACCCATATGAACTGAGAGTGACATCGGAACCCAAGCGACAGGCATCATTGGTGCCGATGTGAGCCACAACATGCCGACAGCTGCACTCGGCACACTTGATAGCCGCATGCGAGGCTTCCTCCACATCTTGGATGAGGCCTACCAGAAGACTTAAAAATTGCACCATGACAAGAACAGTGACACAACTCAGAAATGCAATACTTGAGAAAAATGACTATATATCCATATTACTGTTGCGTAAAATATAATGGAATTAACTATCAAAAATTCTTACTTGAAATCAAAAGGAAAGCTTACGCAATTTCACTGTAAGTTTTATAGAATTTTTTAAGTTGATTTTTCTCAGGTATTGTGTTTTGCGTTTTGTCACTGTTCTTGCTGCCATGCGATATATAAGGGGCATTCAAAAAGAAACAAGCTGGAGGCATAATTACAGAAACCAGTACCTGTATGTTAGAAGTATTGACCCTGGCTGTTAAGACACTTGTTCCACTGCGACACAAGGCAGTGAATGGCTGTCTCATAAAATTCCCGGGACTGCGATGTTAACCAGTTCCACATGTACAGCTGGACATTGTCGTCTGAGGTGAATCGTTTGCCCCTCAGAGCCCTTTTAAGGGGACCAAAAATGGCGTAATCACAGGGAGAGAGAAACTGACTGTATGGAGGGTGGCCAAGAGCCTTCCATTTGAATGTCTGCAGGAGTGCTGTGACTGTGTTGGCCGTATGAGGCTTTGTATTGTCGTGGAGCAAAATGACCCCACATGTGAGATTGCCTGGTCGTTTTGATTTGATCACTTGGCAAAGGGTGGTCGAGGTTTGTGAGTAATGATGGGTATTCACTGTTGTCCCATGCTGCAGGAAGTGAATGAGAAGGGGGCCATTTTGGTCAAAGAAGAATGTCAGCATAGTGGCAAACGATTCACCTCGGACGACGACGTCCAGCTGTAAGTGCGGAACTGGTTCACATCGCAGCCTCGGGCATTTTATGAGACAGCCATTCACTGCCTTGTGTCACAGTGAGATGAGTATCTCAACAGCCAGGGTCAATACCTCTGATATACAGGTACTGGTTTCTGTAATTATGCTTCCAGCCAGTTTCTTTTTGAACGCCCCGTATAATAAACCACAGTTGTGTTATGTGAAAATGGGCATAAATTTGAGGCCATAAGTATATAAGGAATGAATTGCTGACCAAAACAAAGAAAAGATAACATTGATGGGAAGATAAATATGGCAAAGAACAGGTAGAAAAGAACAGAAATAAAATAGTCTTTAGGAAGCAAGGTAGGTTGGAGAAATGCCGGTCATCTAAGAGTAATAAGAGATGGAAAGAATGCTTATATACTATGAAAAGAAATAAATCATGTCTAGGGAGGAGAAAAGTGCCAGAGAAGCAAAATATAAGGAAAAAGATAATACTTAATGAGATTATGGAAAATTAAAATGAATGAACTACAGGTAACCAAGCGGGCCAATGGAAACAAAGCTTTCAGTGCATAGGAGACAGTGTGAGCAGAAGCAAAAGAAAATACTCTGACTTAAAATAAGGAGTCATTGCAAAAAATACTGCAAGCCAGTTTTGAAACAAGGAAAGAATAAAATCTGGTGCTCCCTCCCCAGATGTGACTGTAGTTTGCTTATTTCGGTGAACATGAATGAACTCTTAAAACTCTGTAGAGCTTAAATATTGTTGCAAGAAACACAACAGAAATTAGTCCAAAAATTTAGGAACCATTGACTTGGGCTAAAGTATTCTACTGTTAAATGATGCTACTGCAGTAAAAAAAAAATTTGTGTTTGATTAGACTTTGTAAATGCATCTTTCTACTACAGGAAACCATTCTGACAGAAAGAAAAGCTTTCTGTTTGTTATATCTACTTGTAAAATTTGTTAAGTCTATTTACATTACATTGAGTGCAATTCCTGTTGCGGCAATTGGGGGGTTGGGATATACTAGACATGGTGTACACCTGAATAGGAGAGGGAAACATAGGTTGGCTTAGCTTCTTGCCAATAATATACATGGAGCCACCACCAAACAAAGCAAAATCCCAGTGGTTGTAAGTGTCAGGGAGGTGCCCTTTTTAGGTACGATTCTGGATTCACACAGTCAGTTTTGAAAGACGTCAGAATAACACAAGAGCCCCACATAATGGTTAAGAAGGCACAGAAAAGTAAGGTTAGCTTATTTCATCAAAATATTAGAGCATTGAGTAATAAGATAGAAGAGTTTCTTTTCTGTTTGGAAAATTTAGAGAGCTCTAACCACAGGGTTAGACAAGTTACTTATAAAAGATTACACTTACTCATGTAGAATTAAAGCAATAAAATGAGGAGTTGTTACATATATTAAGACAGAACACAAGTTCAAAAACATGGAGGCACATAGATTTTGTAGTGATCAGCATGTAGAAGTCTTGTCTTGTGAATTAATGCAGGAAAATAGTTCACTTTTAATTGTAACGGTATATAGATCCCCATTGGGAAATTTGGAACTGTTTATGAGTAATCTGGATTCCTTACTGTGCTATCTGTCAGACAGCATAATGCAATAAGTAGTCTGTGGGGATTCCAGTTTAGTTTTTCTAAAGGATTCTGATGGGAAAAATGATCTCCAAACCTTATTTGGATCCTACAATTTGATCTCATTAATTAACTTCCCAACATGGGTGGATGAAGATAGTAGAACCGTGATTGACAATGCTTTCTTTGGTGAAGCTCAAAGAAAAAAAAAACCATATCCAGTAAAAAATGCTCTCTTAAATCATGATGCACAGTTAGTTAGAATGAAATTTAACCTATTATATGATAAATTTATACAATTATTTGGAAATAGGTACCCGCATAAGCTAATCCTAAATGACATTAAACATGCATGTGGAAAACCATGGATCACTAGAGGCATTGAAGTATATTTTAAAAGTAAAAAGGAAATGGTTATGTTGGCAAGAACAAATAGAGATACTGTAATAGTTGTACATACAAAAAATACTCAAAATTACTAAGAAAGATTATTAAAAAATCAAAGAACATGCACAATATGCTAAAAATCAGTAATTCTGACAACAGACTTAGGCTGTATGGAATGTAAGGAAACAAGAGACATGAAAACCAACCACAGAGTAAGATAACATCATTTTAAACTGAATGGAAATGCTATAAATGATGTGTCACAAGTAGCAAATACATTTAATAATCGTTTCATAAATATAGCAGGAAGTATAGGTGCAAACAGTTCAAGAGAGAAATCTTAGCAGTATGTTAAAAAAGTAGCTCCATAAAATTCAGTCTTAAAAGTGTATCACCAACATATCCTTCTGAAATCAAGAAAATTATAAGTTCTTTCAAAAAATTAAATCTTGTCAGGTTTGTATGGTGTCTTCAATAGAGTACTAAAGATTTGTTCCCATATAATAAGCCCGGTGTTAACTGAAATATGTAATGTTATAGGACAGATGTCAATAACTACCGACCTGTTCCACTGCTGATGTCATTTTCCAAAATTTTCTAGAATGGTATCTCACCTGAGCAACAGTGATATCCTCAGCAAATCACAGTTTGGATTTCAGAAGGGTTACTCTACTGAGAATGCCATTTACATGTTTACTCACCAAATTTTAAAAGCATTAAATAATAAAATAGTGCTGGTTGGTATTTTTGTGACCTATCGAAGGCATTTGATTGTGTGAATTACAGTATTCTCCTAGATAAATTGACAAAAAATGGTTCAAATGGCTCAAAGCACTATGGGACTTAACAGCGGAGGCCATCAGTCCCCAAAAATTAGATCTACTTTACCTAACTAACCTACGGACATCACACACATCCTTGCCTGAGGCAGGATTCGAACCTGCAACCGTAGAAGCCGCGTGGTTCCCTACTGAAGCATCTAGAACTGCTCGGCCACCGCAGCTGGCTATAAATTGACATTTTATGTGGTTGATCGTATAGCCAGCCAATAGATACTGTCATATCGAACCAAAAGAATTAGTAAGTAAACCAGTTAGTAAGTAAACCAATGTAGTCTGGGGACATTTATTCTGACTGGAGAGAAATAATGTAAGGGGCTCCCCAAGGCTCAGGCTTAGGTTCATTGCTGTTCCTCATGTATGTAAACCATCTTCAGTCTAGTATAAAAGGAGGAGAATTAGTTCTTTTTGCAGATGATGCTAGTATTGTAATCATTGTAAGCATATATAAAACAACAGAAGAAATGGTACACATTGTTCTTGGAAGCAGCATCATTGACTGGTTTTCTGTGAATGGTCGCGACCTCAGTTTTAAAAAGATACAACATATTCGGTTCTGCACATCTAGGGATACTACACCAATGATGATGTAATACAGTGTGAGGAAATAATAAATATGTTGGAAACTTCAAAATTTGTAGGGTTCCATATTGATGAGAATTTAAATTGGAAAAACAAACTGAGAAAGTTTCTCCTTGACAACTCCTATTCCCTAGAAGAATTTCTATTATTGTTGTGTAAAAGGTGGTTGGTAGATTTACAAACTCATATTGTATATTTAAAAAATCTTATAAATGTTCAGTATGTAGCTGTATTTATAAATAAATTGGTGATGTGAATGTAAAATGACACAGTTCACATCATTGTGATTTATCGTGCAAAATGATCTATAGAACATGAAACAAACAAACTTAAAATGTCAGACATGCTGAAGTCTTTTTTTCAAAACTTCATTTATGCCTTACTTAATATATATTTGTGTACTTCATTGTGTTCGAGTTGTCCATTATCTTGTAAATGTTCTTGTAAATGTGTACACAGGACGAAAATAAGATGGCGAGAACATTTTATTTGAATTGAGTGTGGTTGTGGTTACCAGATGTATTGTGATACTCCGTCCTTATAGTATAAAGAACTACATGACCCTAATTATTTATGACATTATTAGTGTACAAGATCCACTACAATGACGACATCAACATTCACCATGGATGACCCACTAGTCAACTGTAGCTACTTATTCAGCCGAATCAGCAGAAAATGCTGGGAACAAGTCAGAAACATTAAGCAAACCTTCAGTGACTAGCATAATATTAAAAGTTGTTAAGGGAATTTTAAATGTAACTAACGCGACAATGAGACAGTCTTTGGTTCCATGGGATATGAAAACATAAGACACCACCACAGGTTCTTATGTTGAGGTCTCATAATAGGGGATAATTGCCTTAACTGGGCTTGAAAAGTCGGTATTTCTTATTTGAAACCACTTCTTCCGCTTTGTCACGGGAAACATGGATGCTGTGAGCCTTTTTGTGTATGATGCACTGTACAAGTTGGTTGTGACTGATTGCACTTGTGGGGAGGTATTTTTTGTGGCATTTGCTGGATCCATTGAGCTAGCAGCTGATAGTGGGCCACTCGTATACAATGTATATCCATTCATATATCAATAAAAAGAAAGAAATTATCAAATAGAATGATGAGAGTTCATAGGAGAAGGAATGACCAAGCTTGATTTGATTAATGATTCTGAAAATTTTCTGGTAAGAGCTTGGCCATCTACTTTGTTTGATTTGGACCTAGCCATACATTTGGAAGATGTAGACGCACCTATTCACGATGAAGAAATGTTCTTCTTAAAACGGATGGATGTCCAAATGACATTCCTCATTATTTACCCCAGAGATTTTTCACCCGTTTACTACATCAGTATAACAGTAAACTTCTCTGATACATGGAGGAAGTGTGTATGTTCTACAGTGTTAAGTATCAATAATGCAACTTCCCTTCTATGAACGTCATTGATATAATGGATCTCTTCTTTTCCTTATAGAAATAAGCCTCACATTAACCATTTTTACTTTAACCATTTAAGGATCATTGCTAATGCCAAGTACAAGAATAATTAATTTGATCAATAAACCATAACTGACCGAAAATGTTTCTCAAATAATCAATGGTCACAGTTGCTTCCAGAATGTAAATGAAATTTATATGACAAAATACTATTCTGCTTTCTTTATAATGTAAATCATTAAACATAAGTGATGATAACTTCATTTCATTGCTTTGTTATTGTTGTGGATAAATGGAACAATACTGTAATTTACAAGTTATATTCCTGTCAGTTTCAGGATAGGAATAAACTTAATTGTGTGTGACTGACAATTGGTCAGAATTGTTTTATTTTAACCACTCCCAAAAATTTAAAAATCTGCCAATAAAACAATAAAACCAACTACATTTAATTATTAAAATTTAATTAACATACAGAATGTTACATAGTTAGCCTTAAACAAATGAAGAAGAGCCATCGTCTTTATTGAAGGCAGCTATTTACTGTAACAAGAATTTATTTTATTAATGTTGTGTTTTAACTTTTCTTGCAATATAAAAACACAGCTAAATAACATTTACACGTCCAGAAAAAAAAAAAAACTTTCAAGTTGATGTAGAAATGTAAGGACTGTAAAGTACAATTTGCCAGTTTTTGTAAGCGTGCAGAAATGTGAAGATCGTCGCTAATTTCTCGCATGTTTTCTCTCCTAAATTATTTATTAATTTTGACCAAACAAGCCCGTAGGTGGAGAAGATTCTCTCAGTGGATGCAGTGGTGGCAGGGCAAGAAAAGAGGCAATAATAAAGTAGCTGTAAGACTGTGTTAGTTGTTTGAATAAATCTATAATAGGAGTTTAAATTGAATTATTTAATTGTCAATATGAAAAAAATAAATAATAAAAAAAACAGTACCCATAAACATCCAATTTTTCCCACTAGGTTGGTGTTTCACATACCTAGGTTTTTCTCAACCATGCAATAAGGGTATTTGACTGTTTTCTGGAAATTGTCTTAAATGATTAATTATGTCATTCTATGCTCCTAACATGCTTTTTTTCCTTTTTTGAATTTCAGTATTCTTTTATGAAACTGGAAATGAAATTCAAATAATTTAAACACTTGCTAAAACGCTCCATTCGAGTCATGATGCCTGTGACATCATTGGCTAGCTCACTGCTCCTACTGTCGTAATGCTAATTAACAGTGATGTCTTGTTTTGAAATTTATGTTTTGGGGGGAGATGGGTTACAAAAATAGTGTGTAGTATCATACTGTACAAATACATCTATAAAAATTCCTGAAAAGTTGTTTTTGAGTGTTCAAGAGAATAAGAAGATATGTTAAATGTGGTTGCACTGTCCTAGCAAATTGCCACCATGTTGACGCACAAGTTCACTTACTTAAAAATGTCTGACATTGTGAAGTTAACATTAACTTATCTCAAAGATATGCTCTCGCGCTGTTACAACGAAGGATAGTGTCATTCACCAAAATTAAACTCTTAGTGAAAATTGTCATTTTACCTAACTACACTTTAATTATTCCATAGCTCAGTTTTTAGAATGGAAAACCATTAAATGTTATAAGACAATGTTCATAGACCACTGGTTCGAATCTGACCCAAAAGAACATTTTAACTTATTTGTAAAACGACTCGACTGTCCTCTCATATGAAAACAAAATCACAATTACAAAACTTCACCACACGAATCAGAAACAGGATATTATTGTGTTTTCCTTGCTGTTTACATGCACTTGCATTTGCAATCGCTGTCCACACACATCATGTTCAACAAGATATTTTCTAGTTAATTTAACCACACACTTTTTACCTTATTAAAAGCAATGCTTTTATCTTCATACTGTTTAGCTAGGATCCTTATTGTTTAAACTTTTGAGGTTTCATCATATTACATACAGATGAAGTAAATCTGCTTCAGAAGCTAACATTAGTTTACACTCACAAACATCACAACCTTTACATTTGTGCCACTTGCGTGTTGTACACGCTTTTTATCTGTCTGTATATCCACATAGACCTACACCTCGTTGTACTGTGGACGTCTGATGATATCTGCACTACTAGTAATGCTTTCAAAAACGTGATGTTTGGTCCCAAAGTAAATGCACTTATCCTCTGTTGTCCATTTCTCAGACTTGGACTAATGTGAAACTATATATGTTACAGCCCATGATTGAAACAACTACTTCAATCAGTTCTTGCTAACATTATTTTCATACAGGGTGAGGCAGTGAAATGGCACGATTTCGACTCTGGCTGACTGGCGCAGTGGGGGGTTATGGAAGTGCGGGAAACGACCTTGAGCGTATAGACAGGTGGAAATTTCAGCAGTCGTGAAGTGTTGATCAAGCGCGCAACGTGCGTTTGCTGTAAAAGCATATTATAAAAACACGGATTGTGTGGTTGGTGCCCAATGCGCTTTCCATATTGAGTTTAATCTACCACCACGCGTCTCCCGTGCCATCGAGGAAAGCTATCCTATTGTGGGTGAAAAACTTTGAAGCCACTGTAGGGGGAAGAAAATAAGTGGTAGTGAAAAAACAATCCGGACCCCAGAGAACAATGATCGTGTGCACGATGCATTAGCATGAAGTCCGCAAAAATCAGCAAGGTGGCACAGCGCTGAACTTGGTCTCAGCAATCAATCAGTGAGACAGATTTTGAAGAATGACCTACACTATCATCCATACAAAATACAGATAGTCCAAGCCCTATAACCTAACAATTACAACCATCGCATAAACTTTTGCCAACCGATGCTTAATGTTATCGGAAGAAATGGAGAAAGAGTGCATAACTTATGGATGGGTGAAGCCCACTTTCACCTTAGTGGCTACGTCAGCAAGCTGAACTTCCGGTATTGGTCCGCAAATAACCCACGTGATTTTCTTGAAAAACCTTTCCATTCTGAAAAAGCAACAGTTTGGTGTGCAATATCTTCTTGTGGAGTTGTGGGACCCTATTTTTTTTTTTTTTTTAAAGATGTGCATGGTAACACAGTAACGGTAAACTCTGAACATTATTCTGACATGTTGGCAACTTTTCGACTGCTGAAATTGTTCAGTATGATCCAGATGAAGAAACATTCTTCCAGCAAGATGGTGCAACAAGCCATACCGCTAATGTCTCAATCAATTTGCTTAAACTCGCATTTCTAGGATGGCTAATCAGCAAAAATAACGGACATCACACACATCCATGCCTGAGGCAGGATTCGAATCTGCGACTGTAACAGTCGCGCAGTTCCAGACTGAAGCGCCTAGAACCGCTCGGCCACAGCAGCCAGCTTTGGGGCTATCTGAAATGCAAAGTCTTCGAGGAAAATCCACCAAGAACAAAAGATGATCTGAAGGAGCGAATCTGGCAGGAAATTAACATCATTACGTTGCAGATGCTACAGAACGTCATGGGCGGATTTAATCTTCGACAATGTGTGCAAAACCAAGGACGCCTCCTTACTGACACCATATTAAAAAAATAATTGTTTTTTACATTAATTTACACTCGTGTACTTAAGATTCATGTTGAAGTAATTATACTCTTTTTGTAAATATATTATTGGTGATTTTTTCAAAACTCTGCGGTCTCACTGCCTCACTCTGTATTTTGTGTAAAACTTTTAAAAATATAAGACACTTCAGGGATTCAAACATTTGATCTCTTTCACTGCAGTCAAATGTGCTATCCGTTGCACTATGGAACGCCTGATAAGTGCAGAAGCTCTACTAAGTGCCTTCTACACAGGAAATCAGTACTAAGATATGCCGAGAATAATTTTGTTGTGTTGTGGTTCATAGCTCATGACTGATAGTCCACAATCTAGTTATAATATACGGACCCATTTGCAAAAGTTCTAAAGTTCCTTAGTTTTGAGTGAGGTTAATGATATTGCATGGAACAGCAGGGAAAAGAATGTCTGTTGTTGCACATATCACTGCTCTAAATCGGTGGAGCACCTACCTCTTTCCGTATGTGCTTACAACAGTAGCACGTGAACATTCGACCAGCTTCACCGTTTTCGAGATACCCATTCACAGGCTTTGCATAATAATAATCTGCCCTTTGTCAAAGTGGCATATGTCTAAAATGGTTTTGGTAATAAGTTTGTCATATTGTACTAACTGAAATCAGATGCAGCATTGACACACTGATTGAGGTCTTCTGAGAGATACACTGGTTTTCATTACTTGAAGAAGTAAAGCTTTGTACAGCTTAATTTGTGCTAAGATGCATTTTGTGCTACCAGCCATGTTGATTGGCCCAGTTCATTGATGTTTTCACCACTGCAGTTATTTTTAGACTGCATTTTGGGTGGAGCAACAGCAGCATTCAAAATGAAGTCAATAAAATCTTTTCAAAATGTATTACCCCTGTTGAATACATGGTCAAGTCCAAAAGGCTATATAAAAAGTTGCTGGTTGATGTGTTTCTTCAAAATTCATTCAATCCACAGCCACGGAGCTCAACCACGATTAACACAGACAAACTGACATTAATCTTTACTTTTTTGTATATAAGGTTAGGAACTGGCTAGTCATATTTAAATTTACACAGTAAATTTCTTGGAAGTTTGGCCAGTGATAGACAGAGACTGCGTGTCCCACAAGTATACATGCCTTCCATTCCTTCTAATTGGGTGTTCGGAGGACCAAGGTATTAACAGTAATCCAACTGCAAGTATGATCTACTTCAAAGATGCACCCCTCTCCTTTAAATACACAGAGAATGCATTGTGAAGGAGTCCACCATGCTACACAAATAGGAATATGGTGTATACTGCAGCTCAAGAAGAAGTGACAGAATTTTACAATCCTACATATAACACAGCATAAATCATTTGCTGTTAAATCTTACTGTCGGTGAATTCAGTTTACTAAAATGAAAGTTTATTCAACCAACACCTGCAAAAATGGTTGAGTAATAGAAAAAGGATGAATACATCGAATGATATTTAAGAAATCAGTGGCATAAAAATCTGTATGATTTCAAAAGAACCACAACTACTCTGTATTTAGAGAATATTTACTACATGTATTTCCTTCCATGATATGTGTTCCTACAAGTTAGTGTTATAAAGTGTTGGAGTAATAGCTACTTGTGCCGTATTATGAAGTATACAACTGATTACGAAAACAACTTGAACACCCATGTTTTTTAATAAATAATATTTATAAAACAGTGAGAATTATCTCTGTTTTTTGAGTAAAGGAAGTATATTTTGCGGTATGTTAGGCAATAAATATTGTCCAACCATCTGATCAGAGAAGGGTGAAGGAAAATGGTTGTCCTTTCATAGTTTCAACATAAGCAGATTGTTGGGCTGTGTTTAGTTGGAACAAGTGCACATCAGGTTGCCAGTGCATTCAAGGTATTGAGAGAAAAAATATCAGTGGTGGTAATGGCATACACACCTCATGGAAAAACAGCATCAGCCAGTGGTGATAATGGACGATAACCAAACCTTAGTGACAGGAATTGCTCAAGATTAAAGACAGGCACAAAAAGTCATAAACTAACTTACAGTTAAGTGATGTGAGAACTTTATTGACATTGATACTATCTGTATCTGCAATCTGTGACACAAGATATGCAGACTGAAGAGCATGTCTGGGTAGTGATGTATACATATCTGATCATAACCAAGGATGTATTATTACAAGGCTAGTAAGTACCAAGGTCATGCATCATAAAGAAAGAGAATAATATAGTGCAATAAGTCAAGAAGTTATCTTAGTGTGACAAGCTCAAAAGAAACTTGTCCAATGTTCTGCCTTTTTTACCATTAAGCTTGTAGGTAGCAAAAGTTTAATGTTATTTTGTCAGTTATAGTCTTTCTCTCAAAGGCTGAATTATAGCGAAGTCCTCATTTGAGACATCAGTACCCCAGTACCATCAAACGGGGTGATTTCGGACGGTTTTGTTGTTATTTTGATTGTAACTTTCGTATATATTGTTAGATTAAATTGATTGTTATGGAAGTGGTCGGGTATATGTGTAACGAATAAAATATCCCAGAACCAGAAAGTGTATGTGTAGGTATATTTATCTGAGGCAGTTAAATGTAGTGTTCGAAGTCAACCTATGAGTTGGGGTGATTTCGGACACACGTGTTTTTTAAATCTCTGTCCGAAGTTACAGTATATAGAGGGTGAATTCGGACAATTACTGCCTTTTTTACGTGCTCTTTATTTGATTTTGGTGACATTTTACACATTTTAAGGTAGCCCTTTGTTACGAATAAGTGATACGGAATGATTGTTTCATCATAGTTGATCATGTTGCTAGGTGGGAGATTTTCCAGCTTTGCCTTGGTGTTGGAGAAAAACATCTTAACAGTCTCTTTGTTCACTTCTGCACAAGCTCGTTTAATATTTCCGCTTAAGCGAACGGAAAGATCTTCTGACTGTTGTTTGAGGAATAAATGCACCCATACTTCTCCTGGAAAATTATTATGAAATTTCTTCTCTTTTTGGCCAGGTTTATCAAGGTAGCCTTTAATTAAATATCTAATACCCAATTTAGTGAAGGGAAATCGCCAATGTGCAGCCCTCAAGATACCTTGCTTCAACATTTCTTCTTCTTCTTTATTTAGCACTGGCTGACCTCCCCTTTTTTTTTCTTCCTGCACTTTATTTTGTAGGGTTGATTATACCATACAAATGACGCGCTTATCTGTACAATAATTTACCACTCTGAATATCACGAACAGCTTTATCTAAAAGTTCCAAGTCATAATTACACCGTACTGTAGCACCTCTCCTGCTGTTATATGTTCTTGGCATTGTCTGAAATCACCCCACACAGTACACAGTTTTACAAAAACCGTCATTATTTTATAACCTAGCACGAGAAACTCGACAAACTTGTACAGAAATTGTCTCAATGCTGTTAGCTACGGAGCGTGTCGACAATTACGGTTACAATAACTTCCGCCCGCATCTCGTGGTAGTGCGGTAGCGTTCTCGCTTCCCACGCCCGGGTTCCCGGGTTCGATTCCCGGCGGGGTCAGGGATTTTCTCTGCCTCGTGATGGCTGGGTGTTGTGTGTTGTCCTTAGGTTAGTTAGGTTTAAGTAGTTCTAAGTTCTAGGGGACTGATGACCATAGATGTTAAGTCCCATAGTGCTCAGAGCCATTTGAACAATAACTTCCGGCTTGACGCAACAATAGAAAGTTTCCACTTTACGGCAATGCGTGGATTTTTAACACTGAGACTGTTCGTCAATTATTCATGTAGGGAAACAAGTGACGCAAAATAAAAGTTGTGGAAAGCGATAAATGCAATCTTGCGCTTAAAATAACTAGCGCACGGACGTTGAAATAAGTATGTTTTTATGCAGTGGCAAAGAGCAAATAAGCCATACTGTCCAATTTTGCCCCATTGTCTGAAATCACCTCGTTTGACGGTACATACTGCCAAGTTTCTCTAGGTGTGTCTTGATGGACTTCAGAGTCTTTCCTGGCCCACCCAGTCTCCTCCTTTGGATATTGTGCAGCATTTGTGGCCAGTTTTTGATCAGAGAAGCCAGTCAAGGCTCCCTCCATTATTATTGCTGATGGAACTAAATGCCTCATTGTTCATTCAGAATCACACATATATAAAATTAATGTAAGGACAGTATGTGCCTGTTTTGTGTTTAATTGTAGCTGTATGAGTGGCTTAATGCCATATTTCTCATATTTGAGGGGTTATCATCATTTTGATAACCATAGGTATTGTTGCAAATGTTGCAGTCAAGACACACTGTTCTACATGATCATGAACTTTTCAGTTCACATATCAACAAGAGTTTCTTGACACTGTTGATGCATGTTTCTTACAAATAGTTGGGTTCCTCCTCCTGGCAGATATCATAGTACTCTTATGCAATATTATTTTATTCATAGCTGTTATTTTTCAGCAAATGTAGTATATATTTCAGAATAAAATTCAGTCATCAGTTGGACAGATATTTTTATTTCGGTTCACTGGTTTCAACAAATGAGTCGTCTTTAGAGGCCTACAAAATGATGTACCTTAGGTATACTTTTTATATATGCCCCTTGCTCGTGGCGTAACAGCTGAACATGTCCACAGATGTGGTTCATTTACTGTAAATTATCAATCTGTTTTTACAGTAATCACATACAGTACGTACATTTTTGAACATATCATGGTATAGTGAATCTGTGAAGAAGTTGACATCTGCTAATCCTATACTAGGCTAGTTTCTGTAATATGTTTCTTATACTTTACATAAACGTATGGCCCTCTGTTGATTTATAATACCCAAATTTTGTAGGCTTCTGAAGATGACAAATTAATTTGTCAAAACTGGTAAAACAAAATAAAAATAGCTGTGCAACTGACGACAGAATTTTATTCTCAAGTCTTGTATGGTAACGAAATTGTGTAACTGTAATGTAGTTTGTCAGAAGATTGCATAGTGTTAGTGTGCATAAGTTTTATGCTGTGACCAGCAATCCCTTTTCTTGTATTGTGTATCTTGCAGAGATCTACATGCTCACAGACTTTACCAAAAGCCTAAAAAATTCTGTTGTATCATGAATGTGAACAACATAAACATGTTTGTTAAGTACGAGATAAATGGTAATAATACAGCTATTCTGCAAGTTGTAATCTACACATCATGTCTACTTACATAAATTAAAACTTTCTTGTTGCTGCAAGCACTCATTTTGCAAGTCCTTTGTTAGACTTCAAAGTGTGAATGTCCCAGTGCATGGACACTCGTATTATTTGAAGGGTTATAAGTAAAGAATCTACGCATTTTCCTTTACTAACATTTCCTCTGAAAATTCTTTGCTTTACGGAAGCAAATGTGTTTCAGCTTCAAAGGTGTTTTAGCTATTGAACTAATGGGGATCATGTCTGGGAGGGACTTGGCAGCAGTTGAAACCTTTGTTAGGTATTCCACATGAAATGCTGTGAAGTATACAGGAGGGGGAATATTTACACTGCATTATATTAAATTCATCTAATTGTCTCCAAATTTCGAGAAAGTTATATAATTTTGGAATGTTTGTTGCATTTTTATTTATTTATTTATTATTATTTTTTATTTCAGATGTGTGATCTGTATGGTGGAATTCAATGTGAATGACCCAGTACGATACCTGCCATGTATGCATATTTATCATGTTCAGTGCATTGACGATTGGTTAATGAGGAGTTTCACGTGTCCTTCATGTATGGAGCCTGTGGATGCAGCATTACTGACAAGTTACGAAACGAATAATTAATATTTATGTTTCTCTTGCTCAGAGCAGTGCTCTGTCTTGGAACTCTTTAGGGATGCTGCACCTCTGATGAAGAGGTGACTCCACAAGACTGACTGTTTTATTGTTTTTACAAGCATAAAGCAGATTTGAAATTTAGAACTGTGCTGTGATGTGAATATGAAGTAGTGCTAAGAAAGTTAATAATCAGGGTACTGATAATGTCTTTATACACAAGTATTCTGTTGCTTTCCTTCAGATCAATAGTTGGCTTATACATAATTAATAATGATAAATATGAATAATCATAATAATCATAACAATAATAATTATATTTTCACATTTTATGGTTATAAGTAAAAAATTGGTAACTTATATGTGAAATCAGAAAAATACAGAATTATGTCTGGTACATTTAGTGAAATAACAGGAGGTTCTAATACAGTTTTATGCTTGGACAAAATATCAATTTTTATGTGTATGTTAAAAAGTTATTTGTAAAAACATCACACACACACACACACACACACACACACACACACACACACACAATGGAATGGGGAAATTAAATGAATTATTTTATCAAAAAAGAAAAAGATTGGTGTTTTATATATCTTGAATAAGTATTGATGTATATTTGTCATTTACAAAATTGTTGAGGCTTTCGTGGCCACTTGTTGACAAACTGCCTATTGGCTTCTGTCTCGGGTTCTTCGGCCGACGTTCATCTAATGATTTTTCTGACGTTTCGCCAGCACGAGTGGCTGGCATTGTCAAAGCTTCACCCTCCATTGCCGGTGGTGAACTGGAGCCAAGCTCGCGGGCGCAGGCTATATGTACCTGGCGCGCCAACGTCCGAGGGCTTCTCCGCGGTCATTTCCGGTGCGGTTCTCCTCTTGCTACCTGCGACGGTCGTTCGCTGCAGTACAGGAAGCCAGGATCCGTTGACCTTAAGGCTTTCCTCTTTCTTGTTCAAACTGTTCGCGTGTTTTTGTATTTCTACAGCTTCTCTGAACAAGCGCGTGTGATAGTGCTTCTCTACAGCCAGAACTTCCGTGTCGGCAAATTTTATTACATGGTCGGTCTCATTCAGTGCGTGCTCTGCCGCGGCCGATTTCTCCACCTGCCCCAACCTGCAATGTCGCTTATGCTCTTTGATCCTGGTGTTAATGGATCGTCCAGTCATTCCGACATAAACTTTTCCGCATGTGCATGGTATGCGGTATATTCCCGACATTGCAAGTGGGTCTCTTTTCTCCTTCGCCGATCTAAGACACTCTTTAATCTTCCTTGTCGGTTTGAAAATCGTCTTTACGCCATGTTTGCGCAATATACGGCCGATTCTGTCCGTCACTCTGGGAATGTATGGCAGAAAGGCCGTACCCGACAATTCTTTTTCCGGTTCCTTACTTCGCCGAGGTTTGGGCTCTGTTACACTTCTAATATAATTTGTGGAGTAACCATTGCTCCTCAGGACAGTTTCCAGGTGTTGCATTTCTCGTTTGAGGTGTTGCGGCTCACATATTCGTCCTGCTCTCGTTACGAGCGTACTAATCATGCCTCTTTTCTGGCTCGGGTGGTGGTTTGACAGTTTGTGCAGGTATCGGTCCGTGTGAGTCGGTTTTCGATACACGCTGTGTCCCAGATCTTCGCCGTCCCTTGTGACCAGAACATCTAGAAATGGCAGTTTCTTGTCCTTTTCTACTTCCATGGTAAATGTTATGTTGGCATGGAGGCCGTTCAAGTGTCTTAGGAAGTCACTGAGCTGTTCTTCACCATGGCTCCACACCACGAAAGTATCATCGACGTACCTGTACCACACCTTAGGTTTGCAAGTCGCCGAGTCCAGTGCCTGTGCTTCGAATTGTTCCATGAAGAAGTTGGCCACCACTGGACTGAGAGGACTACCCATGGCGACGCCTTCCAGCTGTTCGTAGAAATCGCCATTCCACGTGAAATAGCTCGTGGTGAGACATGCATGGAAGAGCTTTCTGATGTCTAGCGGAAAAATGGAACCGATGTGCTCCAGAGCGTCACTGAGTGGCACTTTCGTAAATAACGAAACAACATCAAAGCTGACCAGGATGTCGTTTGGTGCAAGTTTCAGTTTCTTCAGCTTCTCAATGAAATGTCCTGAGTCCTTAATGTATGTGTCGGTCTTCCCCACGTGTGGCTGGAGCAGAGAGGCCAAGTGTTTTGCCAGTTTATATGTCGGTGATCCAGGAGCGCTAACGATCGGGCTCAGTGGAACGTTGTTCTTATGGATCTTGGGTAATCCATACAGCCGAGGTGGTAGGGCTTCTGTGTTGCGCAGGTTTCTCTGTATGTCCGCCAGCAGAGAAGACGCCTTGATTAATCGATTCGTATTCCGTGTGATACGTTGCGTCGGATCTGCGCTTAGTTTTCGGTACGTCGTCGGATCTAATAGGTCTCGGATCTTTTGCTCATAATCTTCGGTCTTCATTACGACGGTCGCATTCCCCTTATCGGCAGGCAGTACCAATATACTCTTGTCGGCGTTGAGATTCTTAATGGCTTGTACCTCTTCTTTCTTCAGGTTGCAAGCTGGTGGTTTTGCTTGGCGCAGTATCCTGGCTGTTTCCGTGCGTATTTCCTCTGCCCTTTCACAAGGAAGGGTACGAATGGCTGCTTCGGTGTTGGCAATGATGTCCTCCATAGGTATAGTTCTCGGGATGATAGCGAAATTCCCTCCTTTTTGAAGAACAGACACTTCCTCTTCGGTCAATTGTCGTTCAGTGAGGTTGACCACTGTGTGTGACATGTCGGGAGTCGCCTTGTCGGTGTGCTTCCGGCATCTTTCAAACTTTTTCTTCTGTCGATCGGTGCAGCGCTCGAGTTCGTTCTGCATGCTCCTGTGAGTGATGCTGTCAATCTTGTCCCAGTCGTCTCGATGCATTCTGCTACTTAGTTGATAGAAAAGGTCCAGAAGTTCCTGATCCGTTCTTGCCAAGTCTCTCCGTCCTCTCAGTCCAGTGGTGGCCAACTTCTTCATGGAACAATTCGAAGCACAGGCACTGGACTCGGCGACTTGCAAACCTAAGGTGTGGTACAGGTACGTCGATGATACTTTCGTGGTGTGGAGCCATGGTGAAGAACAGCTCAGTGACTTCCTAAGACACTTGAACAGCCTCCATGCCAACATAACATTTACCATGGAAGTAGAAAAGGACAAGAAACTGCCATTTCTAGATGTTCTGGTCACAAGGGACGGCGAAGATCTGGGACACAGCGTGTATCGAAAACCGACTCACACGGACAGATACCTGCACAAACTGTCAAACCACCACCCGAGCCAGAAAAGAGGCATGATTAGTACGCTCGTAACGAGAGCAGGACGAATATGTGAGCCGCAACACCTCAAACGAGAAATGCAACACCTGGAAACTGTCCTGAGGAGCAATGGTTACTCCACAAATTATATTAGAAGTGTAACAGAGCCCAAACCTCGGCGAAGTAAGGAACCGGAAAAAGAATTGTCGGGTACGGCCTTTCTGCCATACATTCCCAGAGTGACGGACAGAATCGGCCGTATATTGCGCAAACATGGCGTAAAGACGATTTTCAAACCGACAAGGAAGATTAAAGAGTGTCTTAGATCGGCGAAGGAGAAAAGAGACCCACTTGCAATGTCGAGAATATACCGCATACCATGCACATGCGGAAAAGTTTATGTCAGAATGACTGGACGATCCATTAACACCAGGATCAAAGAGCATAAGCGACATTGCAGGTTGGGGCAGGTGGAGAAATCGGCCATGGCAGAGCACGCACTGAATGAGACCGACCATGTAATAAAATTTGCCGACACGGAAGTTCTGGCTGTAGAGAAGCACTATCACACGCGCTTGTTCAGAGAAGCTGTAGAAATACAAAAACACGCGAACAGTTTGAACAAGAAAGAGGAAAGCCTTAAGGTCAACGGATCCTGGCTTCCCGTACTGCAGCGAACGACCGTCGCAGGTAGCAAGAGGAGAACCGCACCGGAAATGACCGCGGAGAAGCCCTCGGACGTTGGCGCGCCAGGTACATATAGCCTGCGCCCGCGAGCTCGGCTCCAGTTCACCACCGGCAATGGAGGGTGAAGCTTTGACAATGCCAGCCACTCGTGCTGGCGAAACGTCAGAAAAATCATTAGATGAACGTCGGCCGAAGAATCCGAGACAGAAGCCAATAGGCAATTTGTCATTTAGTTGAAATAGTGACATTGTGCTGTAAAATCTTCTTTTAGCAACATTTGTTATCACAGATTATTGAAAAAGGTGAGTAATCTAGAATATGTAATGGAAAGAAGGAGAAAGGATGCTATTACTGTCACTTACATAGCATGACAATGATCTTTGTAGTTGCAACTAAACTGCTAATACCATGCATATCACCACCAGTATGAAACAGTTTTGTCATATTGCATTACATAGCCTTCTCTGTTTATGGAAAGTGTGTGTCAAGTCATTATATTTAAATGCAGGAACAAAAATAAATCAGCTGAGATCTGTGAAGCTGTACTCAACAGTAGCTCCCTCACTAACTGGCTGGATAAATCAGTCCAAAGACTGGTGGAAAGTGAGGGCATACCACCTTCAGTAGGACCAAGTCTAGTAATGAACTGGACTGTTCAAACAAACTTTAATGGTGAGGACAGCCATACCTTTTCACTTTATCCAAGCAACAGAGTGCTTTACAAATTAATTGAAATCTCAGTTCACACAATTTCTTTGTCACAATGATTGATCTGTTAGAAGGCAGACTGTTACACTGTAGCTTCTGTAATTTAGGCAAAGTACTTTAATTTTTCATTTGACTTATTGGTATCTGAGAAGTGGATTCAGGATGAAGCCATAAATTAATAATCTTGAGAAAAAGTGACACATAGCTTAAATTACATTATGATAATGATTTTGAAAAAAAGAGGTCTTGAGACCATTTTTTATTTTTACAGTTTTGTTTCCAAAGAGTAAATGGTGAGTCTATAGTTCAGTGTCAGTCTGCAGTACTTTTTTTTATATTCCACACTGAGAAATCTGTATGGCTCTTTCAGTAGATCTTGTCTTACCAGTGTCATATTGTGTTGATGCACCTGATGTTCCTATTCCTGCTGTAGATAAGTGCCCCATATAGTTGGACTAGCTGATAACTCCTTTTGGCAAGGATAAATAAAAATTCCATCTGATACGCACTAGTAGAAATCTGATACACACTAGTAGAAATGACATAGTGAAACAATGGTCCAACAGTTTTATTCACAAAAGCACACTGGTCATGTATGTTATTGCCTTATTGAACACCACCACACTCGCAAATGGCCATCAGTTACAAGGCAAACTCTGCTCACACCCAAAGCACAACTTGGAGTTGTTCATCCCCCCAGCTACATCTCTTCCATTACGTGATTAGAGACATGCTGCATGATAATGAGAGGAATCCTGGTGAACAGTACCATTGTTTTTAGTACAGCTTCTATCTAATATTTACTGATATTCTTAGTTGACATTCTACATGTAACATTGGTGCTAATTCATGCTGTAGTGATTGTGAGATAAGCTTTGATTGCTACCGGCAGAGGCATGAATTTTTATACTCCTGTCATCCAGAACCAGTGTGACAAGTGTGAGCACCTTCTTGGACAACTGACACCAACATGCATGAGTTGGTTTTCATGTCCCTTTTATCCTTGGATGGAGGGCAGTCCCCAAGTGTTTAATTATTGCAATATTCACACTGCAGAACTAGTAGCATAGAAAGATTTTGTAAGTAATTCACAACTGGTTTCAATGAAACATAGTAATTGCCCTAGGTTATGGCAAGCAAGCAAGCAAGCAAGCATAAGAAAACTCGCCTTACTCCTGTGCAATCAGAATGATGCAAATTACATTACTCAACTGTCATGTTAAGGTCCTCTTGTAGCCAATCAATGATGTTCTCAATTTTAATCAAAGCTACTAATAAATTGAAACACTGAAAAAAATCCAGGATGGAACGATGACAGTATTATGAAAATGATAGTTGCTACTCACAATATAGTGGAGGTGCTCAGTCACAGATAGACACAACAAAAAAACCATGTCACTTGATGATAGAAATCTGCCAAGGACAGTACTTCTACTTATGGCATGTATCGGTTATAGAAATGCGCCGATAATGACTGATACAAGTCGAAATCGATTTGCAACAAGATAAATAAATTATGTTTCTGCAACTGGTTGCTACATTCTTTACAATTTTACTGTCAAACAAAGTGTTTGGTCAAACAGGCCTTCATAAGAATTAGGCAAAACACACACACACACACACACACACACACACACACACACACACACGAGACCACTCTCTCTGGCCAGTCTGGCCTTGGCAACCAGAGGCTGTGTGTGTGTGTGTGTGTGTGTGTGTGTGTGTGTTTTGTCTAATTCTTATGAAGGCCTGTTTGGCCGAAAGCTTTGACAGCCTTTTTGTTGTGCCTATCTGGGACTCAGTTTCTCCGCTATATAGTGTATTTGGTGAGTAGCAACTATCCTTTTCATAATAGTGCCACGTGTGAATTTCAAATACTCTTTTTATGCAATTAGAGCTGAAGTCTATATATTGTGTGGTTTGTGTTTGTTCACACAATTTGTATATATCTCCAATGTTCACTAATGACGTGACCCAGAATGATTGGCCACTTCAATTAAAATGCAAATATGGACTCGTCGTATTCATTCTGAGCATAGTAGTTTGAATAACACAATTACTGCTCTTGTATCAGTGCCCCATGGTATTACATTCTAGTCCATGTCTTCAGAAGTGTTGATTCAGTATCATCTGCTACTGTATGTTTAGGGAAACATTCGGACTCATGGTTCTTTTTATCATTGGTTTTATGGCCATTAGGCCATGTTCTGACATTTTTCTGTGCCTAATGTTTTGTTCCCGACTGCAGATGATCTCAGAGACTATAAAGACATAATATGTTAAAACTAGCAATTGTGTACCAGTTTCGAAGATTGCAGAGTCATGCCATTTGTGCTATTGTTTTTGTACAGCTGTGTTGTTGGCGGGGGTGGTGGTGGTCGTCTTCAGTTCAATGACTGATTTGATGCAGCTCTCACACTACTCTACCATGTGCAAGCCTCTTTGTATCAGAGTAACTACAGCAACATACATCTGTCTAAACCTACCCACTATATTCATCCCTTGCTTGGTCTCTTACAGTTTTACCCCCATACTTCCCTCAGTTACCAAACTGACAAATCTGCCTTGCATCAGGATGTGTTCTATCAATCAATCCCTTATTTCAGTTAAGTTGTACCGTACATGTCATTTTTCCCCAATTTGGTTCAGTATCTCCTCATTAGTTATTCAATCTGTCCATCTAACCTTCAGCATTCTTGTTTAGTACCATATTTCAAAAGCTTCAATTCTCTTCTTTTCGAAACAGTTGATCACTCGCGTTTCTACACTCTGGACAAATACCTTCAGAAAGACTTCCTAACATTTAAATTTATATTAAGTGTTAGCAAAGTCCTCTTTTTCAGAAATGCTTTACATGCTATAGCCTGTCTCCATTTTATGGCCCCTCTACTCTGGCCAGCATCAGTTATTTAGCCACCCAAATAGCAAAATTCATCTACTACCTTTAATATCTAATTTCCTAATCTGACTCCCTCAGCATCACCTGAGTTAATTTGACTGCAGACCATTAATCTTGTTTTACTCTTGTTGTTATTTCTCTTATAACCTTTTTTTTTACATCCATTCTGTTCATCTGTTCTCTCCGAAGTCCTTTGCTGTCTCTGATAGAATTACAGTGTCATCAGCAAACTGCAAAGTTTTTATTTCTACCCCATAAACTTCAAATTTCTTCTCCAAATTTTTCTTCAGTTTCCTTTATTGCCTACGTAATGTGCCACTGCTTTCCTTTCGTGCCCTACAGTATTATACTGTAGTGTGGTTGCTGCAAAAATTGTAGATAACTTATTGCCCCTAGTATTTTATCCCTGCTGCCTTCAGAATTTCAAAGGGTGTGTTCCTGTCAACACTGACTAAAACTTACTCTAAATCTACAAATGCTATAAATATAGGTTTGCCTTTCTTCAACCTATCTTCTATGGTAAGTATAAAGAACAATATTGATTCACTTGTTCCTTAATTTCTGTGGAACCCAAACGGACCTTTCCTGCAATTGGCTTCTATCAGTTTATCCATTCTTCTGTAAATATTTTGTGTCTGTTATTTACACCTATCAGCGTGTGCCTTGTTTGTAATTGGGATTATTCCATTCTTCTCTGAAGTGTGAGAGTATTTTGGCTGTCTCATGTGCCTTCCACATCAGGTGGAATAGTTTTGTTTGGCTCTCCCAAGGACATCAGCAGCTCTGAGGGAATGTTGTCTACTC
The DNA here is from genome assembly GCF_023898315.1 of Schistocerca nitens. Classification (NCBI taxonomy): domain Eukaryota; kingdom Metazoa; phylum Arthropoda; class Insecta; order Orthoptera; family Acrididae; genus Schistocerca; species Schistocerca nitens. The sequence goes on from NC_064616.1 coordinate 893,944,726, forward strand.
CAGGGGCAATATCATATCTCCCATCTTACCTTCATCTGTTTCCCCTTCCCTTTCTTAATACTGCTTTCAAGTTTGTATACCTTTCATATCCTTTCTATATATTCATTCAACCCTTCAGCATTCCCTTCTTTGCTTAGTACTGTGTTTCCATCTGAGCGCATGATATTAATACAGAGGCTTCTCTTTTCTACAAGAGTCCCCTTAATTTTCGTGTAGGCAGTATCTGTCTTTGTCTTAGTTATGCTTGCTTGAACACCCTTTCATTTGTGTTTTAGCCATTCTTGTGTAGCATCACTTTTTTATCTGTATCTGGCCATCCAGATTAGGTTTTCTGTGATTTTGATAAATCGCTGAAGGCAAATGCCAGCCAACATGGTTCCTTTGAAAGGGCATGGCCGATTTCCTTCCCTACCCTTTCCTAATCCGAGCTTGTTGTCCATCCAATGACCTTGTTCTTGACGAGATGTTAAACATTAACCTTCTGTCATTTTTTTAGATGTGTGTATTCCCTTGTGTCTGTTTTATTAGCTGCATTTTTATATCTTGTCCTTTCACCTGTTACATTCAATATCTGGTGCATTATCCAAAGAGTTTACTGGGCCTTGTCTTTTTGATCCTATGATGCCTTCACTATTTCATCTCTCATGGCTACTCGTTCATTTTCTATTGCGTTCTTTACCCATGCTTCAGTCAATCATTGCCCATTGCTGCCTTTGCAACTCTTGGCAACCATTGGCTGTTTCAAATTATCCAGGTCATATCTCTTTAGTTTTCTTCCTTTTGGTAAGTTCTTCACCTTTAATTTGTGGTTCACAACAAAGAAATTATGACCAGAGTCCACATCTGTCCCTGGAAATGTTTAGCAATTTAAAATCTAGTTTCAAAGTCTCTGTCTTACCATTATGTAATCTACTTGACACCTTCCTGTGCATCCATGTCTCTTCTGCGGCACAACCTTCTTCCATGATTTTTAAATGAAATATTAGTAATGATTAAATTATGCTGTGAATTAAATTCAATGAAGGGTTCTCCTCTTTCACTGCTTTCCCCATCTATGTTTCATAATATTTTTCCTTACTTTCAATTTCATACTATCAAATTTTAGTCCCCTATGACATTAAATTTTTGCCTCCCCTAAATATCTGAATAATTTCTTTAATTTCATTAACCTCTTCACTTGCAGAGCTAGTTGCAGTGGAAGGGGAAGTTTCGTTCTCATTCACAAAAACAATAACCGATCATTTGTACAGAGTGCAATTATTAAAACAAGAAAGGTGCATGAATATTCGAGTACTGCAAAAGTCAAACACCCACTGCCTTCCTCAGCAGGAGTGTACAAAATCTTTTTCTCATGTGGTTAAATGTTCATAGACATTATTAAAAGAAGCATCAACACCCAACTTAAAAACACACAAAAGAAATTTTCATCTGGCCAACACAGATGAATTGCCTGTAGCAGATAATACACTGGGACTATGATTCCACAAAATTCAATTCTCTGATATTAAAAGTGTGTCAGTGTCCAGCCATTACTGTGCTAGAATGTAGAGAGGCCATATAAATTAGGTAAGCTATGGGACTATATTTTCAGCAACCCAAATCACAGAGGCAAAGAAATTTGTTGGAGTTCCTTGAGAATTAATCACTTATCACTTAGTTTCAATTCCTATAATGAGATACTACATAATAATTAGGACACAGATTTTTTTTTCTTTTCTTTTTTTACATGCTTATGTGACAGAAGAATGATGCTCCAAAACAACAGCTACAGCAAGAAGAATTTGTGTCACAAGCAATTAAGCAATTCACCTTAACATATTTTCTGACAGCCGGTTTACTGATTTACAATTGCATGGTATCACAGAATGTTCTGTCCGGCCCCGGTAGCTGAGTGGTCAGCGTGACAGAATGTCAATCCTAAGGTCCCGGGTTCGATTCCCGGCTGGGTCGGAGATTTTCTCCGCTCAGGGACTGGGTGTTGTGTTGTCCAAATCATCATCATTTCATCCCCATCGACGCGCAGGTCGCCGAAGTGGCGTCATCTCGAAAGACCTGCACCAGGCGAACGGTCTACCCGACGGGAGGCCCTAGCCACACGACATTTCATTTCACAGAATGTTCCACAACATTACTGAGCAAAGGAATGAAAACTTACTAAAACAATGACTTTACAATTTACACTCAGTTACCAAAACACACACACACACACACTTCAAAAAATATAAAATTAAAAAAAATAACAATTTACACTCCTGGAAATGGAAAAAAGAACACATTGACACCGGTGTGTCAGACCCACCATACTTGCTCCGGACACTGCGAGAGGGCTGTACAAGCAATGATCACACGCACGGCACAGCGGACACACCAGGAACCGCGGTGTTGGCCGTCGAATGGCGCTAGCTGCGCAGCATTTGTGCACCGCCGCCGTCAGTGTCAGCCAGTTTGCCATAGCATACGGAGCTCCATCGCAGTCTTTAACACTGGTAGCATGCAGCGGCAGCATGGACGTGAACCGTATGTGCAGTTGACGGACTTTGAGCGAGGGCGTATAGTGGGCATGCGGGAGGCCGGGTGGACGTACTGCCGAATTGCTCAACACGTGGGGCGTGAGGTCTCCACAGTACATCGATGTTGTCGCCAGTGGTCGGCGGAAGGTGCACGTGCCCGTCGACCTGGGACCGGACCGCAGCGACGCACGGATGCACGCCAAGACCGTAGGATCCTACGCAGTGCCGTAGGGGACCGCACCGCCACTTCCCAGCAAATTAGGGACACTGTTGCTCCTGGGGTATCGGCGAGGACCATTCGCAACCGTCTCCATGAAGCTGGGCTACGGTCCCGCACACCGTTAGGCCGTCTTCCGCTCACGCCCCAACATCGTGCAGCCCGCCTCCAGTGGTGTCGCGACAGGCGTGAATGGAGGGACCAATGGAGACGTGTCGTCTTCAGCGATGAGAGTCACTTCTGCCTTGGTGCCAATGATGGTCGTATGCGTGTTTGGCGCCGTGCAGGTGAGCGCCACAATCAGGACTGCATACGACCGAGGCACACGGGACCAACACCCGGCATCATGGTGTGGGGAGCGATCTCCTACACTGGCCGTACACCACTGGTGATCGTCGAGGGGACACTGAATAGTGCACGGTACATCCAAACCGTCATCGAACCCATCGTTCTACCATTCCTAGACCGGCAAGGGAACTTGCTGTTCCAACAGGACAATGCACGTCCGCATGTATCCCGTGCCACCCAACGTGCTCTAGAAGGTGTAAGTCAACTACCCTGGCCAGCAAGATCTCCGGATCTGTCCCCCATTGAGCATGTTTGGGACTGGATGAAGCGTCGTCTCACGCGGTCTGCACGTCCAGCACGAACGCTGGTCCAACTGAGGCGCCAGGTGGAAATGGCATGGCAAGCCGTTCCACAGGACTACATCCAGCATCTCTATGATCGTCTCCATGGGAGAATAGCAGCCTGCATTGCTGCGAAAGGTGGATATACACTGTACTAGTACCGACATTGTGCATGCTCTGTTGCCTGTGTCTATGTGCCTGTGGTTCTGTCAGTGTGATCATGTGATGTATCTGACCCCAGGAATGTGTCAATAAAGTTTCCCCTTCCTGGGACAATGAATTCACGGTGTTCTTATTTCAATTTCCAGGAGTGTAGTTCCAGTGTTGCATCAAGCAATTTCTTTTGGGTCCACACGAGTACTGTTGATCAAGAGACAATGCAACCTGTGGCCTCAGAATCCAACTGGCTGCCCCCAGGTAGTTATTCAGCGTAAATCTCATATAGACATCTCCCAGATAATCGAGACAATTCTGTGCACGGTGCTAGTAACTGCTGGTAGTACGTGGCAAGAAAAAGGATCTTTAAGTTCAACAAATAATCTAATCATAAATGATCTTTAGCCTCTCAATCGTGGAACTGAACACAATATGTTTACGAGTGTAATTACAAACCCACACACAAAAAGGGGCCAAAACTAAGCCCTCCAATATTATAGCAAAAACGCAATCATGGCCTTATTACTGAACACACACACACACACACACACACACACACACACACACACACACACAGATACAAAGATTCACCTGTCAACTGCAATTCAGTTTCGAAACAATGCCCAGTGGCACCAAAATAACAAGAGGTCACCATGCGGGGCTGAAAATCAATGAGATTTGAATGGATGCACACAGTTGCCAAACGAACTTCGATTACATTAGCAGAAAGTACCTTAAATACAAAGAAATAGGCATGAACCCTTTTCTACCAAAATTAACAAGTTAACTAGCAAGCATCAAAGTCTGTCACAGCAATAAAAGAGGTAACTTAAACCACAGTCCACAAAGTTATCATATAGGAAAGTAAAAGTGCCGTATGTCTTTAAATACAGAAAATCGCAAATTTATGTTGCTATAATAAGCAGTTAGTACAAATACGTGCAGGCCTCTTGAACTCCAACTCAGCATACTCATGACTGGGGGAAGATTGAGCCGGTATTTTAATGGTTATAATAGCTGTGAAGACGGGTAAGTCACATAAGCAAATGGCGGCACACTGGGAGAGACAATAGAAAAGAACATTTTGTGAACCTCATGCTATCGCCAAATTCCCTCAGCAGAAGTAAGGTACCTCACCATAGTTGTAACGTGGCACACTTCCCTCTTAACCAAAGCGCCAAAATCACAGACTTCTGCAATAAGAATAGCTGTGGCCATCTCACATCTTCGGAAGCCAGTGATATGAAAACTTATTCTCAGACACGCAACCCCAATTGGAATACCGAAATCCATTTGCCCAACAGAGAACTTGCAAGACTCAAAATCACAACACGTCATGCTTGAAGAGCCCTCCCCGCTCTGCCGCCAGCCGTTGTATGGCTCACTCCTCACACTGCCACTTGCTTATGTCGAAACAGCACGCCCTCCATTAGAGACAAAGATGGCATGCGGAAAACATACGACAACCTATCAACATGGTATGGCTCACCAGAAGCTAATGTTTTTATGGTTTGAGTTAGGGGGTTACTTGATCTGTTTATAAACACTTTCTTTGGATGCTGCACATCACTCAGTATCATTTGTAATTTATTTTAATACAAGTATACTTCTCTTTCCGTAGGACTGCCGATTTTAAAATTCCAGGCCAGGAAACAAGTCAAACAGGGGCAGTGTGTTCACAAAATCTGTAAATAAATTATTTCAGCTTAATATCAATAATGCATTGATACCATAATATACACAGGAAAGCATGTAAGCTAACGCCCGTGATGTTGAGCACCCTCCAAAAGCGCCTACCTCCCCCCCCTCCCCCCTCCACATACACACACAAAATCAATCAAAATCACAACTTGTGGATGGTATAGTATCTTTTTTAAAATCTAAATTGGGAGATATTTTAATTGCATGAAGATGCTTATTGTTAAAGCACAGGCCACTAGTACTTCTGGTTTTGAGAATTTGATTCTTGGTGCGAGGGTGTGCTCAGATGATTAAGGAAAATGCTCATGATGAGCAGAAGATCCAGACAGGGATTTTGGTGTGGCTGCTCAAATTTTTGTGTATCACGACAAATTCAATGTACTGCTTGTTCGACATTTCAGAACAGATTTCGGTAGTGGAATTCCATGTCACTGCATTTAATTGATTTCATTTCCATCTGAATAATGTAACAACCTTCAGATTAGAAATTTACCATGATATTATTGCTGTCATTGCCGGAACAGCTCAACATAGTGTTGTTGTGATACTCTTTTGTTGCATTGAATGTACATATCTGCCATCTCTTCATCAGTGAACCTATTTTGCTGTGTGCAATTGTCAATGTACAATTAACACCGCTGGAAAAACAAACCTGAGATAGAATGGGGCAAAACTGAAAGCGAACCTGAGGCCAAAGAATAAACTGGCTTTACTATTGTCAAAAGCAGTTTCCATGAGTGAATAGAACACATTTGTTTCCAAACAAAACACACAGCACTTTTGTCAACATTTGCAGTGTTGTGCAGATGTTTTCACTGCAATACAGATACAAAGGTACATGTGGTTATGAATCAAATAAAATGCAATTACTCTGCAAAGAACCATGGGAGACTGTGGGTCCCTTATGCCAAAATACACTGAAAACATCCACGATCAATCTTTGAAATTTTGTGTTAAAGCTCAGGTTCACACTGCGTAATCTGTCACTGAATCTTACGATTGAAAAACTGTGGTGTGGAAATCACAGTTTGGATTCCTAAAGGCTTTGGTACTAGAAATGGCTGTTTGTACATACACTGAGAACGTACTTAATTCTTAGACATTTACTTAGGATTTTGGTGTATTCTGTGGTCTGTCAAAGTATTTGACTGCATAAATTACAACATCCTTATAAGTAAATCAGAATATTGTAGGTTGGCAGGAAATTATGTGACATGGTTGAAGATGTGTCTAACAGCAAAGAAAGGGTGTGAGAAGTTCCAGTCTTAATGTAAAGGAAAACTAATTGAATGTGGTGTGTCAAAAGTTTCCATCTTTTGGCCCTTTTCATTGTGTGTGTGTCAAAACCCTCCAATAGTAACAGTATTAGGCACTAAGTTTGTTTTCTTTGCAAATTATACAAACATTATGTAAACAGCAACACAGTTGTGGAAAGAGCTGTTAACAAAAGTTAATGGGCATTTGTAAATGGTTATTGACCAGCTCACTTTCATTAAACTTTGGAAAAAGATCACCTCCCATTATTCAGTTCAGAATGTGGAAAAGATTTCCTCCCAACATATACATAAAATATGAGTACATGCAAACAGAAAAGGTTGACAACACTAAATTCCTGTTATGAAGACTTTATAATAAATTTCATTGGGAGCAGCATAAACAGAACTGCAGATATGCATAAACAAATCTTTGTTTGCAATACAAAGGGTGTCATTCTATGCTTACTTTCATTCCATTATGTCATACAGGCTTATAGTGGTAGATCCATAAAATATTTTGGTGTAATAATAATAATAATAATAATAATAATAATACGAATAATAATAATTTGTTTGCATCAGTGAATACTGCATTGATTTAGCACAATGTCCAAGAAATTGCGATTCAGAAAAAGCATACATTAAAAAATTTTAGAAGTACTGGTACAAGTGTGATACAATTAATTAAGAATTATAATAACATCAAATTAATTCAGCTTTGACTATGTCATAATTTATGCAATGTTGTGAACATGGTTTTGCAGGTAAGATTCTGTAAATGAGGGAATGCTGTTTGTTTCAGACATTTTTTCCTACCTTTGAGAAGGCAGGCTTTTTTATACATATTTTTGTGGAATTTCCCTTTCTGTCTTGCCTAAGGATGGGTCCACATGTTGAGACCAACATTGGCTATATTGGTACTACTCCGTTGCTTGTCTATTTCAACCAAAAGGCTGTTGGGGCTAATAGGAATACGTCGACCAAGCATTGGTACCAACGTTTTCTGTTTTGGTTGTTGTTTCGAAATCTGAATTCATTTGTTTTTCACTTGTACTTCCAAGTTGGAATTTTGAAATCAAAATGTCTCAGGAGCAGTGGAGTAACAGACAAGTTCGTGAGGTTTTGAAACTTTACCAGCAAGAAATACATTTATGGAAACTCACTGCGAGGAACCACAAAGCCACTCTGCATGGCAATGCATCCAGCTAAAATTCAGCATGGATTGCACCACAGCCGAATTAAAATAAAAAAAAAAAAAAAAAAAAAAAGGTCTTTAATATGAACTTAACGCCTCAGAAGAGGTCAAAAGACTCAAGTAGTTGAGGGGCACCAACTGCTGAAGTATATTGAGGTTATATGTTTTGTCTACATTCTTATGCCTTATTTAATATTTACTGATTTTGACATATGTGAAGTGTTGTAGCCCATCATCATCATCTTTTAAATGTTTTTCTTTTCTGTTCTGCAATGACAGAGTATAATTATTCACGCCCAAAATTGCAATGCATGTCCAAGATGTCTGCGTAAGACCTGTTGACATAGGTCCTCTACGAATTCAACTGAAAATGTAGTCTCGAATGTATGGGCACTGTCCACCTGTGATTTGCGGGTTCTGACTGTGAACTCATTTTTGAGACTTAGTTAAGGTATGCCCAGAAGTAACGGAAATTTTGTAGTTTCGTTTGTTGCATAGGCTAATGAGACGTTCTGGTTTTGTCAGTACAGTTCCGGTTTTCATATAAATGTCCTGGTGTCCCTAGAAAATCTTTTGGGGACAAATAATTGTTCCAGTTTTTAATAGAGAAATAGTATGCGTGCAATATTATTTCTCGTTTATTTAAATATTTGTGAAAAACAAGTTTCCTAAAAGCAGATCCTTATAGAAATGTGGTATAGGTTTTCACAATACGTATATAGGACTACCGCATTTTCTTTAACTCTTCTTATGTGTAAAGAAAGAATGAGATATGTTGAAAAGAAAAGCAGGTGCTACCTACGCCCACCTCTAACATGTAGACCTTCTTCTTTATGGCCCTTGAGACAAGTAAAACCAAAGCCTAAGAAGATATAAAGGAGCGTCACTAAAACCATCTCCCACATTGGAACTGCCGCCATATGGAAGTTAATTTAGTGAAGAATGTGAGTGATGCAGTAAGTGTCAGCATTGATCACTGAATAATGGTTTTCATGTATGCATCATTTGTGTCTGATTACTGGTTAGTAATATTACATACTTTTTAGGATTAACAAATTGCACCTAGGTCCCTAGTAAGTGACTAAACATTGCAGACAGTATACTGAGGCTATCACAATAAAAAAAAGTATATATCAGTCTTTCTTATTTCTGAAGAAAAGGATTTTTTGTGTGTAGCGTACCTACATTTTCCTTTACAATTCACAAAATGAAGATACATTATTGCTATGGGTTTTTCAGCTGCTGCATTGTCATAGCCCTATTATTGATTTCAAAATATCACGATAAGTGCCAAGAAAGGTAAGCATAAGTGTAGTGATGAAGTTAGGTATAGACACTAGTGTTCTGGTTTATTCTCTTTGAAATCCAGTCAACCTATTGTAGCATTTTAGCCCAAGTAGCTCAGTTTTTTCTTTGTTGAGTTGGTAAATTTTGTGGCGGTCTTCGTAGCGACAACACTTCGCTGTAGAAACGGCCTACGAAGTCACCGCCACACTTTTAATAGCGGGCCGACCGGTCCGCTGGAACAGTGAACAGAAAGATGAACCCAAACACTCGGATTAAATGAAAGTCGGTACTTATCTTTATTAACGACGATACAGAACACAGTGGTGAACATGGTCTACAGAAATCTGTCTAGTTCGAGTCGGAGCGGCTTGGTCAGCGTCGGCTGACGACAAACAACAACTCTGCTGCGATGAACACACAACTGACTAGCAGGTACACAATTCGGTGGTGAGTCTACAACTGAGCGGCGAATCCAGAACTGTCCTAGCGCTCGCGACTCCAGTGCTTAAGAAGCCAGAAGCCAGCGGTGGCGCGCGCAGACTTGCGGCGATTTCCTGTATCGCTGGTGCTGCTCATGCGGATAGCGTCCGGACTTTGATGCTGCCAACCTTTTGGCAGCGGGCTCGGTTGGCATTACTGGCTAGGATATAACAGTAAACATGTCTGAAAAAGTATCTGTACAATGTTAGCCATATCTAGTGTTTAGTCTGTTGTCAGTCGTCGAAAAAAGTTACGTGTGTTTTTGCAGTAGAGAAGATGGTTTATTTTGGATAGAAATGTTTCAGAGAAATTGTACTAAATTTTTCTGTAAGAATGGAATGAAGTGCATCAAAGTTTTTCTAATGTTAGATACTGCCTTTATTAGTCTGTTTTGAGTAAGCCGAGGGTTTATGAGTGGTATAAGCATTTCGATGGCCATGAAGATGCCCACGCCTCTCCCCGGTACATTATCAACCAAATAAATTGTGGAAAAAGTGAAAGAAATGATTATGAACTGTCACTGAATCACAGTTAGAGAAGGTTCTGGTGATGATGATGATGATGATGATCCCATATAATTTTGCTTGTGCTATGATATTTTTTGCGTGTTGTTATGAAACGTGTAACAGCAAATTTGCTCCAAATTGATAAATTTCGAACAAAAAAAAATTAATTAATTAAAAAAAAAAGCCCAAACTTTTTCCATAGTCTCTAAGTTACTTTAAGAAAATCTTACCTAGATGAACAAATAATTTTTATAAAAAAAACTACTGTTCGATTTTTTCTGGGCACATTATGTGTAAAAATATAAAGGGTTCTACAAAAACAATTTGGGTGGGATCATGATCCTTCTTGGATCTGCTCCAGCAGTCTCATATTTTTGGGTAACAGATCAAAACAAACAAGATTTTTGTAGATCCAAAAGACAAATCATTTGTAGTGTGAATTCATGAACATTTTGTAAAAGCCTAGTCAAAGAACTTGCTACTGTACATTAACGACAGTTTCTCAGTGTATTAATTATGAAATGAAATTTTTCATTCACATTATATCTCTCTATAGAACTAACAGAAAACTTCTCAGAACCAGTACAAGAAATAAGAACAATCTTCATAAAGGCTTACAACCACTCATAATGGTCCAGGAAGGTATCCATTATCCAGCAACACAATTTTTGCTATTTTGCCAGTAATCATAAAGACTTGGCGACTAATAAAGTACAGCTTAAAGGAGGCCGAAGGATTCATTTGTGGCCACGTCTTTCTACTCCACTGTGACTTTAAGAGAATCAACTGATTCATATATTATTACAAGGGCATGCTGAATAGTAATGCCTCCAAATTTTATACAAGTACATCTATACTCTGAAAACCACTGTGAAGTGCATGGCAGAGGATACTCCCACTGTACCAGTTATACGGAGTATGGGAAGAATGATTGATTGAATGCTTCTGTGTGTGCTGTAATTAATCTTGTGCTCATGATATCTATGTGAGCGATACATATAGGTTTGTAGTATATTCTTGGAGTCTTCATTTGAAAGCCAGTTCCTGAAACTTTGTTAGCAGACTTTCGCGGGGTAGTTTACATCTGTCTTCAAGAATCTGTTGGTTCATTTTCTTCAGCATCACTATAACACTCTCCCATGAGTCAAAGAAACTTGTAACCCTTCTCTGGATACATTCAATATCTTCTGTTAGTCCTATTTGGTACAGGTCCCACACACTTGAGCAATATTCTAGAATGGGTTGAACAAGTGATTTGTAAGCAGTCTCCCTTGCAAACTGATTGCACTTTCCCAGTATTCGGTTACATCAGGTGATGAGTCTGGTGAGCAATAGAAGGATCCAATTACAATATTATCATCACCCCTGATACTGAGTCTTGCCCAAACAATCTGAATCTTCAGTTTCTATCTTGGTATATTTGAGTTTCTTGTCTGCTGCAGCAAATGTATTGCCTCCATGTCCCATTAGCCTAACCGTTCAGCATACACTTAAATTTTCCCCAGAAATTTCACTGCTATCAATTTCAGGTTTCAACCATCTTTCTGTGCTTAGTATTATGTGAGCTTCACTGCATTTCAGGAGCATCTTGAAGTCTGGCACTGTTGCAAATGCTTCAGCAGTTAACCACTAGGATTTTAATATTCTCACCTGTGGGAGGCCTTTCTTTCGATCTTAACACCAATAATTCTGGGTTCCTACAGCTATCGCTATCTGGATTGGATGGAGAGTAGCCTGATGTCAAACACCCTTGTGGGCACCCCACACACAGTCAGCTACCTGATCAGCAGTCTCTGATGTGTAGTGCACACCTGGCACATTTAGGGGCACCCTACAGTTCTCAACCCTATGGCGCAAGTGCGGGAAGTCGCAGACAAGCATGTCACAGGTCTTCTGAAGTCTCTGGTTCGGTCCTTCCACTCAAGTCAGAACCAAGGGGCCACGATGAGTTCTGGGCACAATGCTGCAAATTGCGAGTTTCATTGAAACTCCTTGCACAAGGCTGGTCTTCTCAACCTTCTCTACCAGTCACTGGAACGACACAAGTATTACCTCGGAGCCGAGACGACAGGCATAATTTTTTCCAACATGTGCCACAATCTGCTGTTGCTTGCATCCTGTTCCCTCAATGGCTACTGGAATAGCCTCTTCAACATGTTGAATGAGGCTCCCAGGCATGCACACTGAGTGCACCTGGTGCCCTTTCCTGTACCTTGCTGCCATTTCCTTTAGGGGTAGCATCATTCACTGTATGTTTGAACTACTGAAGATTAATATGCCCCTAGCCATTTGTGTGTGCCTCCTGTTGATACCAGACAAAACGGGTTTCCACAAAAGAGGTGAAGTGAGTCCCACTGTCAGTTTCAGTGAAATACAGCACCTTGAACTTGTTGTCTAGGAGGATTGGTATAATACACTGTGTTCTCCCTGGTCCCTGTCCACACTGTACAGTCTGCCAAGATCTATGACTGAAACGCCACTCACAGTCAAGTGGATGAGTAACGACGGATTCCATACTTTCTGCAGAGGAAACAGCATCCACAGGAGACGATATAACTTTGAGGTATCTTTGGACTGGTACTGAGGTACATGACTCTTGGGAGCTCTTCCAAGAGGTGGAGCAGCTGTCAAGCGATTGACAGTATTCAGGGCAATTTTCAGCCACTTATGAACCAACCAACTCATCCCATGTTGGACAACAGCATTCTTCGTGGGATTGCATTTTGGCTGGTGCAATGAATTACAGGACAGTGAACAAATAACTTTAAGCCTGCTAAAAATTACTAATTCTCTGCAACAATTGAATCAAATACACAAAAAGGCAACAGAAAGACCTGTGGTAAAATTACTAATTCGTAAAACTTTTTGAGGTTAATTACAGATATTAACAAACTCGAATATAGAGTTAATTAACAATAGATGTAAATAATATATATTTCCTCGTAAAGGGAAAACTAGAGGTTACAGAATATGTTAGTTATGATATCTGCTACAGTAAATAAATTACAAACGTCGATTTATTACAGATTACCGCGCAGTTAGAGGCGCCATGTCACTAATTGCGCGGCCCCTCCCGCCGGAGATTCGAGTCCTCCCTCGGGCATGGGTGTGCGTGTTGTTCTTGGCATAAGTTAAAATAGTGCGTAAGTCTAGGGACCGATGACCTAAGCAATTTGGTCCCTTAGAAATTCACACACATTTGAACATATTACAGATTAGACTGTGCAATGGACAAAGGTACCGGTAACTTCCGAACATTCTCAAAACTGCACATTTATTTGCGTTGATATACGGTGAAATTCGGGGTGAGCTATTCTTTAGTAGTAACTGTGAAACACAAATGCGGATTTGCTACGAAATAAGTTATCCAAAAACACCCATAACAGTAACTTACGAAAATATAGCTTTGCAAACGTCCAAAAGTTACCCGTTTCTCATTTGAAGGTTGCTGGCGTCGCACGCGGGGTGCAAGCAGTGCTCGCAATTTGCAGCATTGTTCCCAGAGTTGATCGAGTCCCTTTGGTTTGGAGCTGAGTGGAGGGTCTCAACCAAAGGCTTCGTCAACCCTGTGATGGTCTTGGCTGCAGATTTCTGGACTGCGTTATTGGGTGGGGATTTGTAGGGCTCACCTTGATAGGTCAGGGGTGCACTACGCAAGGGATTGCAGCTATTCGGCTAGCAGAGTACATGTGGAGTGCACGTGTTGTTTTTTTTTTTTTTTTTTTTTTTTTTTTTTTTTTTTTTTTTTTTTAGGCTAGGCGGCAGTTTGAGGTACTTTCATGAACACTCACCAGTCGATACGCATATAGGGAAATCAGAGTGTGTTTGGAGTAACGACAGTTCAGTTCGACTGTAAAAATTTTATTAGTGAACTGTCAAAGTATTCGTAACAAAGTTCCTGAGTTAACTGTCCTCCAAGACAGTTCTCAACCTCAAATTATTCTTGGGACTGAGGGCTGACAAAAGCTGAAGTAAAAAGCTCTGAGATATTTAGCGAGGCTTGGAATGTTTCAGAAAGACAGATTAGATGCCGAGGGACGGGGAGTGTTCATGGAAGTTGACAAAAATATTGTCTCTACTGAGCTTGTGTGATAGTGAAGTTGTCTGGTCATGCATAACAGGTCTAGGTGAAACCAAGTTAATTGCTGAATGTTTTTACCGACCACTCTACTCTGCTGTGATGGTTCTAGAGTCATTCAAAGAAAGTCTAGTTAGTTGTGCATAAATACCTAGATAATGCAATACTTGTTGTTGGTGACATAACCTACCGAGTGTAGAGTGGGATGTGTGTGGATTCATTGCCGAGGGTACAGACAGACCGTCTTGTTAAGTACTTTTGAACGCGTTTTCCGAAAGCTGTGTTGAGCAGCTAGTTCAGCAGCCCACACGCAATGCAAGTATATTACACCTTGTAGCTACTTATCGATGGCGTCAGTATAGAGACGGGGGATTAGTGATCGTGATGTCATCATAGAGAATATGGTTAGGAAAGTTAATAAATCAGTCAAGAGGGCTAGCAGAGTTTTTCTGCCAGAAAGAGCAGATAAGCAGTTGTTAGCATCTCACTTACACAATGAACTGCAATCATTTAGTTCCATAATAATGGCCATAGAGGAATTATGGACAAAGTTTAAACAGATTGTAAATCGTGCTCTGGACAAGTATGTGCCTAGTAAGTGGATTAAGGACGGAAAACACCCTTCATGGTTTAATAAAGAAATTCGGGAAATGCTGAGGAAGCAAAAGGCTGTTGCACTGTTGGTTCAAAAGAAGACACGCAAATGACGACAGGCAAAGATTAGTAGATATCCGTGCGTCTGTGAAAAGATCTATGCACGAAGCATATAACAGCTACCACCACCATCACGCCTTGGCTAAAGATCTGGCGAAGAAACCGAAACAATTCTGGCCCTACGTAAAATCTCTAAGCGGATCTAAGGCTTCCATCCAGTCACTCGTTCACAAGCCTGTTTTGGTAATAGAAGGTAGCAAAAGGAAAGCCGAAGTTTTTCCACGTTTAAGAACTCATTCATATGGGAGAAACGTAGAAACTTATCGTCGCCTGACCATCGCACAGCCGGCCGTTGTGGGCGAGCGGTTCTAGGCGCTTCAGTCCGGAACCGCGCTGCTGCTACGGTCGCAGGTTTGAATCCTGCCTCGGTCATGAATGTGTGTGATGTCCTTAGGTTAGTTAGGTTTAAGTAGCTCTAAGTCCAGGGGACTGATGACCTCAGATGTTAAGTCCGATAGTGCTCAGAGTGATTTGAACAATTTTTGAACCATCCCACAGAGTCCCATATGGATAACATAGTAATAAGCATCCCTGGCGTCGAAAAACAACTGAAAGATTTGAAAACAAGTAAGTCGACAGGTCCAGATGGAATCTCAATCCAGTTTTACAAAGAGTGCTTACTCTACATCATTGGCCCCTTACTTAGCGTGCATTTATCGCGAATATCTCGACCAGCACAAAGTGCCAAGCGACTGGAAAACGCGCAGGTGAGTCCTGTATATAAGAATGGTGAAAGAACGGACCTGTAAAATTACAGACCAATATCCTGAACATCAGTTTCCTCCAGAATTCTAGAGCATATTCTGAGTTCGAATGTAATAAATTTCCTAGAGACCGGAAAGGTCAAATCCATGAATCAACAAAGCTTCAGAAAGCATTGCTCATGCGAAACTCAGATTGCTCTTTTCTCACAATACTGTGAACTTTGGATGAAGTGCAACAGGCAGGTTCCATATTTCTAGATTCCCATAAAGCAAAAGCATTTGACATGGTACCACACTGCAGACTGTTAACGAAGTTATGTGCATGTGGAATAGCCTCCCAGATACGTGACTGGCTCAAAGACTTCTTAAGTAAGACAACCCAGTGTGTTGTCTTCGACAACGAGTGTTCATCAGAAAAAGGGGTAACATCAGGAGTGCCCCAGGGAAGTGTGATATGATCCTTGCTACTTACTACACTACTGGCTATTAAACTTACTACACCACGAAGATGACGTGCTACAGACGCGAAATTTAACCGACTGGAAGAAGATGCTTTGATATGCAAATGATTAGCTTTTCAGAGCATTCACACAAGGTTGGCACCGGTGGCGACACCTACAACGTGCTGACATGAGGAAATTTTCCAACCGATTTCTCATACACAAACAGCAGTTGACCGCCGTTGCCTGGTGAAACGTTGTTGTGATGCCTCGTGTAAGGAGAAGAAATGCGTACTATCACGTTTCCTACTTTGATAAAGGTCGGATTGTAGCCTATCGCGATTGCGGTTTATCGTATCGCGACATTGCTGCTCGCGTTGGTCGAGGTCCAATGACTGTTAGCAGACTATGGAATCGATGGATTCAGGAGGGTAATACGGAACGCCGTGCTGGATCCAAACGGCCTCGTATCACTAGCAGCCGAGATGACAGGCATCTTCTCCACATGGCTGTAACGGATCGTGCAGCCACGTCTCGATTCCTGAGTCAACAGATGGGCTCGTTTGCAAGACAACAACCATCTGCACGAACAGTTCGACGACGTTTGCAGCAGCATGGACTATCAGCTCGGAGACCATGGCTGCGGTTACCCTTGACGCTGCATCACAGACAGGAGTGCTTGCGATGGTGTACTCAACGGCGAACCTGGGTGCACGAATGGCAAAACTTCATTTTTTCGGATGAATCAAAGTTCTGTTTACAGCATCATGATGGTTGCATCCGTGTTTGGCGACATCGCGGTGAACGCACATTGGAAGCGTGTATTCGTCATCACCATACTGGCATATCACCCTGCGTGATGGTATGGGGTGCCATTTGTTACACGTCTCGGTCACCTCTTGTTCGCATTGATGGCACTTTGAACAGTGGACGTTACATTTCAGATGTGTTATGACCCGTGGCTCTACCCTTCATTCAATCCCTGCAAAACCCTACATTTCAGCAGGATAATGCACGACCGCGTGTTGCAGGCCCTGTACGAGCCTTTCTGGATACAGGAAATGTTCGACTGCTGCCCTGGCCGGCACATTCTCCAGATCTCTCACCAATTCAAAACGCCTGGTCAATGGTGGCCGAGCAACTGGCTCGTCACACTACGCCAGTCACTACTCTTGATGAACTGTGGTATCGTGTTGAAGCTGCATGGGCAGCTGTACCTGTACACGCCATCCAAGCTCTGTTTGACTCAATGCCCAGGCGTATCAAGGTCGTTATTATGGCCAGAGGTGATTGTTCTAGGTACTGATTTATCAGGATCTATGTACCCAAATTGCGTGAAAATGTAATCACATGTCAGTTCTAGTATAATATCTTTGTCCAATTAATACCCGTTTATCATCTGCATTTCTTCTTGGTCTAGCAATTTTAATGGCCAGTAGTGTATATAAATAAATGATGTGGCAGAGAGGATGGGCAGCAATCTGCGTTTGTTCGCTGATGACGCTGTGGTGAGCAGGAAGGTGTCGAAGATAAGTGACTGTTGCTTGATAAAGATTTCTTGTTGATGTGATTAATGGCAGCTGGCTCTTAATGTAGAAAAATGTACGTTAATGCAGATGAGGAGGAAAAACAAACCCATAATGTTCGGATACAGCACTGGTAGTGTCCTGCTTGACACACCCAAGTCATTTAAATATCTGGGCGTAACAGTGTGAAGCAATATGAAATGGAACTAGCATGCGAAGATAGTGGTAGGGAAGGCAAATAGACTTCTTCAGTTTATTGGAAGAATTTTAAGAAAGAGTGTTTCACCTGTAAAGGAAACCGAGTATAGGCCGCTGGTGCGACATTCTTGAGAATTGCTCGAGTGTTTGGGATCGAAGCAATTCAGAGGTGAGCTGCTAGATTTGTTACCGGTGGGTTCGATCAGCATGCAAGTGCTATGGAGGGAAGAAGACATTCATTTCGAAGAACACTACTGAGAAACTTTAGAGAAACGGCATTTGAAGCTGACTTCAGAACGATCCTACTGCCACCAACATACATTTCACGTGTGGACCTCGAAAATAAGAGAAGAGTAATTAGCGCTCATACGGAGGCATATAGACAGCCGTTTCTCCCTCGCTCTATTTGCGAGTGGAACAGGAAAGGAAACAACTAGTTATGGTAAAGGGTACCCACCGTCACACACCGCCCGCTTGCGGAGTATGTATGAAGATGTAGATGTAATTATGCAGTGAAATTAGAGAATGGTTTTTTTGAATAAGAAGAGGCCTACTGTTCTCAAAGATTTTAAAAGAACACAAGGAAGTTTAAGCCTAGAATTGACGATAACAGCAGGAGTTTATCGCGGTGCTCACGAATGTTCGAAATTTCACAGTATATCACAATACAAATGGGTATTAATACAATCAATGAAAGAAAATGCGAATAGTAGAATATGCGGGTCTGGAATTACAATCGACACTCGAATCTTGAACAAGCTGCCTCGCACATAGGAAAATTACGAAATCGGCTTGTAGATATAAATAAGCGTGCAAATGGTATGGATTTTTTATTTAGCTGTTTCTGTGCCAACTGGTACACGGCATTTGCTGAAGAACAACACTACAGCATGAATTTATCTCAGTCAAAATCTAGAAGAAATGTGCGGCATCAACAGAACATATGTCCTTCCTGTTGCAGCTAGCGAAAACTCTGAAAGCTTTTTAAATTACATTTTACATCTTTATTCTTCATGCCTACATATTTATTTCTCAACATAGTCACCCTTGCAATGAACACATGTCTCCCAATGAGAGACCAGTTTGTTGATACCGTCACTGCATAATGTTCGACTTTGTCGACAGAGCCGCAACGTCACCCTACGAGCTAACATCCCAAAGACGTTCGGCATCACATGCAGCTCCTCTTCGTCGAAAAGTCATGACTCAAACTCGTCTAGGGGTTGAATCGCGCGTGTCGCGTTACACGCCCTAAATTAGACAGTTGTGACCCTTTGTTTAAATTGTCTGGCTGATGGCAAGTTGGTGAATTTATATGGACCATTCAAAGTTAACATAACATATAGCAACAGTAATAATAATATGGGGAGCTAAATTAACGACCCATAAATGATGTAGGCCACACAGTTGCGATTTGGTTAGAACAATGTTTATTCATAAAGCAAACTAATAGCGAAAGTGGTCGTATTTAGAGTTACTGTTACACCCGAGTGCATATTAGTTTGACGCAGTTCGATCATTGACAGTCTCATCGCGAATTAGAAGTCCAGTACTCCATCTCGCTAACTACGCGAAAAGTTCATACCAGGCGTGCGGGTGCTCACCGCTCAGAGACTAAGTTTCGTGATATCACACATCGCGAAATTTTCTAAATCGTTTCACCTCCTAGCTGCCTAAAGACCGACTGTCCGCTTTTGTGTCTCAATCCGAACTGTACCCTTTGGTGTCTCCATCTGAACTGTACTCTTTGGTGTCTAGACTAGAACTGCCCTCTGCCCATCTCCGACCGCGTTTCCCGCGCGCCGAACATCTTCGCTCAACCAACTAGCGCAGTTCCCTTTCCTGAAGCCGTCCATCTGATTGGCTACAGCTTATTCTACATTACTTTACATTTTAACATATTTAAATAATCAAAGTTTGACCACTTTCACGTTCTAAATAAAGTAACAATAATATCCATTACATAATAAACGTTAAATTCTTTTACCGGGTGATCAAAAACTCAGTATAAATTTGAAAACTTAATAAATCACGGAATAATGTTGATAGAGAGGTAAAAATTGACACACATGCTTAGAATGACATAGGGTTTTATTAGAAACAAAAAAAAAAAAACGAAGTTCACAAAATGGCCGACAGATGGCGCTGGACAGCAAAACCTCAGTGACTGCGCATGGCAATCGTGAATAAAAGGAGCTGTAATGAGAGAGAGAATCAGATGCGCCAGCAGTCGCAGCACGTTAACGTTACCTGATAAGGCCCTTTTAGTGAAGTTGTACTATCAGAATGGGGAACGTGCTAGTTCAGCGTTACGATCCTATCACCATAGGAAGGGGATTCAAACGGGTAAAGGTCCGTTCACAAATGCAGCTGTGGCGAGAATGATTTCCAAGTACGAAGCCACGGTTTGTTTAGACGATAGACCCCGTAGTGGCCGACCGAGCACAAGGCGTAATGCTGCTGAGACAGTTCAGGAAGAAATGGAGACTGTAGCGGGTTCGTCTATGCACGGGAAAGTCAGGGCTCGTGCAGTCGCACGTCGCACCGGCATTCCATACACTACTGTTTGGTTGGCACTTAGGAATACCCTCCGATGCTATCCGTACAAAATCCATCGGCATCATGAAATGTTACCTGGCGGTTTAGTGAAGCGGTGGGCATTTGCGGTGTGGGCGTTTCAAAAGATGGCGGAAGATGACGATTGGTTGGGTAACATGTTGTGGACCAACAAAGCTCATTTCATTCTCCGAGGGTCTGTCAACGCCCACAACTGCAGAATTTGGGCTACCGAAAATCCTAGAACTGTCGTGGAAACTCCATTGCACGACGAGAAAGTCACGGTATGAGTTGGATTTACCACATCTACCGTCATCGGGCCTTTTTTCTTCGAGTAAATGCGTGATTCTGGTTTTGTAACTGCTACCGTGACGGGTGAGTGGTACGCCGATATGTTACAGACTTCATCATCCCCAGCCTGGCTGATAAACACCTGCTGGAACGTACGATGTTTATGCAGCATGGCGCTCCACCCCATGTTGCTAGATGTGTGAAAGATTTCTTGCGCGCGTCGTTTAGTGATGATCTAGTGCTCAGCCGCCACTTTCGTCATGCTTGGCCTCCCAGGTCCCCAGACCTCAGTCCGTTCGATTATTGGCTTTGGGGTTACCTAAAGTCGCAAGTGTATCGTGATCTCTAGGGATGCTGAAAGACAACATCCGACGCCAGTGCCTCACCATAACTCCGGACATGCTTTACAGTGCTGTTCACAACATTATTCCTCGACCACACCTATTGTTGAGGAATGATGGTGGACATCTTTGCTTTGTCTTACTTTGTTATGCTAATTATTGCTATTCTGATCAGATGAAGCGCCATCTGTCGGACATTTTTTGAACTTTGGTATTTTTTTGGTTCTAATAAAACCCCATGTCATTCCAAGCATGTGTGTCAATTTGTACCTCTATATCTACATTATTTCGTGATTTATTCAGTTTTGAAATTTATACTGACTTTTTGATCGCCCGGTACATAAAACCAATACAATTTCCTTCTTAGCTTTGAATCCACGACCAGTAGCCTTAGACCAATGTGCTTTCTGATGAATAAATAAAGAACAAAAGTAACTATTATGCACTAAACTTTACAACAAATATTCTATTACGTAGTTATTCAATAAGGTGTCATGCTGTCATCGTTCAGTGTGTTTTGTGTGGAGGAAATGATGATCTGATGCTTAACTGTAAATACTGATAATTTAAATTTACTATATCTTTTAAACAAATGAAGATACATAGTTGATATTTACAACATATGTCATTTTAATGACGCGCTTCTATATGATATATCGATCGTTCAGATCGACTAAAGTGTTCAGATTTTATCATTCAGGTCTTTGTTACAAAACCTGTGAATTTCACTTTAACAGTAAATCTTAAACTATTATAGATATGATCAATATTCAAGTTTTTTGGGATCACCACGACAATTTATGAAGGATGGTAGATTAAAATTACTGTATTTCGTTCCCTGCATTACTACAGAATTAAATAGTTTCCATAAACGTTTCCCTTTATGACCTATCTTAGGTCCGCCGTATTTAACGCTGCTACGTCTCCTATGAAGTAAGTTATCGTTTGTCTCACTCTCACACTACAGCACTTAGGCCTCAATAGACATAGACACCTGTGAGTTTCCCCATCTTGTAGTGAATCTGTGCCCTTTGTGGCAACTGGTCCTGGGCGACAGGGTTCATTTTACAATTCCTGAAGGCTGATTCTTTCGGCCATATACTTAAATGAGAGCAAAATGCTCGTTAACTCACAATCCTTTCTTGCACCACTTCATCACTGTCAAAGTCAAGTCCTCGATGGCGTTCTTTAAGCATTGGAAACAGATGAAAATCAGATGGGACCAAATCGAGACTGTCTCGAGAGTGATAGTTGTCAGTGAACCCAAGGCGTCTGATCGTTGTAGATGTCGTTCATTAGTGATGTCGATACAATCATCACTATACCGAGTGTCAACTTTGTTTGCGCGTGTACTACAGTGCTTTAATTCTTCTATGGCTTTCAACTGGTGGCACGAGTTTTGCAGTTAGAAACTCGATTACAGCACACTCACTCACCGACATTGTTACGTTACACACTGCCATCTTAACGCAACAGATCGGAGTCATGTAATGGCAGACAACTGCAACTTGCGTCAATAAAGTGGGAAAGTCGGACGAGTAATATCCACGAAATTCAACCTCAACCGATAGTGAGAACAGGACAAAAAAATCGGAGGCATTACTTTGCGTCTCGTCCTCATTGCTATATTATGTAACATCAGTTAATCTAATATGTAACTTCAGTACGACTTCTGTGCAGTAAAACAATCTGTGTTAACAAGCCTTGTAAAGTGTTTTGTTTTGACAATGCTTGGCTACAGTATTGTAGGAATTACTTTTTCCACCATAGTATGTATACAAATACACTTTTGTGGTGAGCTTTGTAATAAATGTATAATTGAAAAAATGGGTAAAATTTTTGTCCTCCACATCCTTGAGGATCTTCTCAATGTGGATAGTGCAACTTAAGTCAGTTTCCTTCCTTTTACTTCTGAAAACTACAGCTGCAGATTCCCTTGCATTGTATGTATGGATAGTGAGTCGAGGAGGAGGAGGAGGAGGAGGAGGATTATCGGTTAACCTTTCACATAATAGCTGTCCAGTTGAAAAGTAACCAAAACGGAAAGTTAATATCACCGAAACTAATTTACATACAAGTAGTCAAGTTACATAACTACAAAGAATCATTTCTTTTTGTTGCTTTCAGTTAAAATGGCAACAGTGCAAGAGCAGATATAGTGTGTGTTATGACTGGAGGAGGTGCAATCTGTTACTTACGTTAGACGACATTTTAGAACCCTACAGGATGTTTGGAAATTCTCGTTAGAAACTTCTAGGACTTTTAGAGGGGAGTGAGCATATAATACACACATCAAAAAAAGTTTTGCATCACCCCAGTTCCCAGAACTCCTGAAGATAGACGTTCACTGTGGATATTGTATCACAGACATAGTCCCTTCGACTGTTCAGAGATGTCACTAAACCTTCCAAAAGATGTAGACAACCATGCATGAGAAGCGCCTATTAGATGGAGGGGGTCCGACAGCTGAACAGTTCCAGTCTTTGCACCGGGAAGGAGATACATGGCTCATGTTTTCTGTAGTGCAACCATGCCTAGCTGGTCAATACTGCGTTTCAATTGTGTCCAAATTGTTACTTTGTGCCAGGAAGAGCTCTCAACAAGTTAAGTGTCCAGGTGTCTCAGAGTGAACCAAAGTGATGTTGTTCAGACCTGGAGGAGATACAGATGGGAACAGTCGATGACATGCCTCGCTCAGGCCGCTGAAGAGCTACTATAGCAGTCTATGACCGTTACCTATGGATTATGGCTCAGAGGAACTCTGACAGCAACGCCACCATGTGAAAAAATGCTTTTCATGCAGCCACAGGACGTTGTGTTACGACTCAAACTGTGCGCAGTAGGCTGCATGATGCACAACTTCACTCCTGACTTCCATGGCGAGGTCCATCTTTGCAACCACGACCCCATGGAGCATGGTACAAAAAATGGCTCTGAGCACTATGGGACTCAACTGCTGAGGTCATTAGTCCCCTAGAACTTAGAACTAGTTAAACCTAACTAACCTA
The DNA here is from genome assembly GCF_023898315.1 of Schistocerca nitens. Lineage (NCBI taxonomy): Eukaryota > Metazoa > Arthropoda > Insecta > Orthoptera > Acrididae > Schistocerca > Schistocerca nitens. The sequence goes on from NC_064616.1 coordinate 893,968,519, forward strand.
AGGACATCACACACATCCATGCCCGAGGCAGGATTCGAACCTGCGACCGTAGCGGTCTCGCGGTTCCAGACTGCAGCGCCAGAACCGCGCGGCCACTTCGGCCGGCAGCATGGTACAAATGGGCCCAACAACATGCCCACTGGACCGCTCAGGATTGGCATCACGTTGTCTTCACTGATGAGTGTCGGATATGCCTTCAACCAATCGTCAGAGATCTGCTTGGAGGCAACCTGGTCAGGCTGAACGCCTTAGACACACTGTCGAGCAAGTGCAGCAGTCTGGAGGTTCCGAGCTGTTTTGGGGTGGCATTATGTGGGGCCGACGTACGCCGCTGGTGGTCATGGCAGGTGCCGTAACAGCTGTACGATACGTGAATGCCATCCTATGACCGATAGTGCAACCATATTGGCAGCATATTGGCGAGGCATTTGTCTTCATGGACGACAATTCACGCCCCCATCATGCACATCTTATGAATGACTTTCTTCAGGATAACGACGTCGCTCGACTTGAGTGGCCAGCATGTTCTCCAGGTATGAACCCTATCGCCCATGCCTCGGATAGACTGAAAAGGGCTGTTTATGCATGACGTGACCCACCAACGACTCTGGGGAATCTACGTCGAATCGCTGTTGAGGAGTGGGATAACCTGGACCAACAGCGCCTTGATGAACTTGTGGGTAGTATGCTACGACCAATACAGGCACACATCAATGCAAGAGGACGTGCTACTGGGTATTAGAGGTACCGGTGTGTACAGCAGTCTGGACCAGCACCTCTGAATGTGTCCCTGTATGGTGGTAGAACATACAATGTGTGGTTTTCATGAGCAATAAAAAGGGCGGAAATCATGTATATGTTGATCTCTATTCTAATTTCCTATACAGTTTCCGGAACTCTCTGATAGAAATGGTTTTTTGAGGTGTGTATTTTAAAAAGGAACCCAAGTCCGGAAAAGTATCGTTTCTGTTCTACGACGGTTTCAATTCAGAGGTTTAACTCATTCACTTCTGTTTGAGGAATTCATTTAGGCATCACACAGTACTATTATTAGGTAACAATTCGAAGGGAAGCCTAACACAACATCTGTTAACCACTTACACACATTTGTTCGTATTAACACTTAAATATTACATGTTTACTTTTTCCGAAAAGAAAAAAGAATCCAGCATAATGTACGTACATAGCTGTTCTGATGCATTACAACAGCAACTCGAAGTGGCGACTACCAACGTTGTTACAGACATTGTACCTGCGAGGAATGTTCTGGTTCACTCTTACCATAACACCTAGTGTCTCTTCAGTTTCTAGAGCAGCAGCCAGAACTCATGCGAACAGATCTTCCTTTGTCAACTGAGTCAGGTGGCACAGTGGTTAGCACACTGGCCTCGCATTCAGGAGGATGACAGTCCAAACCTGTGTCCAGCCATCCAGATTTATGTTTTCTGAGATTTCCTTAAATTGCTCGATGGAAATGACAGGATGGTTCCTTTGAAAGCGCACAGCCGATTTCCTTCCACATCCTTGACACAATCTGTGCTTGTGCTCCATCTCTAATGACCTCGATGTTGACGAGACGTTAAACCCAATCTCCCTTCCTCCTTCTTTCTTCCTCTGTCTCTACAGGAATCTCGTAAATTAAACTTTACATACGACCCCACAAGGAGTAGTCCACAGGAGTTAAATCCTATTTATCCTATTGCATAATAGGGCGCTGTCCCTACAGGAATCTCATAAATTAAACTTTGCATACGATCACACAAGAAGTAGTTCATAGGAGTTAAATGTAGCATATTACATAACAGGGCAACAACTCGGAAACTTTTCTCTTTCCCTTAAGAGATGTGGACACTTTACATTTCTGAATTGAAGCTGTCGTAGAACAGAAATGGTGTGTTTCCGGACATAGGTCACTATTCAAAATATTATATACTCACTCCCCTCTGCAAGTCTTAGAAGTTTGTAATGGGTATATCTGAACACAATGTACTGTATATCTCTACACTACATGGAAATTAAAGAGGCCTATGGTGAAAAGAGAAGCAGGTGTATGAATATCAAGGGCACAGATGAAAAACTAGTTCTAAACAATGAAGGGAAAACTAAAACGTGGGAAGAGTATGTAATGGGCCTAAAAAAAGCCCTTGAGTAGATGACATATCATCAGAACTACTTATAGCCTTGGGGAAGGCAGACGTGTCAAAACTCTTCTATCAGGTGTGCAAAATGTGTGAGAAAGGCGAAATACCCTCAAGAATTCAAGAAGAATGTCATCATTCCATTTCCAAAGAGAGCAGGGGCTGACAGGTGAGACTATTACTGAACTATATTTTAATAAATCATGGATACAGAATACTAACATGAATTCTTTACAGAAAAATTGAAACAGTGGAAGAAGCCAACCTTGGGGAAGCTCAGTTTGGATATCTGAGACATGTAGGAACACGAAAGGCAGTACTGACCCTAAGATTTACCTTAGAAGATAAACTGAAGAAAGGGAAACATATGTTTATAGCATTTGTAGATTTAGAGAAAGTTTAAGTCATTGTTGGCAGGAACACACGCTTTGTAATTCTGAAGGGAGCAGCGATAAAATACAGGGAACAATAAGTTATCTACAACTTTTACAGGAACCGCATTACATGAAAGGTAAGCAGTGGTTGACATGGGATCACACAGGGTTGTAGCCCACCCCAGTGTTATTCAATCTGCACATTAAGCAAGCATTAAAACAAACCAATGAAAATTTTGCAGAAGGCATTGAAGTTTATGGAGAAGAAACAAAACCTTTGAGGTTTGCTGATGACACTGTAATTCTCTGAGACATCAAAGGTCTTCGAAGAACAGATGAACTGAATGGATGTCGTAAAAAGCGTTTATAAGAGAAGTATCAACAAAATTAAAACAGGGGTAGTGGTATACAATCCGATTAACTCAGGCAATGCTGAGGGAATCAGATTAGGAAATGAGATACTAAAGGTAGACCGATAAGTGTATTTTGTTATTTGGGCAGCAAAATGACTGATGATCGCCTAAGAAGAGGGTTTATAACATGCAGACTGGCTACAGCATGTAAAGTGTGTCTAAAAAAAGAGGAATTTGCTAACATTTAATATGATTGGAAGTGAAACGTGGGTGATCGACTGTTCAGAAAAGAAGAGAATTGAAACTTTTGAAATGTAGTTCCATACTAAAGGTGAATGCTAAAGATTAGATGGACAGATTGAATAACTAATGAGGAGATACTGAACCAAACTGAGGAAAAATAACATGTATGGTAGAAATTACCTAAAAGAAGAATTGATTGATAGGACACGCCCTGAGGCATGAAGGAATTGTCAGTTTGGTAACCGAGGGAAGTGTGGGAGCAAAATTGTAGGAGACCAAGAGATGAAGACAGTAGGCAGGTTCAGATGGATGTACATTGCAGTACTCACTCGGATAAGAAGAGGCACAGGATAGAGTAGCGTGAGAGGTGCATCAAATCAGTCATTGGACTGAAGACCACAGCAACAATAACAACTCTCTGCGTGAGCATGACATCCATGCTTAATGAACCCACGAACAATTGTCACCCAGGAAACACTGATAAAACAGAAGTAGAAGATCATGCATTGGGACCAAGGAAACACCAAATTCTGTTCTCCAATACTAAAGTTTTATCACGAACCAGTCATTACTATACTAGGGTACATTGAAATACAACAAATTCAAAAACACAAAAACAACTCTAACACAAACGGAGGAGGGCTGAAATTAGCAAAGTAAGTGCGTTAGTGTTACATAAAGCAAACAGCGTCCACTATTCAACTGTACAAGCACAAAAAAGTTCAAAATTTCAAATGTGTGTGAAATTTTATGGGACTTAAATGCTAAGGTCATCAGTCCCTAAGCTTACACACTACTTAACCTAAATTATCCTAAGGACAAACACACACACCAATGCCCTAGGGAGGACTTGAACCTCCGCCGGGATCAGCCGCACAGTCCCTGACTGCAGCGCCTAGACCACTCGGCTAATTCCGCGCGGCGTACAAGCACGGACAAAAAATTAGACACAGAAACATGTCAGGTCACGGCCTAGTGCCCATATAACCAATGTCACTGAAAGTAGCAGGTATAAACTAGAGGGAGCGAGAGGCTATTTACGATTTGTACAGAAATCAGATAATGGTTATAAGTGTCGACAGGCATGAAAGAGTTGTAACATATCCCCAATGCTATTCAATCTGTACATTGAGCAAGCAGTAAAGGAAATCAAATAAAAACTTGGAGCGGGAATTAAAGCTCCGGGAAAAGAAACAAAAACTTTGAGGTTTGTTGATGACATTGTAATTCTGTCAGAGACATCAAAGGACTTGGAAGAGCAGCTGAATGGAATGGACAGTGTTTTGAAAGGAGGAGATAAGATGAACATTAACAAAAACAAATCAAGAGTTATGGAATGTAGTCTAATTATATAAGGTGATGCTGAGGGAATTAGATTAGCAAAAGATACACGAAAAATAGTAGATGGGTTTTGCTTTTGGGCAGCAAAATATCTGATGATTGTCAAAGTAGAGAGGATATAAAATGTAAACTGCCAACAGCAAGAAAAGCGTTTTTGGAGAAGATAAATTTCTTAAAATCTAATATAGATTTAAGATTTAGGAAGTATTTTCTGAAGGTATTTTATGGAGAGTAGGCATGTACAGAAGTGAAACATGAACAATGAAAACAGTTTGGGCAAGAAGAAAATAGAAGCCTTGGAAATGTGGTGCTACAGAAGATTGCTAAATTTTATATGGGTAGATCGCGTAACTTATGAGGAGGCATTGAATAGGATTTTGGAGAAAAGAAATTTGTGGCACAACTTGGCTAGGACACATTCTGAGACTCAAAGAGATCACCAATTTACTGTTGAAAGGAAGTATAATGAGTGAAAATTGCAGAGTGAGACCAAGAAATGAATACAGTAAATAGGTTCAGAAGGATGTAGGAGAGCCTTGCATGGGAAGGAAGACGTTGAAGCAATTCAGAGGTATGCTGCTAGATTTGTTAACAGTAGATTCAGTGAGCATCCAAGTATTAAGGAGATGCCTTGTGAACTCAAATGGGAATCACTGGAGGGAAACAAAGCCCTTTTCCAAAGACAACCGGCATTTGAGGCCGAGTGCCGAACGATTCTACTTGTGCCAACGTACACCCGTTTTTCTCTCGCTCTATATGTGAGTGGAACTGCAAACGAAATGACTAGTAGTGGTACAAGGTACCCTCCACCATGCACCAAACGGTGGTTTCTGGGGTGTGCCTGTTGACGTAGATGTTAAGGGTAGAGTAGGATAGAGAGCTGTGTTAAACCAGTCCTCAGACTGAAGACCACAACAACAACAATGTGGAGTTCAGCCACCTAAAAGGAAAAGCATTCAATTCTGGAAAATCAGCTGAGAATCACAGGTAGTCTGTTATATGTAAAATCTTCTGGAGAGGTGGAGACTTGCAAAGAAAATGTCGATCACATTAGAAAAGCATTTCAATAAAGCCTGTGTACATCTCTTAGTGTTACTAGTTTGCATTTATAGATTCAACTTTCAACAGTGCATGATGGGTTGCACAAAAGGCTCTGTGTCAGAGCATGCCATATTCAAATGATTCGCATAATAAAACCTAATGGCAAAGTTGTATGTATGAACTGCCTATTAGAAATGCTACGAAGGGCTGATAACTCACATGACTACCACCAACTTGTGTGTAACTCTCCCGAAGCGATGTCTGGTGTCAGTGCAGTTGTAAACAGGCACAGCTGTAGAAGAGGGAAATGTGAAAGTCCACATGTTACATGCGAAATTGAGAGGAAATCCCTGAAAGTCAATATGTTGGCCACCTTAATGCATTAGATGGTGATTGGACCATTCTTTTTCTTCGGACTGACAGTGACAGGAATTTCATACCTGGATATGCAAGAACAGTACGCTTTCCCATAACTACCACATCTTATAGGAGGGCAGAGATCCCACACATTTCATCCTCATGGTCAGGGAATTTCTAAATAGAGAAATGTCCGAGAGCTAGCTTGGCAGAAGTCGGCCAACTGCTTGGTCGGCTTACCTCCAGACTTAAACCCATTAAATTTTATCTTGTGAGGTTATGTAGAAAACATAGTCTACCAGGATAATATCAACAACCTTCAACCATTGAAAAATCCGTATAGGGCGCTATAGCAACAGTTCCACTAAACATGCACCAAGCTAAACGGAACAAAATGAATATCACCGGGATATTTGTTGTGCCACAAGGGGGTTCCATATTTAAGTCTACTGAGAATGTGACATTCAGGAAAAAACTTTGCTAGTGTCATATTGCAACACTGTAAGCCATAAATGTATGTATATACACTGCACAACAGAATTAAAGCGCTACTCTTTTGAAACCCCATCATTGCCTCCCATTGCAATGTAGGAGTTGTAAATTTGGTTCAAAAGTGTCTACAAACTTCCTCTGTAACGGAGCAAGAGCGTGGCACCCTGCGACGTCATCCTCAGGCTCGGTGATGCTCCAAACAGCAAGATGTCGACAAGAGCAGAAAAAAGGCCAGAGCTCAGAAGTTCCTGTGAGGTGTAGGGTGAGTTAATGATACCACATTTTCACAATATTTCACCACAATTCTGGACAGTGCCGCCATGGACGTGACACAACATGTGAAGACCGTCACACATTGTCTTACCCACATCTCACCCCTTCTCTTGGAGCCTCTGTGACAGAAGTCAGAATTGCGATGCCCAGTGTTTAAATCACACAGTTTTCTTATGGGTGGCTGAGGACAACATTTCGGACGCACCGCTGCTCATATTCAACAAGAAAAGACGTCAGAAGGTGTAATAAAGGCATGAATGAAACCACTCCTTCCTCTTATGTGTTAATTTTTACACATCTCGCCTTTGTAAACGACAGTTTGCTGTGTGATGAGCCACAGGATGTCGTTCTTGACTAACTTTGACACTTCTGACACTCCTGGAGAATTCAACCCTTCTATACGGACATTGTGGAGCTGCAAGCCCATTGAACGTGATCAAACCCCTTTTGGAGTGAAGCATGACTACGATTCTTGCTAGGGACTGATCAAAACCATTTCACAAAATCCGAACATGATCCAAAGCTGAAAAATTTGTAAACGTGTTTCTATCCCTCCTCTTCCACACCCTCATGTGGCGTGTGGACTGTGAGGAGTTGGAAGGGGGTGCGTCATTGACACACGTGAGTGAAATGGTGAAGGGAGACCCTAAGAGCCCTGAGTTCGGCTACATAGTCAGTGCCATGCATTCACCTTTGTTAGGCACCTTAAAAATGCACCTGGTCGCAGACAGACCATTCACTGATTCCTAAGCGCCAGTGGGATGGGCAAGCCTTATGGCACTTTTCAGATTTCAGCCGTGGCTAGTAAATGCTAGTGGAGTGGCGTATCGCCACTCAACTGTTTTATTTTGATGCACAATCAAATCAGTCTTTCGACAGCTGTTGCACAGTGCAGTGTGTTTCTTTATCTGTTTTCAGAGCATGGCAAGGATTCTGTGAATACCGACGTGTACAAAGTACTAACCTCTGCCACATCTCAGTGCAGAAGACCTGGAATGCTTGGTTCGTTTTACAGAAAGATGGTAAAGAGAGAACTGTTTTCTCCTGACGTTAGCCTAGCGGTTTCTCTGTCTGGAGGTGGCAAATTACAGCGATACACTATGAACATGCTAACATGCTAGGCATGTCACAATCTGGTAGGAAGGGTGCTGCAATGACATCGGGAGACTGGCCTTACCACGTGATGTCCAGGTCAGGGCCATCGCCATTGCACTGCACCATGGGAGGGTCACGCTATTGGGTGGCAGTTAGTCCAGGACCAATGAGTAACAGCACAAATTCAAGCTGATCCCAATGATCCTGCTTCTTGTCACATGGTGTCATCTCAATCAGCTTGGCAACAGTCGTGGCAACTGCACATTTGTCTGTGCACATCAATCTCAACTTGAGACGTGCACATTATATTGCCAGGTTGCAGTGTTCCAGAGAGCACATACAGTTGAGTACGGAGTGCTGGAGTCAGGTGCCCTTCGTCACACGTCTCTATGGAGAGCCATGATAGCAGGACCTGTTTGGCGTCACCGTGGGCAGATGAAGAATCATCCAGACATCATTTCCGTGGAGACCACATTCAGATGCGAATCTGTCATTGATTGGAGAGGCTAAACAAAAAATGCCACTTGTCATCATGCCACATCCAGTATTGAACGACCAGCGCTATTAGACTGACATAGTGGAGCCATGCTTCACTCTGGAGGCTGCACTGTTTGAACCATGGTGGTGGACTATGCTCAACCTCACATCGTCTAGGAACATCTCCATGCAGTGGGCATCTAAGTGATGGAATGGCCTGCCAACAGACACAACTTAAACCAAATTGAAAATGTGTGAGATGTTATGGATCGAAGGCTACAGCACATACATCTGTAGGCAGGAACAGTTGAAGAACTGGCTGATGCATTACAAAATATCTGGAACAACATCCCCCAGTCCTCCAACAAATTCCTGGTCTGCATCTGTTGTCGCCAATGCCAAGCTGTCATTAATGGTAGAGGAAGTGTCATTTCTTACAGAAAATTTGTTGAAGCCAATACAGGCATCATTAAAATCGGAATCTGTACTTTTTTCCCTGAAAATAATTTTCTAGGGCATCAAAACAAAACAGATGAGTGGCGCTTGCCGCTTGCACTATCGTTAGCTGACTGCAAGCGAAATATGAAAGGTGCTGAAAGGACTACCTACCCCACCAGTGCTTTGGAATCGGTGAATGGCCAATCTCCTTACAAGGACAATTTTAAGGTGCACACATGGCACCGAGGATGTTGCCAGACTGGAGGGGTCTTAGAGGGAGCTTTTGTCGCGAGAAAGGAGGGATGAAAACGTATAAGCACATTTTTCCGCTTCAGAACGTGTTTGGATTTCGTCAAATGGTTTTGAACGGTCCCTAGCGGTTCCAACCTGTGTACCAGAGCAAGGATCACTGTCATGCTACATTCCAGAAAGGTGTCACTACGTTCAATTGGGTGGCAGCTCCATTGTGTTGAAGGGTTGAATTGTCCGGAGAGTGTCAGCAGTGTCAAAGGTTGTCTAGAAAGCCGTCCTGTTGCTTATCACACTGAAAACTGCCGTTTACGACGACTAAATGGGTGGAAATTAATACCCCAAGGGAAGGTATGGTTTTGTTCACGTCTGTTATTACACCTTCTGAGCGTTTTCGTGTCGATTCCAAGCACTGATATGTCCGAAATTTAGTCCTCGGCCACGCATAAGAAAATCTCATGATTTCAATGCTGGACATCGCAGTTCTGATTTCCGCCATAGAGTCTTCAAGAGAAGGGGGGAAGTGCGACGATCTTCCCATGGAGTGAGCTCAAATGTTTCAAATGGCTCTGAGCACTATGGGACTTAAAATCTGAGGTCATCAGTCCCCTAGAACTTAAAACTGCTTAAACCTAACTAACCTAAGGACATCACACACATCCATGCCTGAGGTAGGATTCGAACCTGCGACCATAGTGGTTGCGAGGTTCCAGCCTGTAGCGCCTAGACAACTGACTTCAGTTGACTGCAAGCATCCTTTCTGTCTGCTTCCATGGATCTTAAAATGGATTGTAGTCGACCAAAACGAGAAATCATCTAGTTGTTATTACATCATACTACGATCAAAGCCATTAAAGTTTATAAAATGGTATATTGTCGCGTCATAACCAAAATCAAGTCCAAATCACAAAGCACGGTTTTCAACGAAGTGCAACAATTAGTACTGACATCACCTTTATTACTGACACCAATTCGCAGCTAGAACAGAACAAAACTGAGCTCCTGGACAGAGAGTGCTGCGATTTATATGTACAGACAGCTGATGTTCCAGAATGTGAAAACATTACAAACATAAGAAATGTCTAGAACTTTCCAAAAATGATAAATAATAAGTAAATAAATACTAAGTAGGCCTAACAAATAGCTGCAATAGAGCTTCATATGGAGCACATGGACGAAGACATTTCCTTTTTGTCTTCTTGATGGAAGATCATAGTTCTTATCTTTGTATGTGACATCGAGAGGTGATGATGGGTATGATATGGCTCAAAGTGGCGCTGTAATACCTTTTCTGGCAGTACCACTTTATACACATGGGTACTGTGTGGTTGAAGTGGGAACAGTTGTTTTGGCCTTGCAGCAGTGCAACAGAAAGAACGGTATGAAGCCTGTAGTGTCTTGCTTCCTTGCTTTGTATGCGACTGTCTCATTGGGCAGTAGCATATAACTCTCACTGTTCAGCATCAATGTACATTGAGAGCATATCTTCCAACGTCTTATTAAAGAATTATGTGAAACCATTCGTCTATGGGCGTTAGCCAGTTGTCATCCAATAGGTGATGTAATATGAAATTACCACTGATACTAGTCTCCTGTGGAAAACTTTTCCACGAACAGACGTCATGACAGAGGTTGCTCCATGCTTCAAAACGTCTTCTACAAGGAGCCTTGCACTTTCTGGAGCTTTCGCAGTTGGCCCAGCTTTGGTGGCAGTGTAGCAAGTGAGGCATCAGTGCAGACTGTTATCCATTGATTCCCATTTGTCTACTTTGGAAAACTCTCCAAGAGAACAGTTCCAGTTCAGTGGAATGATGCTGCTGCTGGTGGAATTTGTACCAGATGCCCCAGAAGTAATTGTGGCATGTGTTTACATCGCTGGCATTCTTTACAGTGATTCACATATACTGGACAACCAAAACATTATGAACACTGCCCACCAAGACGTTTGGTGCCGCTTGGTGGCATTGTGGGCACATGACGCCGTAACAAAAATACTCTACTGGCAATTACAATTGCTACACCAAGAAGAAATTCAGATGCTAAACGGGTATACATTGGACAAATATATTATACGAGATTTGACATGTGATTACATTTTCAAGCAGTTTGGCTGCATAGATCCTGAGACATCAATACCCAGAATAACCATCTCTGGCCGTAATAACGGCCTTGATACGCCTGGGCATTGTGTCAAATAGAGCTTGGATGGCGTGTACAGGTACAGCTGTCCATGCAGCCTCAACACGATACAACAGTTCATCAAGAGTAGTGACTGGCGTATTGTGATGAGCCAGTTGCTTGGCCACCATTGACCAGACGTTTTCAGTTGGTGAGAGATCTGGAGAATGAGCTGGCCAGGGCAGCAGTCGAACATTTCCTGTATCCAGAAAGGCTCGTACAGGGCCTGCAACATGCGGTCGTGCATTATCCTGCTGAAATGTAGGGTTTTGCAGGGATTGAATGAAGGGTAGAGCCACGGGTCATAACACATCTGAAATGTAACGTCCACTGTTCAAAGTGCCATCAATGCGAACAAGAGGTGACCAAGACGTGTAACAAATGGCACCCCATACCATCACGCAGGGTGATATGCCAGTATGGTGATGACGAATACACGCTTCCAATGTGCGTTCACCACGATGTCGCCAAACACGGATGCGACCATCATGGTGCTGTAAACAGAACTTTGATTCATCCGTAAAAATGAAGTTTTGCCATTCGTGCAGCCAGGTTCCTCGTTGAGTACACCATTGCAGGCGATCCTGTCTGTGATGCAGCGTCAAGGGTAACCGCAGCCACGGTCTCCGAGCTGATAGTCCATGCTGCTACAAACGTCGTCGATCTGTTCGTGCAGATGATTGTTGTCTGGCAAACGTCCCCATCTGGTGCCTCAGGGATCGAGACGTGGCTACACGATCCGTTACAGCCATTCAGAAAGATGCCTGTCATCTCGATTGCTAGTGATACGAGGCTATTGGGATCCAGCATTGTGTTCTGTATTACCCTCCTGAACCCACCGATTCCATATTCTGCTAACAGTCATTGGACCTCGAACAACGTGAGCAGGAATGTTGCGATACGATAAACCACACTCGCGGTAGGCTACGATCTGACCATTATCAAAGTCGGAAACGTGATGATACGCATTTCTCCTCCTTACACGAGGCATCACAACAACGTTTCACCAGGCAACGCCGGTCAACTGCTGTTTGTGCATGAGAAATCGATTGGAAACTTTCCTCATGTCGGCACGTTGTAGGTGTCGCCACCGGCGCCATCCTTGTGTGAATGCTCTGAAAAGCTAATCAATTGCATATCACAGCATCTTCTTCCTGTCGGTTAAATTTCGCGTCTGTAGCACGTCATCTTCGTGGTGTAGCAATTTTAATGGCCAGTAGTATATGTAAGCAGAGGAGACATGGACAAGAGATCACCCTAGCGAATATGTGAGCTGCAAATGGAGAAATCCATTGAGATAAGTGACTTTGACAAAGGGCAGATTATTATTACGCAGAGCCTGCGAACGAGTATCTCGAAAACGGCGAAGCTGGTTATTGTTCACATGGTAATGTCGTAAGCATCTATGGAAGGACGTAGAAGGACAGTGAAACTACATAAGGTCCTAGTGGGAGATATGGCAAAGTTGTAAATGTCTGGTGTTTGTATCCTGGGTATGACTGAAAGACCTCCAACTCAGGTGTCCCACAGCTCACTGACTCCCACCAAACAAAGGGCATTATCAGCTCCTTGAATAAATCGTGGGTTTCACCAATCCATTTGGCTGCCAAATACGGTGGACATTTCGTATGTGTGGGGACTATAGGGCCATCAGTGCCAGAACCATCCATGATCGATATGCTGTACCCAACATCCAAGAATTTTCCCATTCACTGCTGGGTGCCTCCATTTTCAGTATCATAGACTCCAAGAGAGGACATACTTGCAGATACTGATGGTAATAGAGGATATTTATAAAATTGCTATTATTACACCCTTTGGGTTATTTGAATTTTATACATGCTACTCAACTGAGAAATGTGGCACAAACATCCCAGAGATTTATTGACTCCGCAAACTTCCAGTTTGCTTTCCATACCTGGAGGATGTACTCATTATTTCATCACCACATGAGCATGAAGATCACCTGAAACAGGTTTATAACACCCTGATGTGTTAGGTGTAACAATCAATACCAACAAATGCCACTTATGACAACAGGCAGTAACATTTCTAGGACACTTAATTTCATCAGAGCGGATCAGCCCACCAAAGAAATGGGCTGAATTAATTCAGTTAACAGATAGGCCCTCAACTTCCAAAGGAATTCATGGATTTTTGGGCATTATCAGTTCCTGTTGGCATACATGCCACAGATAGTATCTATCCAAGCACCTCTCACCAACGCCTTTTCCATTACTAACACTAAAGGAAACCAAACTGATTCATGGGTTTTCAAATCTGTTACTGAAAGCAGTGATGTTGGCTCACTCCTCATGCATAGCCCACCTGTCTGTCCCAGCTGACGTTAGTGACGTCACAACTGATGCTGTTTTACAACAGAATGGTGTCCAGCAACCACCACATTTCTTTTGTCCTACCAGTTGGAAGGATCCCAACAGTTTTGGTCAATGTACAACTATGAGTTACTAGCGCTTTATGACACAGTGAAATACTTCAGGTAAGACACACAAAGCGGGTTCTGGTACACTTTTGGTATCAAATTGATATCAAATTAATTATGCAAATGGATTAAATTGATCAATTAATTACCCCACCCCCTGATGACGTCATGGATTTTCTCCAACCGGCACATGGATCCCTTCCACCACCTCCCCCCTCCCTGTCACCTCCACTCCCCTCTCCTACCTCCCCACAGCCCATCACACCCTTGCAAATCATGGGAAATGCAAATTTATTGGCGGGAATATCAAATTGTGTGTGTTCTCCTTGAGGTTTGGAGACCAACTGACCTAATTCATAACATCACCACCAGAGGGTGCAGTTGGCCCTTCCTACTCCCCACTCCACATTCCCCACTACCCTCTCCATCTCCACTTGTGAGGGAGCTTCAGTCTGTGCTGAGCTGCTGGACAGGATGTTTATAAGTGTTTATTTTGTACGATGTATTCAGTGGACGAGATGTCTGTGTTGGAAGAGGGAGAGCTTAAAAGCTATATTAGCTGTAATCATGCAGCTGAGGACTGTGTCCATAGATACCTACCACTGAGCTTGGAATGTGATGATACTGAGTGAATGTGTGAAGAAGACACATATGCTTCATGAAATAATGAAGATTCAGCCAGATGGGGATAAATAACAGTTCACAACTCATGCTAATAAATGCTTGTGCTGGAACTGTAGACCATTTGATAAAAGTCCAGTCAGTCTTCCAAAGTGCAAGATGCGAGACGCTTATCTGCTCTGGTCCAAGCAGCCGTGTGTGCAATTGAGGAGATGCTGGTGATGACAGGGATGATTTTAATAAGTGTGCTACAAGCAAGCACACAGCTGAGGATAGCATCCATAGCTCCATACATGAAGTATGGAAAGGAAAGACAATGGATGAATGTAAGAAGAAGAATACATTTCAGAAAATAATGAGGATGCTGCAGGATGGAGCAAAGATGCGTTTTGCAGCTCGTAGAAGTTACTGCTTGTGCTGGAACTGTCTACCTTTGTTGAAATGCCCCATCAATACGTCTAAGAGATGAATGTCTGCAACAATCCAGATTGCATGAGGATGTTCACAAAAATTACCACCCGAGGTATCTTGAAACATGTCTTGACCCTCCACCAAGACCTGAAAATTGGTGGGGCTCAATAGGAGTGCAGGAAAACCACATTTGGTCATGTGATCACTAAATCATGTATATAGGGCACATGCAGCAGCTTGCCAGTCTCAGACAGTCTCTGGAAGAAGAAGAACCATGAAGCATTGCTAGCAGCAGTCTAGATCATGTGGTACACTGTGGCAGCTGAGTAAGAAGAACTGTGAAAGTATATGCTTCACTGCAATTAAATTTGTTTTCTTTGTTCAATTCCATTTTCTTTGTTTGTGTGGATGCTTATTGCCTCTTATTCATTGTTCAGTGGTGTCCTCCAACCTGTCCACACCAGCAGCAGCAACGACCACTAGTTTGTCAGGGCCTACAGGGACCTCTGATGCATCAGAACAAACACCAGCATTAGCACTATGGGATCCTGCTGCAAAACTGGTCAGCATGCTGGAGCAGGACAATGATGTGTTGTTTTCTGTACCACTCAGTAATGAATGCACCCAGCCTGCCCCTGACTTACAGAAGTGTACGGGTGGTCCTACCCTACATGGCACGGGTCAGTACTGGCTGCCAACATATGAACTATCTCAGAAGATTCCTATGCCACTGCAAGAAGAGTGAGGTGTAGCTATTGTAGATGAGAAGCTACCAGTTCCACCTAGCATTCTAATGCTTTTTGCTTCAACATACAATTTATCATCTGCAGGTTCAAAACGTTTAAATATTGGTATACTAACAGCTGTAGAAGCCAATGACTGGTGTGTGTTGTCAGAAGTTGAAAATGTACCTAAAATGTTAAAGTGCAGTTTACCGAGCATGAATGGGATGAAAAGAAATGTGCTGAAGCTTATATCAATGAGCAGATGACCACCGAGTATTATCTAACTCGTACCCCACCAGACATTAACTGCAATGCTCTCACTCTCTCAGTTACAACAGTGCCCTTATGATGACTCAG
The DNA here is from genome assembly GCF_023898315.1 of Schistocerca nitens. Lineage (NCBI taxonomy): Eukaryota > Metazoa > Arthropoda > Insecta > Orthoptera > Acrididae > Schistocerca > Schistocerca nitens. The sequence continues at coordinate 893,984,125 of NC_064616.1, forward strand.
CACCTTGTGTGAACTCAGGGAACACAATCATTTATCTGCAACTCTCCACCATTGCAAACATGTTTGGTCTAGGAAAGGCATAATCCTGTGTGTTAGTAAGACTGAACAACTGGGTGCATTGTGTTAAAAGTGTGTAAAGAGACATTGTAGATTACCTCCAAGTGAACAGCATGCATGCTGATGATTTACACCAGTGTATCAACAAAGTGCCAAAAGAAACTAAAGAACAACCAATTAGTGTTTGAGAGAAATCTAAATGAAATTCCATGGATTCTGTACAGGAGTGAAGGTGAAGAAAGAACCTATTGATTTTATATAACACTCTCATTACAACACAGCCCAGTCAGCAAGATGAGTGCGCTATAGTGGCTACACATATTATTATTATTACAAGTGTTCATTTTTCTAGAAAAGCCCATTTCACACCAAAACTTGATGTAGTCAGTGCCATGGCAGGGAGGGTGAAGCATCAGGACTTTGTTGTAAGTGTGTGGTCCTGTGATGGTGCGGAAGAAGAAGAAGAAGAAGAAGAAGAATAGTGATCTATAATTGTGTGTCCATCCAACTGTGGTAAAACAAATGTACTCATGTCACTGCTAATACATCCAAATGGACTCCATCTCGAGCATGTTTGTGTGTTCTCAAAAAACCTTTTCCAACCAAAATACCAGCTACTGCAAAAGATACTGCATGTTTTATATGGCATAACATACATGACATTCAATCAAGTCAGTCAAATCCCTCCTACCAGAAAAAGTAAAGCCAAACACAGTGTCCATATTTGAAAATGTTGCTGTGAAAAGCCAAGATCAAATTCTACAATATTTCTGTTTCGGTCATCATGTGGGTGCTGATGTATTTTATTTGAGTCAGACATATTCCAGACTCCTGAAACAGTTGGTGAAGGATCATTCAGATCTCATTATCACTACCAAACAAGAGAATTTGAATTTAAAACATATATATCAGCTGCATGTAGGTACCAACATGTCATTCAATGATTTTGTAAAGATATGCACAGATTGCTCGATTTACACACAGTAGAGGTTTCTTGTTATTGATAAATCAAGAAAACTGAATTATGGTAGGTATAGATGTAACTTCCAGGAGTTTCTACATATATAGCAATGAAAAAGTGATGAGAATGTTAGTACACACTGCACCATGGACAAGTTCGCACGTATGTCAGACAGTCAGCCTAAGAGAGGTGTGCATATATGCAGAATGCATCTGCACTTGGATGGAAAATTTCAGTTTCTCAAACATAAATTTAGGCAGCTAGAGACACATGTCCAGACATTTCTGTGCCTGAACAATGAATTAGTTGCAAGGGTTCAGGAACTAGAGACATACAGCCACAACAGTCTGAGAAAGAAAGTAGACGACCTAGCTGTAAGGCTTGGTGGAGCTGCACAGAAAGTACATGATTTAACTATACAGGTTGAGCTAATGTAAGGTGCAGCCTGTGAAGCAGCCAGCTTAGTATATAACAAGATGTCAACTAAGAATAAGGTCATCACTGCATGGAAGGCTGTTAGAGAGAACTTATTGCTGCTAAGGTTAGGACATTTGGATCGAGAGCAGACACTGAAAGAAACCATTAAACCATTTACTGTACCTCTCAATGAACTCTCAGTGGAATTACACAACAATGATGATGATGCTATTGCTGGCTTTATTAATTGTCAAAGCGATGCAAGGGTAGACAAAACATTTGGTGTAACTGGTGAAAAACCATACCTGTTGGGAACACAGCCTATAAGTTTAAATGAAAAAAACAATGTAGATAGGGGTTCAGGAATTTCAAAGAACACCGAGTCTGCTGAACCTTAATGCCCTAAAACCATAAAAAAAACTCAAATTTTCACCCAAAGATCTGGAGATGTATGGTGAAATAATACAGTTGACTGTTGTACACAGGAAAGCAGGAGACCAATGTAGTGTGAAATAATGAGACATCATAAAACCATTATTATTAGATGGTCGATATAGCAGTGCTGATGATATTGACATGCAGCATAAAAGAGTCAGCAATCAGCCCCCTCAGCATATATGTGTATATGACAATGACCCCAATGAGATAATTGATCAACTATGACTGATCAATTAGCTGCTGCAGGCAATATTGCTCATTCGATTGACATTATCTCAATAATTTCAGAGCTTAGAGAGAGAGGTATAACTGAATGAGTATGAAGCCGGTAGATCAAAAACTGCACAAACCAGCACGCAAAACATGGCCTCGTAGGAATGTTATGATTAAAGGCTTGGATGACTTATGGCAGGATGATCTTGTAGATATGAGGGAATATTCACATGAGAAATATGGATTCAAATATACACACATCAAAAAATGTTTTGCATCATCCTGGTTCCCAGAACTCCTGAAGACTGACAGTGACTGTGCATATTGTATCACAGACACAGTCCCTTTGACTGTTCAGCTGCCCAAGCCAGCCGCTGTGGCTGAGTGGTTATAGGCGCTTCAGTCTGCAACTGCACGACCGCTATGGTCACATGTTCGAATCCTGCCTTGGGCATGGATGTGTGTGATGTCCTTAGGTTATTTAGGTTTAAGTAGTTCTAAGTTCTAGGGGACTGATGACCTCGAATGTTAAGTCCCATAGTGCTCATAGCCATTTGAACCATTTTGAACCTGCCCAAAGACGTAAACAACCATGCATGAGCAGCGCCTAATAGACGTAGAGGGTCTGACAGATGGTCAGTTCCAGTCATTCCACCAGGAAGGAGATACATGGCTTGCGTTGTCTGTAGTTCAACCATGCCTAGCTTGTTAATACTGCATTTCAATTGTGTCCACATTGTTACTTTGTGCCAGAAAGTGCTCTCAACAAGGTAAGTGTCCTGGCGTCTCAGAGTAAACCAAAGCAATGTTGTTCAGACATGGAGACACAGAGACAGGAACTGCCAATGACATGCCTCGCTCAGGCCACCCAAGGGCTACTACTCCAGTCGATGACCGTTACCTATGGATTATGGCTCAGAGGAACCCTGACAGCAACGCCACAATGTTGAATAATGCTTTTCGTGCAGCCACAGGAAGTCGTGTTATGACTCAAACTGTGTGCAATAGGCTGCATGATGTGCAACTTCACTCCCAACATCCATGGTGAGGTCCATCTTTGCAACAACGACATCATGCAGCATGGTACAGATGGGCCCAACAACATGCCAAAAGGACCACTTAGGATTGTCATCATGCTCTCTTCACTGATGAGTGTCACATATGCCTTCAACCAGACAATCATCAGAGATGTGTTTGGCAGCAACCTGGTTAGGCAGAATGCCTTAGACACACTGTCTAGCAAGTGCAGCAAGGTGGAGATTCCCTACTGTTTTGGGGTGGCATTATGTGGGGCCGACGTACGCTGCTGGTTGTCATGGAAGGCGCCGTAATGGCTGTACAATACGTGAATACCATCCTTTGACCCAATAGTGCATCCATATCATCAGCATATAGGCGAGGCATTTGTCTTCTTGGATGACAATTCGCACCCTCATCATGCACATCTTATGAATGACTTCCTTCAAGATAATGATATCGCTCGACTGGAGTGGCCAGCTTGTTCTCCAGACATGAACCCTATCAAACATGCCTGGGATAAATTGAAAAGGGCTGTTTGTGGATGATGTGACCCAACAACAACTCTGAGGGATCTACACTGAATCGCTGCTAAAGTGTCAGACAATCTGGACCAATAGTGCCTTGATTTGAGTTTGGATAGTTTGCCAATATGAATACAGGCATGCATCAATGCAAGAGGATGTGCTACTCGGTATTAGAGGTACCGGTGTGTACAGCAATCTGGACCAGCACCTGTGAAGGTCTCACTGTATGGTGGTACAACATGCAAAGTGTGGTTTTCATGAGAAATAAAAAGGGCAGAAATGATGTTTATGTTGATCTCTATTCCAATTTCCTGTACAGGTTCCAGAACTCTTGGTACCGAGTTGATGCAAAACTTTTTTTGATGTGTATATTTTAATGATTTTGATACATACTACAAATCTACCTGGGCATTACCTATTAAAACAAAAATGGGGAAAAATGTTGTGGAGATGTTTGAGAATTTGTTGCAGACAGTGATGAATGGATACCCTGACAAATTCCAAATTGACCATGGTGGAGAGTTTTACAATAGGTATTTCAAGATTGTGATGGAGTGGTATGGAATACATCACTACTCAATCATCACCCCACTCGAAGGTGAGTATCATGGAATGTGATCAAATGTGGATATATTTTAATCTTTGTGATTCATACAAATGGAAGATATCCTCCCAGAAATAATTGGAAAGTATAATCAAACCAAACAAAGTATGATAAAAATGAGACCAATTGGTGTCCATGATAATGGAATCATGGATATTGTGTGCTATCATATTAAAATGCTTGATCCACATAAACACAAATGTAATGTGGGTTATTTGGTATGTATCTCAAAACCAAAGACTGCATTGGAGGAGTTGTGCCTCCCAAACTGGTCAAGTGAGGTATTCACAGTTTCCAAACAGCAGAAAACAAATTCCAGAACTTACATATTAAAGGAAACCAGTGGCATGGACATTTCAGGATGCATTTTCACCAAGGAAATGCAGAAGAGTGCAGAACTACATGTGTTTCTCATAGAGAATGTCATAAGATGTTGAGGGAAAAGAGCACTAGTTAAATGGCTTGATTTTCCTCCAGCACATAACAGCTGGATTGAAACTGATGATTTGTTATATAATTGGGTACACTGAGCACAACCAGCACAGTGGCATAACTTTCATGATTGGAGACACATTATAGGAGGTGGCTGTATTTGCAACAAACTTCCCATCAAAGTAAAAATTGGGGGATATAATTACTGTGGACCTCACACAGAGCTTCAAAACCACTTCGCTTGTGGTGATAAGGGGGTTAACCTGCTTGATGAGGTGTGTTTAGAACATAACATTGCACAAGCAAAACATAAAGACCTCCAAGGACATCATACTGCAGATCCAATTTTAGCTGATAAAGCCAAGGCAATACATGCAAGAAAGGATATTGATATAGGACAGCACATTGCAGCATTTGTCGTTGATAAAATCATGCTGGTAAAATTAAGTTGCGTTTGGGTGTGAATTTCAAGCAAGTTATGAACACTGCACACCGCGCACTGAAGAAGAAGAAGACGAAGAAGAAGAAGAAGAAGATGAAGATGAAGAAGAAGACAATGAAGAAGAAGAAGGGGTGTTTAAAAATCTGTATCCTAGTGGTAATATATGCTGCTAAAAGTGCCCTAAAGTGTAAGGACTGACTAAAGCACCCAGCGTTCTGCCGATACCCAGACATCAGGTGGAATTATCTCCTTCCTCATTCCTGCCCTCGCAGGTCTCTCTGTGATTGGTTCACTGGCTGGTGGTGCTACAGCTATTGCCAGAACAGTCAAGAATGCACAGAAATACTAGAAGAAGCTAGAGGAAGCAAGAAGACATGAACACATGATGGAAGCAGCAGCCATCAGAAATGGGCTATACCTGAAACCATACAAGAAAGTACTAGGTCTCTTCATAAATAAAAAAATGCCTATTAGCTATCCTAGTGCATAAATCACTTACAAAAATGGATCTGCTCAAGTCTGTCAGGAGAAAATTCAGGATTCCAAGATTCTGTGGTGTGTTTATGTGGGATGTATTACCAAAGAATATGTGGAAGTCAGAGAATGTGGAATTGTGAATTTAGATGTTGCTGGGGGGCCAGGAACCCACTGAGTGGTGTATTTTAAGAAAAATACAAATAACATCTACTATTTCAACTCATTTAAGACTTGCAGCCACGAGAAGAGTTACAACGATACTTCACCAGCAGAAGACGCATGTTCTGCAATTTCTGTTGCAACCAAGACTTTAATTTGTATTGTATTTGTACATTTATTGATCCACTCAGTCATTCAATGTACAGAAGTGTACAACATGATATGGGACTAGTCAAACAAATGATATGAGAACATATACAGACATAGCACTGTTCCTTATAGTATACATCTCACTGAAGAAATATTACATATGTATTCATAATAACACCAGAGTAAGAATAAGTTCAAATAACGATGCTGGTCATAAAATACCTACTGATGTGGGCACCTGCGCATCATGTACCTCCTAATGTATATGAAGAATCATATATATAAGCAGATGCATTAAGCATCCACCTGTCAGTTGAGGTTCACATGCAGTGTTGTATACTCTGACTTTAAAAGATCAACCATCAGTATTATGTGCATATTACTTCCCACCGATTGATTTAAGCAATGGGAAATGGAGTATTATGCTGACTGGACTGGAGACCTACGACAGTATTCCAAATATCACAGAGACTAACAACAAACTTCATATGGAAGTTAATGGTGGAAAAGAAATTGTGGAAATAGAACATGGTGCATACAGTGTTGACAATTTAAATGAAGTTTTAAAACGCTATGGAAAACGAATTTTGCTATGTACAAATGTTAATACACTTAAATCTGAAATAAAGACAATGAGTGCAATGACTGACTTTAACCAGAAATCATCAATAGAATGGGTACTGGGTTTCACAAAAGGACAGGTCTGAAGAAGGATCCTAACAAATTCTACAAATCCGATCAGTCAGTGAATATACTTCCTTCAGTAAAGTCTGTGTCCAGTGTAACATTGCAACTAATTCTTATCTCAACAACAGATTGATTCCTAGAACTTACAGAACCTTCCCACCAGTGGGAACAGGGTATAAGATTGTTGAGACCCCCACCAACACTGTTGTCCTCCCAGTAACAGTTCAGGCTTTGGAGTATCTGAAGCTGAGTATTGTGGACCAGGACAACCAACTTGTTGACGTTTGTGGTGAATAAATTATTGAATGGCTACATCTAAAGCAGAACCAGCAGTTACTTTGAAAGTGCAGAGCCCCAGAAGCAGCAGTGGCTTTCAACCAGCTGGGATGTGTTGGAGGCAGAACCTTTAACTTGCCGAACCAGAAGCATTGGCAGTGAGCTTCAACCAGTCAGGGATCACAGCATCTCCTCATAGTCAATAAAGACAGATGGGTGTAAGGTATAAAACCAAAGTGCACATACACAGTGCAGCCCTTCACAACAGAGCAGCTAGGTGATAACACATGCAAACTATAAGTTCCTTCAATCAGTAGGTCTGAAGCTGTGCAGTGACATCATTCAATCTAATTAGCCTGGTGGACTGTGACAAGTGTATTATATGCCAGGAATACTTCTCACATAAACCTTATGCATCAACCAGATTTTTTTAAAAAAAGATGATATTAGGACTGTCATCCAACACCAGGACACTTTAACCTTCCCATGCTCTTAAAATGTATGTCTCTGCTTCTCCCTCAGATTTTAACAATTTAGAAAATTCTGGGTGGTTCTTTGATGAGCCAGTGGATATAATGGTGAAAGAATACAAGAGATTTACTGGATGTGTACCTATAAAACTATTTATGGGATACTTTGATAACATGTGGTGAATTGGTCTTAATGTTGAACAGGAACTTATTCTGGTACGGAGTGCAGTGTGTAACAACTCATATGTTCAAGGAGCTCAAGAGGATAATGAGATTACCATCAATAAAATAATATGGAAAATGCAACACATAATTGTGTCAGATGACCAGTGTTTGAAGCTTTTAAAAGTTCTGAATGCTGGTGTATTTCTACCACTATCTTTCCATTCATGGGAGGTTTTTGAGTACCCAGTGCTACAGACTGCAAGCAGACAAACGTGGTCTATTTAAACATCTGTTCTACTTGCATTTCAGACCAATAGAAGAGGGAATATAGCAAATGATTCCACCAAATTTAATAATTGCAAGTTAACTAATGCCAGTGTGTACCTGAACTCTGAATTCTATCTGCATAGTAATTTACACCTGCAGTGGGATGAAAATGTATACAGTCTAGCATCTAACACGTATGCAGGGTTCCATGCTTCACAAGGGGGAAGAGAAAGGATGTCCACTCAGTACACGGAAATTCAAGGAGCTGGCGCCAATCATCTTAACAGACTGCTCAAAACAGAATGAGATAATTAAATCTGGACCTATAGAGGTATGAATTGAATTTGAATCTTTGGTAAATTTCCCAGAACACACTGCAGCACATGCTGTAGTTCTGAATGAACATGTAATTAACAACTGCCCACTCACTGGTGTTGTGCAGCGAGCTGTATAAATGAACAGGTGCTGTGCCGTACCCACAGCATTCCACAATGGTATCTCAAGGTGTGAACATCATTGCAGATACTCAGGGTTTCTATGATGAGAGCACAGACAGTTCCTATTTAAAGATGTTGCATTCATAATGTACACAGAAGATGACGGTATAATAGAAACATTCTCAGCAAACATTGCATCATCGAGGTCTTTCAATGCTGTGAAGTGTGCTAAAACAGGAAGGAGTGCAAAGTGGTTAACACATTTATATCATGGAATTCACAGAGGTGATCCTGGTATACCCTATAAAGATATGTTGATGCCGCTTTGATTACTCAACCACACAGATACCATTATCTACATGAAGGCGAAGGAGAAGATCACAGTAATGCATCAAATTTTCCTGTCTGCTGCTATTCAACACCTGGAATTCTATGGGTGTCCTGCTCTCCATAGACTCAAGACAAAGAAAAAGATGTGTGAAAATACTGTTGTGTCTGCTTATGAACATGTAAAATTACTTTTTGGTTGGATGAGAAATAAATGAATTTTTATCTCATAATATGTGTGTACTTTTTTTTAAACTGATTTCATCCTGATTGATGTAGTTTAGTCCACATAATGTGCCTGTGATTTTCCTCAAGCACTGTGAATATAATTTTATACATGTTTACTATACGTCTTTGGAAATGGACATGGTGACATGCTATGTGCTCCCATAACACAATATGGGGAGCACAATAGGCAAAGTCCCATGTCACCATTTCCTGTAGTTTGTTTTTCTCCATCTTAAACATCATCTCCCTCATGCTTCAAACTAATGTCTTGTGCATCTTACACAGCCATTATATGCATTTATAAGGGTAGGGATTTGTGAAATAACAACAAAGACGTATCATAATAAATTCATTTTTATTCAGAAATAAATATTTCTTTGGTTTCACATCATATCTGTTTGAAATGTTTCACAGGCATAGTTTTGGTTCAGATCACAGATTCAAAGTACCACTGTTTGAAATATTTTGATTCACATCACAGATTTGTGGTTCAGATCACAGCTGTCTGCAATATTTTACAGACAGAGTTCTTTTGGTACACATCAAAGATTCGAAGTATCACTGATTGAAAAATGTTGATTCATCTCACAGGTCCAAAGTAGCACTGTTCAAAACATTTTCACTCACATTACAGATTTAAAATGGAATTGTTTGAAATATTTTGGTTCACATCACAAACTACACATATTTAAAAGAGAATAAAAAAAAATGTTATTGAGCAATAGTTTTTACAGTATTGAAGAGTTTGTGAATCATTGACAATAAAAGTGCAGTTAATATTTCCCTGACATAATAAATATATGTAATTGCTCACAATGAAATACTTGCTCTTCCTATGAAAGTGTGAAACAGTGTTAATGTACGAAAGGAAATAATCTTTGATGTGAGAATAACTAGCTTTTTCTTTTTGTATGTTGTTATCCTACTTGTATATTTTTATGTTAATGTTCTTATAGTTCTATTAAAATTGTAATGTCTAAGTGACAAGTAAATTCAATTATAAATTTTCATGTACATGTATTTTAAATTGTAATGTTTATTGACAAGTCCTATGTTATTTTGATGATGTACTACAAGGACACTAATAAATTGAATCGAATTGAATTGAGATACAAAGGACCATAACTAATGCAGAGGTACTTTTTCCTTGCACTAGTACCAATACTAAATAAATTCCAACCAAACAGACAAAATAATTTACAAAACTGGATGGATCTACACATCCACACCAAACAGATGAAATAATTTACAATGAAATGGGTGGATCTATATACATCCACACTTAAAAACTAATTAGGCTGAATGGCTAGTGGTAGGTGAAACTTAGAAACTACATCTATTTACATGACACACATGGTGCACAGATGTATTAGCAGATGTATACACTACCGTACACACAATGTGTACAAATAAATAACTATTTCAATGACTAGCAACAGAGATACTGAAATATTTCTTTCTATACTTTTCGCATTTCTTTTTATCGAACATTAGTTTTCTGTACCATATGCAGTGACTGTGGTGCAGTACTGCAGACACAGCAGTACAGGTAATGCAAGTAGTCTTCGATAGAGAGGGCTCTCGATGCCATACAATGCACGCCATTTATCCCGCCCCTGGGTAGCACTCTCCAGTGAGTAATTTGCATACATTTATGATTGCAGACCTACAAACTCTATAATCAGCAATCCATCCACCTCATCTTTCATACGGCTGATAATCTTCTTTTTCTGTGGAACAATACCATAAGGATTATTGGCCATGTACATGTCAAATTCATTACTGTGGTACCTCATTACTTCACATGGATTGCAGTTCTTCACCCAATAGATAAAGCTATCTGTATCCACATAAAGTAATTTAGAATCTACAAAATGAGTTTTCACAAACTCATAATGAAAGTTGTACATGCAGAGTTTGAAACTCACCAAACAGCAGTGATTTCTGCTTGGCATGGCCATATAAGTTATTTACATACAGGTACATGATGTAACTCAAATCAAGGAATGCATTGAATCTGTCACTGATCTATAGGTTATTTGCCTTGGTGTCCTTATGGACACATTAGTGAAGTTCCCCACAGATCTCTTGCTCAAAGAAATGAAGCATGTCAGGATCGGACAATCATTCAATGCTGCACTTTGTTTTCTTGAGAATTACATCCCAATACAACTCAGGTGCTGTGTAATAAAATGCAGATCCAGAGCATATGTGGTCATGCATAGATTCTGGAATTTCTCAAAAATATCCACAAGCAAGTGCACATATGTGTCCATGTAAAGCCATACATACTCTACTTATATGGGGAAACCCCTTTCCTAGTCACAAGTTGAAACTTTTCCTCATCATGAAATGCTGCTCAAGTGATGTGCATATCATCCTGAGGTAGAGTTTGAACAAGTTTTTGGAGTGTTGCCTGCATAAAATATAGCCAGCCAAGGATGCAGAGCATAATTCTTGGCGTCATTTGTTTGGAAAATGAAATACATTTCTGAAAGCTCTCAGGCCAGATACTGACAAGTGCTCACCAAGAAAGTGAGCATCATACCCACTTAAATTATGGAAGAAAATGGGTATGTGCCTTGGTAACTGATACTTCAGGTTGCATGTATTGTGAGATGTGCCACAGAAGTTGCCTGTAAAATGTCATCCCTACAAGGAGTTTCCACTTTTCTGTCTAATGGCAGCCCACAAATATGACAGTCAACTGTGTTATTGTACAAATCTTCATTATCCTTCAATCAGGTCATGGGAACATTTTCACTGTAAAGCTTATCAACCTCCATGAAAGTTTTTCAAGCTCAGTGAGAAAACAAACCACAGGATTACCCCTGACACAATATTTGTGGTGGTAAAGACTTGGATCATAGGACAACACAATTTGGTATGCTGCTGCATATGGTATGCGGTATTCTATAACGGTAATATGTGAGGCTGTAGGGTCATCTTCACAGCAGGTCATAGGAGTGAGGAGGCATTTAAAGTCAGTGTACACCTAAATGGGTATCACTCCTGATGGTGAGAATTCTTAAACTTTATGAATTTGTTTCCTCAGTAGGCATAATAACATGTACCAGGTCCTTTGAAGTGCAATCTCCTAGATGATTTGCTAAATACTCGCTTGTTGAAAAGGCACTGAGGCAGTTTAAGCAAATATGTTCTTTACCCTTATGTTTACTCATCTGGGAGGTGAGAAGGCAGGACATGTCCTTGATTCAAAATTAATGATAATTGCCTTTCTCCTTATTTTTCTCATTGGAGAATAAGAGTGTGTTTACTTGCATCTTACACTCACCAGCAAATTTTGAGAAATGGAGGGGACTGACAACTGTATGCTTGTTCTGGTCATCTGACTTGTGTTTCTCCAGGCCATAAACATGAACTGATAATCTGTTATTCTGAGCCTCAAATTTAGGTAAGTCATGGAACTTGATGGGGAACTCAATACCATAAAAGTTATACCCCCAGGGGATAGTATTTTTATGTATGCGATATCTACCTGTACACATTGGATTCTGTTTAATATTTCTTTCAAAAGTCAAGACCGAGCATGCAAAACAAGTCTGATCCTTTTCCTTTTTGACATTAATGCCTGCCTTCTTATTTGCTATATTTTTAGGTAGCTAGACCATCCATTCACTGGATCATAGCCATGTGTATGGGTGTCCAGGTATAGTATTTGGCTGAATGCTTAAGCTGACCCACTAACTTCCATCTTGGAAAATTGGGCCAGTATAGCACTCAAGGTGGATTTACAAAAGCACTCAGGGATGGATGTGCTTCATGTTATCATGTCATTACCCACCAAAGATGGTGAAGATTTGTCTCTTCAATAGCAGAGGCAAAGAAGTGCAAATTATTATTATTATTATTATTACTATTTTTTGGGGGGGAGGGGGGGTGCAACAGTTTGATGCACACCATTGCACCACATTTAGTGGCAGGATACTGTGGATGATTAACAACCCCTTGGGGAGCTCCATTTCCACAACAGTACGACATGCTCTTAGAAATCCAACAGGGTCGCGGTAACCTCCTGCTGGATTCTCGATCCTAGTGAACAAAATTCACTCCACAAAGGCATCTGCAAACACTGAGTAATCTAACCACTCTAGGGAGTAATTATTCTGATGCCCTTTACCAAAAGGACAGGAGAGGGAACTACTGCTAGCCGCAGGACCATTACTATTACTAATACTGTAAGTAGTTGATGACTGCATCCACCCCACTGGCAAAGGTGGTTGCTGTGAGGTGATGAGAGGTATGTGCTGAGGCACTCATATATTTTGTTGATGCCAGTTCAGCTGGGGATGAGATGATGGAGGATGATGTGATGCTACCGGGTCAGACCAATGAGAACAGACTGGCTGTGGTGATGATGGTTGCAAACCTGACCCACTAGCCTGAGGGGTGGGAGCCCATTACTGTTCCTGATGTCCTATCCAGGGACACCAGAGTGGGGGTGGCGCTGAGACAGCAGCACCGAGAGCAGGCTGAGCAGCGGCTGTGGCTGCAGCAACTGTCCGAGCAACAACTGTAGGTGACTACGAAGGCTTTCCCGGCGTAATAATTTATAAAATTCTTCTCGGGTATGCAGCCGGATCATGACGTCTTCAAGACACAATATTTCTGCGGTCCAACTGTCCGCCATCATCAGGTGAGAGCGCTGGTGCACAATCTCGCCGGAACTGACTTCCCAGCGCAAGCGGCAGCCCATATATAGGCCGCAGAAGGCCCACAACGCGTGCGCGAAAAGGTGCCGTAGCTGCCCTCTAGTGCAGTAAACATGCCGCGCCGCCGGTGGTGGAAGGAGGCGAAATCGAGATATCGCTGTCAAAAATAAAAGAAAATTAAAAATTTTTCTATTCCGACGATTGAGACGCGGACCGTTGTTTTTTAATGTCGGATAACACCGGGTCCCAAGTCTTACTTAAAAGATAGCCCTTGTCCCTATTAATAAGATTGTCAGATAAACGAATCTCTATTGATTCTTTTAAAATACAGTCCCAATATCGAGATGCAGGGGCAACCATTTGTGTCGCATCATATTGCATTCTGTGTCCCTGGGTGAGACAGTGCTCCGCCACTGCGGATTTCTCGGGTTGAAGCAGCCGTGTGTGCCGCTGATGCTCAACACATCGGTCCTGAATGGTCCGGATCGTCTGACCAATGTAAGCCTTCCCACAGTGGCAAGGGATCTTGTATACACCGGGCTTCCTCAACCCCAAGTCATCCTTAACAGAGCCAAGAAACGCTCTAAGCTTGGCCGGCGGACGAAAAATACTTTTGATGTCATATCTTTTTAGAATTCTTCCTATCTTCGAGGAAATGCTCCCAGCGAAAGGCAGAAAAGCCACCGATTTGCAGGTATCTTCTGGTGGTTCAGGCGATGGTCCAAACTGGAAAGCACGACGGATCTGTTTATCTGTATAGCCATTCTGCTTGAACACAACCTTAAGGTGGTCCAATTCTTGTGTCAAGCTTTCTCCATCTGAAATGGCATAGGCTCTTCTCGCCAACGTTCGCAGGACCCCTGTACGCTGGAACGATGGATGACAGCTAGAAGCATGCAGGTAACGGTCCGTGTGCGTAGGCTTTCGATAAACACTGTGTCCCAGTGTCCCATCATCCTTTCTGTACACCAGAACATCCAGAAACGGAAGCTTTCCATCACTTTCCACCTCCATGGTAAACTTGATGCTAGGATGCAGGGAATTAAAATGATCTAGGAGGCGGTCAAGAGCCTCTCTCCCATGAGGCCACACCATAAACGTGTCGTCAACGTACCTCCAAAAACAGGTTGGTTTTAAGGACGCCGTCTTCAGCGCCATGTCCTCCAAATCTTCCATAAAAAGGTTGGCGACTATTGGGGACAGTGGGCTCCCCATAGCCACTCCGTCAGTCTGTTCAAAATATTTGTCATTGAATAAAAAGTACGTTGACGTCAGCACGTGGCGACAAAGCCTGGTTGTGTCCTCATCCAGTTTCTCACCAATTAATTGCAAGGATTCTTCCAGAGGAACCCGGGTAAAAAGCGACACGACATCAAAGCTCACAAGCAAATCGCAGGGACTAAGAGACAAGGACTTCAATCTCTGAATAAACACCATAGAATTGGGAATGTGATGTTCGCATTTACCGACGTGAGGGCCAAGAACAGATGCTAAATACTTGGCTAGATTGTAGGTAGGAGCACCCAAGTTACTCACGATCGGACGAAGCGGGACCCCTTTCTTATGAATCTTGGGTAGGCCGTATAGTCTCGGTGGCACGGCAGCACCAGGACGAAGTTTTTTGAGAACGTCGTCAGGTAAAGAACTCTTCTTCAACAGTGAAAGCGTCTTACGTTTTATCCGTTCAGTTGGGTCGTCCTGCAATGTTCTGTATGCTGAGTCCTCAAGTAAAAGATCCATCTTTCCCAGATAGTCATCACGTGACAGAAGAACCGTTGCGTTGCCTTTGTCGGCTGGTAGAACTATCAGATCCTCGTCTTCTCTAATGGATCGGACGGCTGCCCTTTCGAGAGAGGAGATGTTACTCCGTGGAGGCGGCGCCCGCCGCAATGTATGTGAGGCGCCGCCTCCACGGAGTAACATCTCCTCTCTCGAAAGGGCAGCCGTCCGATCCATTAGAGAAGACGAGGATCTGATAGTTCTACCAGCCGACAAAGGCAACGCAACGGTTCTTCTGTCACGTGATGACTATCTGGGAAAGATGGATCTTTTACTTGAGGACTCAGCATACAGAACATTGCAGGACGACCCAACTGAACGGATAAAACGTAAGACGCTTTCACTGTTGAAGAAGAGTTCTTTACCTGACGACGTTCTCAAAAAACTTCGTCCTGGTGCTGCCGTGCCACCGAGACTATACGGCCTACCCAAGATTCATAAGAAAGGGGTCCCGCTTCGTCCGATCGTGAGTAACTTGGGTGCTCCTACCTACAATCTAGCCAAGTATTTAGCATCTGTTCTTGGCCCTCACGTCGGTAAATGCGAACATCACATTCCCAATTCTATGGTGTTTATTCAGAGATTGAAGTCCTTGTCTCTTAGTCCCTGCGATTTGCTTGTGAGCTTTGATGTCGTGTCGCTTTTTACCCGGGTTCCTCTGGAAGAATCCTTGCAATTAATTGGTGAGAAACTGGATGAGGACACAACCAGGCTTTGTCGCCACGTGCTGACGTCAACGTACTTTTTATTCAATGACAAATATTTTGAACAGACTGACGGAGTGGCTATGGGGAGCCCACTGTCCCCAATAGTCGCCAACCTTTTTATGGAAGATTTGGAGGACATGGCGCTGAAGACGGCGTCCTTAAAACCAACCTGTTTTTGGAGGTACGTTGACGACACGTTTATGGTGTGGCCTCATGGGAGAGAGGCTCTTGACCGCCTCCTAGATCATTTTAATTCCCTGCATCCTAGCATCAAGTTTACCATGGAGGTGGAAAGTGATGGAAAGCTTCCGTTTCTGGATGTTCTGGTGTACAGAAAGGATGATGGGACACTGGGACACAGTGTTTATCGAAAGCCTACGCACACGGACCGTTACCTGCATGCTTCTAGCTGTCATCCATCGTTCCAGCGTACAGGGGTCCTGCGAACGTTGGCGAGAAGAGCCTATGCCATTTCAGATGGAGAAAGCTTGACACAAGAATTGGACCACCTTAAGGTTGTGTTCAAGCAGAATGGCTATACAGATAAACAGATCCGTCGTGCTTTCCAGTTTGGACCATCGCCTGAACCACCAGAAGATACCTGCAAATCGGTGGCTTTTCTGCCTTTCGCTGGGAGCATTTCCTCGAAGATAGGAAGAATTCTAAAAAGATATGACATCAAAAGTATTTTTCGTCCGCCGGCCAAGCTTAGAGCGTTTCTTGGCTCTGTTAAGGACGACTTGGGGTTGAGGAAGCCCGGTGTATACAAGATCCCTTGCCACTGTGGGAAGGCTTACATTGGTCAGACGATCCGGACCATTCAGGACCGATGTGTTGAGCATCAGCGGCACACACGGCTGCTTCAACCCGAGAAATCCGCAGTGGCGGAGCACTGTCTCACCCAGGGACACAGAATGCAATATGATGCGACACAAATGGTTGCCCCTGCATCTCGATATTGGGACTGTATTTTAAAAGAATCAATAGAGATTCGTTTATCTGACAATCTTATTAATAGGGACAAGGGCTATCTTTTAAGTAAGACTTGGGACCCGGTGTTATCCGACATTAAAAAACAACGGTCCGCGTCTCAATCGTCGGAATAGAAAAATTTTTAATTTTCTTTTATTTTTGACAGCGATATCTCGATTTCGCCTCCTTCCACCACCGGCGGCGCGGCATGTTTACTGCACTAGAGGGCAGCTACGGCACCTTTTCGCGCACGCGTTGTGGGCCTTCTGCGGCCTATATATGGGCTGCCGCTTGCGCTGGGAAGTCAGTTCCGGCGAGATTGTGCACCAGCGCTCTCACCTGATGATGGCGGACAGTTGGACCGCAGAAATATTGTGTCTTGAAGACGTCATGATCCGGCTGCATACCCGAGAAGAATTTTATAAACAACTGTAGGTGTCTTGCACAGCTGAGCATGCCTCATTGGGCCACACTTCACTGCTGTTGGTTTGGCCGCCACCACCACTGGAACCCACTGTAGAAGAGAGAGAGACTAACGAAAATTAGGTACAATGTTATACAGAGGAGAAGAAGAAGATGAAGAAGAATACTGATTTTGTATATGACAATCACATTGTTATAAATATAGTGAGCACCTTTTCTGCTCTGAATCCATGGCATGAGCATCTTATCCAAGTCATCAGGAATATCCTCAACCCATTCAGCTAAGTCCTCCTCCTCTAAAAGTGCCAGGTCATAGTGTCTTTACCCATTTTCTTCTCCTGCCATTTCGCTAACTCATTCTGGTGTCTCATCCACATCAGAACCAGGATGTACCCATCGATATAACTGGCTGAAATTGCCTACAACAAGATACTGATTTTAAAACTGATATACAGATCTGCACACAAAAAAATAATCTATAGAATCATCGCTTACAACAACTAGTTAATGATTTTAAAACTTATACACAAATCTACAAAAAATGTATAGATCGCGTCTTACACAAGATGGTAGTGATGGCTCTTGGCTGTCATCCTCGGAACATACCTCTCCCAGATCATCAGATATTGCTTCCATAGATTCATCTGAAAGAAAAAAATGTATAGCACAGGCAAGATCATACTACATCAATGATGGAATTTTTAGAATATGTTTAACAGCAACATGTACTTAAAAAAATATGAATACTTGCCATAAAACGGGGTGAATAGCAACAAATTTGAACTTGGATTGAAAAATTTACTCAATGATTGTCAAGTTTAAACAAAAAAATACTACCCAAAACTCAGGTCTGTATTGCTCTTATCAGCTTATGATATTATTACTAAATTATTTTCTTTAAATAAATTTAAAAAATTGAAACATGGTGTTTCTAATCACCCTGAAGATAGGGGTGAGTAGAAACAGTGTTATAAAACTATCATTGTTTCTTTAAAAGCAAAGACAGGTTAATAAAAACTTATGAAATATATTTTTTGTTTTATAAAATAAACAGATAAACATTTATTTCAAAAGATAATGGTTTATTAATTTTAAAAGTAAGTGAAATATACAAAATGTTTGTGTCACATGGCTAATCTATTCAACCTTAAGGGGAACAAACAGAACACAGCTGTTTACCATGAGCCTGGTACTGTATTATTAATCAATTGTTAAATCAGACAGACCATCCTCAAAAAATAGCATGTCTCTGAAATGAGCACTTGAACTTAGAACCGGCAACGACAATTTTAGGAGGACATTGTTTCTTGAGACAAAAGAGTCTTCTTCAGTCATTGTGAACTTTTTGGTTCCAGGAACTCTTTTTAAAAATGTTCCAACAAACCCATTGTCAATAAGGTAATAAACTTTGCAAACATAACATCGAAAAGATGATGTTTTACCACATACTTTGACCGCCATATAGTCATCTTGGTTTATGGAGATAATTTTCATCTTAATCTGAAGAATCTGAAGAGGACAAAATCAAGTCTTCATTACTGTCCTGCAGTGAGTATGCACCTTCATCCTCTGATGATGAATCAAGACGTCTTCTGTTTTTCATGTTTTCTTTGTTATTGTTTTGGCTTGTTTACATGTACAGAGGCTTGGATCACTGTAAAGTGAAGAATTGGGGGTTACATCTTCCCCATCCATGTCCTCAAAGTCATCAACAATAACACTTCTGCCAGGTTGGACATTAACTTTTGTCCTTTTTCTCCTTCGTTTAGGAGTCTAGTCTTGTCTAAGACCCTGGAAGAGTTATTTAAAACTGTTGTCAACAGCATCAGTGGATTCTTCAAGATTGTTCTTATCCTGGTTTTCATTTACTGGTATACGGATACCAGTACCTGGTAGCATTTACAGCACTTTATTGCAGTCTAGAGGCACAATCCCACATTTCCTAAAATCTGCAATAACATTTTTTTCCTTCAAGGAGTCACACAAATTTTTCAAAAGGAAAGGAAATTTGTCCTTAGGAACTGTTCCCTCATTTCTTCATGGGCCTTTCTTCCATTCTTCTAATATTTGCAGCCAAGTAGTTTTAAGAATCTGAAAAAATGCCACATCCAGTGGTTGTGTCAGGTGTGTTAAATTTACTGGCAGGAATATAAATCTTATGTCATTGTCCTGACACAGCTTAACTGATTCTATGGACAGATGCAAAGATAAATTGTCTCCAATGAGAAATTTCTTACTTTCCAGCTTTGTCAGGTATGGGACAACAACTGTAAGGACCCAATCATTGAAGCAGAACGAATCAAACCAGCCAGATTTTGTTCAATTGTATCTTGCATATTTTGAGCCAACTTTAGTCCAACTTCAATATAAATGCAAAGCCTTATACACAACATAAGGTGGTAGTATAGTGCCATATGCAGCAGCTGCAAACATTAAGGAGATTTACGCCTTTGAGGAGTTCATGACCCTTTCGGGATATTTAGTTCCCCTCCATGTGACTACCTTTCATTTTCCTGGAGCATCTGTAAGGTTTGTCTCATCATAATTTATTATATTAGTTGGTGGCACATTCTCCAATTCCTTTGACAGTTCACTGAAGTAACTGTTGACAGTTTCTGGTGTAACACCAGCTCCAGAGCATTTTATGTTTTGGCACATTTGTACTGCCAATTGACATTTGTGATTCCACAAAACCGTGACCAGGGAGATTATTCATAAGCCTTCACTCTTCCTTCCCCCTTCTGTCCAGAGAATCCTTTACTAGAATTTTTAAGGTTGTAAAGTCAATAGGATAGCCCCATTCGCTGCAAAACTAAACATAAAACCAAAACATGGATTACACAGGGGATTAGAAAGTCATCAGACACTCTCAGAAAGTTAAGTAAATCAGCCAGGAAGAATGTAGTACTGAAAGCACATGTGAAATGTTATAGAAGCCTGTACAAGAAAGTAATAATTGCAGCTAAGAAGCTTGATAATGATACCTATATTGAGAAAGGTAACAACAAAATGAAGTCAACTTGGGAGGTAATAAATAAAAATATAGGTAGACACAAAAGAAAAGATAACAGCTTTGTCATTAAAAGTGGGGGTAAAACTGTTAAGGACCCACTTCAGATTGCCAACATATTTAATGAACATTTCACAAATATAGCCATAAATTTAATTAAAACTAAATGCAATTGCAATAGCAAGGTAAAAATCCCCATGAATGACATGACAATGTTCCTTTATCCAGTAACTGATTCAGAGGTACTAAATGCTATAAATAAGTTAAAAAATAAAATGTCATGTGGGTGTGATGGGATTCTTGACAAAGTCATTAAGCGAAGTGCAAGAAACATAGCCTCGCATCTCACTGAAAGTATAAATGAATCTTTTAAGACGGGTGTTTCCATCAAAACTTAAAATGTCTACTATAAAGCCACTTTACAAGAATGGTGATAAATATGATGTTAGTAACTTTAGGCCTTTATCAATGTTGTCAGGTTTCTCAAAAATAATAGAAAGGATAATGTATCAGAGACTATACAAATTTCTTATTAAGAATAGAATATTGGTTAATGCGCAAAATGGTTTCCGTAAAAATAAATCAACTGAAACAGCTATCTTCAATTTTTTGCAACTTGTTCTAAATTCCATAAACAGAAAGGAATTAAATTGTGGATTGTTTTTAGACTTATCAAAGGCCTTTGATGTCATCGACCATAAGTTACTGCTTAGGAAGTTATATGCCTATGGGATACGTGGAGTTGCCCACAAATGGTTTGAATCATATCTGTCAGACAGGCATCAGAAGGTGGAGATAAGCCAGGTAGATAGGACATATTCATCAAGATTCGAGAGAGTTCTGTATGGAGTACCCCAGGGATCTGTATTAGGGCCATTACTGTCTTTAATATTTATCAATGACCTACCAAGTCAACTATCTGAAGCAGAGGCGGTACTGTTTGCTGATGATACAAGTTTGTTTGTTAAAGCAAATAGTGAAGCTGACTTACAGGAAAAAGTCACATTAGCAACAGACGAAGCAGACAGATGGTTTAATGAAAACAGACTCATTGTGAATGCCAATAAAACAACGTGGATCAACTTCAGACATATTACAAATAAAATAAAAAGTAACCTTACAGTAGAACTGGGTAAGTGTAAGATTGAAGAAGCATCATACACTAAATTTTTGGGAGTATGGTTTGATGAACACTTAAGATGGGAAAAGCATGTAATATCATTGAACAAAAAATTAAGTCAAACATGTTATATACTTAGAATGCTTAAAAGCTCATGTAATATTAAAACAGTGTTATGTGTTTATTTCTCATTCATGCACAGTTTATTAAGATACGGCGTACAGTTTTGGGGGAACATCAGTCTAACAAAACACTCATTTAGACTACAAAAGAAGGCAGTCAGAACAATAAAAGGTATAGGATATAGAGACTCTTGTAGGCAAGTTTCAAAGAATTAAAAATCATGACACTACCATCTTTATACATATATGAAAGCACATGTTTCTTAAAAGAACACGAGGAATTTTCTACATTAAACAGAGAATTTCACAACTACGAAACAAGGAATAGGAATGATTTCCACAAAGAAATTCATAAAACAGCTATGTATCACTAAAGTGTACTATACCAACCAAAAATCCTCTACAGTGCTCTCCCCAAAGAACTAAAAATAATACCAAAACTGTACATATTTAAAAGAGGATTAAAGAACATGTTATTGAGCAATAGTTTTTACAGTATTGAAGAGTTTATGAATCGTTGACAATAAAAGCGCAGTTAATATTTCCCTGACATAATAAATATGTGTAATTGCTCACAGTTAAATACTTGCTGTTTCTATGAGAGTGTGAAACAGTGTTAATGTAAGAATGTAAATAATCTTTGATGTGAGAATCACAAACTTTTTTTTTTTTTTTGTACGTTGTTATCCTACTTGTATATTTTTATGTTAATGTTCTAAAAGTTCTATTAAAATTGTAATGTCTATGTGACAAGTAAATTCAATTACAAATTTTCATGTATATTTATTTTAAATTGTAATGTTTATTGACAAGTCCTATATCATTTCGATGATGTACTACAAGGACGCTAATAAATTGAATTGAATTGAATTGCATATTTTCAATCTGTCTACAAACAGCTTCTATTCTTCAAAAGACAAGGCAGTTTGTCCACCCTGAGGTTTAATGTTAGCGCCTTTTTTTTAGGCATCTATATAGTACGCTAAAATGAATCCCTTGTTTTTCAGCTGCTTTCCGCAAGCTAACACCGATCTGATGTCAGAGAAGGCATTGTTTACATGATTAGGTCTGTGTTTTTTGTAACCATCTCCTGTGATGGGTTTGTTTTTCTGTGGCATATTTGAACAGCAACTCTGAAACATGGAAGATATGTTAGTTGTGCATGTAACATAACTAGAGAATTATATAGTATTAATATGGCATACTAATAGATTTTTTTAGATTTTGTTATTATGGGGTGAATAGAAAGACCAGAATTCATATGTTTCTATTCGCTTCGCAAAGTTTATAAACATAACCCAAAAAAATTTCTAAGATTCACAGACCTGATTTCATTGCAAGTGAAACAAAAACCAGCCCTTACTGTTGCATATAAATATTATACTTAGTACTTACTATGCCATTAACTGTCATATGTAGAATACATGTTTACTTACCAGAGAAATTCAAAGTAGGTAGGAAAACAACTTAAAAACTATCGACACAGACACAAGGAGAAACATCAACCTACAATGCTGCCAACCCATCAAAATATAATTTTCTTGTTAGTCTTAAGTGTTGCCAACCCAAAAACAATAATAGTTAAAATTAATGTCCAGTACAGCATTATAGTATTCAAAGTAATTGTGTATATGAAGTTTTGTTTCTATTCACACTGCTGTTTCTATTCACCCCATTTTACGGTACGTTCTTAATGTGCTGCTGCCTCAACTACTACTGGATGATGTCAGCTAAGATCTCATGGAAAAATACTGCAACAACAAAAAACATTTAGCACATCTTATGAACATCGTTTATGAACACATGTTACAAAAATCTATTTTGCATGTCTACTTACAGTGTAATCCTGTGTCTCCTAATTCCCTGTTCCATTCACTGGCACCACTCTTGTTGATACTGCTGCTGGTATGTTTCATTTTTAAAAAGCAGACACTCACTGACAGACACAGAACCATAGCCTCCACAGTAGAGAACAGCCGAGTGAGGATGAAGGGGGTGAGTGGTTCATTTATATACGCTGACCACATTTCACAGGCAGCCAATCAGTGGCCTTCATGTTGAATGAGCACCCATTTGGGAAGGGCAGTTGATGGAAAGTTCCTAAAATCCCTTGTCCCATTGTAAGGTGGCGTGATCTGTGATATCACACTTCTTTATCAGAGCCAGGAGCTGTGTTCAGCAGGTCTTTGCACCAGGTGGCATGATCTGTGACATCACAATGGCCGGGGCATGACTTCTGGCCATGCTTCATTCAGAAGCAGTCAGCAACAGTGAGCAGATCACTATGCGGCCTCAATTCCTTTCATAAAACTCACATATACAGCAGTGGGGCACAGTGATTATTATTATTAATACAGTGGGTCTATTTTTTTTCCACAGTGCATCATCTGTAGGACTGTGCTTCAAATTCCAGTGTCTATTAATATGATGTATTTCCTGTGACACAACTCAAACATTTGAATGTGTGTCATCTGCAAAACAAGCTACAGCTCTCTGTGTGCAGCATTTTGCAGGCAGCATTTATTTGTATTCAACGATGTTTTTATTGGGTGTAGAAGTGATTAAGAGTACATGTGCAATATGTGGAAGTTTCTTTAGTTGATTTACATGATGTATTTTTGAGTGTAGGAGTGTCTTTAGATGTACTTTGACTTGTAACTGAATGAGAGATATTTATTTCGAGTTGTAGGTGGAGGGACACTCCGCATAGAGTTTGAGTCTGCATGCTACTAGTTTTGAGTGGTACTGTGCATTTTTTAAACACCAGTTGTGTATTGTCATCAGTTTTGAGCTCTATAGT
Source organism: Schistocerca nitens (assembly GCF_023898315.1). Lineage (NCBI taxonomy): Eukaryota > Metazoa > Arthropoda > Insecta > Orthoptera > Acrididae > Schistocerca > Schistocerca nitens. Next base: position 894,008,482 of record NC_064616.1, read on the forward strand.
GATCAAAATACACACATCAAAAAAGGTTTGACATCACCCTGGTTCCCAGAACTCCTGAAGATAGACATTGACTGTGGATATTGTATCACAGACACAGTCTCTTTGACTCTTCAAAGATGTCACTAAACCCACCAAAAGGTGCAAACAACCATGCATGAGCAGCGCCTATTAGATGGAGGGGGTCTAACAGCCAATCAGTTCCAGTAATTCCACCAGGAAGGAGGTACATGGCTTGTGTTGTCTGCAGTTCAGCCATGCCTAGACAGTCAATATTGTGGTTGAATTGCATCCGCATTGTTACTTTGTACCAGGAAGGGCACTCAACAAGGGAAGTGTCCAGGCATCTCGGAGTGAACCAAAGCTATGTTGTTCAGACGTGGAGGAGATACAGAGAGACAGGAACGACACATTACCCTACTGTTGTGAGATCCTCCAAATCCAACAGTCCAACACAGCCTGGGCAATTTTTCTCATCATTTCTGTCTGGGGGGGGGGGGGGGGGCATCCTTTGGTAGTGGCATTCAGAATTGTTTAAATAAATAAAAAAAACTGGGTGAAACTGTTTAAATAAATACTATAATGATACTCCCAGTCTTACAGCTCAACACAGACTGGGTGAATTTCCCATCATTTTGACGGGCGGGCAGGGGGTGGTGGTGCCAGGGGAGGGGATAGAGGGGAGGGTTGGGTGAGGGGTCAGGGTTTCCCTGAGGGGTGGTGGGGGAAGGGAACCACATGCTAGCTGGAGAAAACCCTCAATGTCATCAGGGGAATGAGGGTAATTAATTGTCAATTTAATTAATTTACATAATTAATCAGATATTATAAGTGCACCAGAACCGCTTTGCCCAAGTACTGACATTGACGGATGATGCCTCATACTTTTCATGGATCACTGTTGATTGATCCATGCCATCTGCAACCCTAGTAGAGGCATTTCACTATGCCATTTGCAAAATCTTGATTCTATTGCTTAATTTTCCACAGATATCTGACATTTGAACAGGAGAGAAAATATAGTGGTGTACTACATGTCTTGCAATAATGCCCTCAAGTACACTCTTTGATTTTATGGTTTGGCTGCAACACGAGAACAAGACAAACAGATATGAGGCCTTTTATGAAATTAAGCAGATTGTAGGAAATGGTCGTGCACCTACATCCCATGCCAGCACAGTCAAACGAGACACCACGCATCCCCAGCACATGACACCTTTAAAATACTGAATGAGTGTTTCCAGCATGTTCATCTGGGTTTAGAAGGGTCTTTACCAGAATCTAATGGCTATAAATACACCCTATCAGCTATCAACCATAAAACTCATCGCATAGAGGCCATTCCACTACAAGATATAGTGGAAGAATCAATGGCACAAGCATTTGTAGACTTGTCGATAACTCGCTTTGGAAGCCTATTGTCCAGTACAACTGCCAAAGTGAAACTTTAAGTCACTCCCCTTGCAGAGATGGGCCAATTGTGTGGTGTGGAATACTTTCATACAACTTTTTACCAGCCACACAGCAACAGATTAGTGGAAATATGACACCACACTGTAAACGACCGCCTCAATGTGCCATGACTCACAATGAACTGCTGTGTTGCCATGGGTATTACTGAGTGTCCACTCTGCATGAAAGGATGAAATCAGTTCCTCCCCTCGCAGAGGTTTTGTGTGGTGAATACCTCATCCTGCTGGCAGACTTCCTCTACCTTCACTGGCAGTGCCCACATCAGACTTATCACCCTTGGTGCACCAAGTTAAACGCCTTATCATTACCATCTGCAACCCCCCCCCCCTTCTCCCAGCCCCATGACCAAAGTGAAAGCCTGTTTTTGGTCACAGCGCACTATACGACTATACTCATATCATGCTACACAATGAAACAGTTCTTGCAATTCTGGGCCCTACAAAGTCCTCCAGCGTGGGGAACAGACATTTTCAGTTATAGATGAGTGCCAGATAACAATTACTGTTACCCGTCTTTCCTCTCTATGTAATCTACTTCTGATTCCAACACCACTGCCAAGCAGCTTCATGCTAATTCTGCTGCTTCTCCAGCAGAGTTCGATGTACATCAGCCAGCCCCAGTCATCACTGATGATGAACACCCCCACTCCCACTTCTGAATGCCTCTTCACCTGCCAGCATGTGATTGTGTAAAGTGTACTCTGATTACATTGCATGTACAAGAGTTAATGAAATATTAAAGTGTATAATTGACAGCTTCAGTACTTGAATATTGTTTGTGGACACCTTCACTCAGATTCCTACAAATTAAATGAGTTAAAGTTAAAAAATGAGATTTTAAATAACAGCATTCATGTTGTGACAGTAAAAGAAAATTTTGCCAAATTTAAATTAGTTGTTGAGTCACAGTACAAGTAGACTGATGCTTGGATTAATTTAGAGGACACTAAAGTTGCTGAGGTCCATTAGGTTGTGACAATAAAAGAAAATTTGTCGAATTTAAACTGATTGTTGAGTCACAGCACAAGCAAATTGATGCTTGGATTAATTTAAGCCGGCCGCTGTGTTCGATTGGTTCTAGGCGCTTTAGTTTGGAACCGTGTGGCTGCTATGGTCACAGGTTCGAATCTTGCCTCGGGTATGGATATGTGTGATGTCCTTAGATTAGTTAGGTTTAAGTAGTTCTAAGTCTAGGGGACTGATGACTCCAGATGATAAGTCCCATAGTGCTTAGAGCCATTTGAACCATTTGATTAATTTAGAGGAAACTAAAGTTGCTGAGGTCAAATCAGATTTCACAGATACAGTTGGAAAAATTGAGAAAAACTTTGAAATCATACACAATGTAATAAAACAAGACAATCACATTTTAAGGTCCAAAATATATCCGAGAAGATAACATTCTGAACAGGAAAGTGAAATTTAGGACTCCAAAACAGATAATCAGATCTGTGTAATTAGCAGAAAGGTCACAGATGTTGAAAAAGTTGTAGCTAGCAATGTAGAGAAAGGTAATAGCAACATAGGCTATGTTGTTGTGGTCTTCAGTCCTGAGACTGGTTTGATGTAGCTCTCCATGCTACTCTATCCTGTGCAAGCTTCTTCATCTCCCAGTACCTACTGCAACCTACATCCTTCTGAATCTGCTTAATGTATTCATCTCTTGGTCTCCCTCTACGATTTTTACCCTCCACGCTGCCCTCAAATGCTAAATTTGCGATCCCTTGATGCCTCAGAACATGTCCTACCAACTGGTCCCTTCTTCTTGTCAACCTCCTCATTAGTTATGTGATCTACCCATCTAATCTTCAGCATTCTTCTGTAGCACCACATTTTGAAAGCTTCTATTCTCTTCTTGTCCAAACTGGTTATCGTCCATGTTTCACTTCCATACATGACTACACTCCATACAAATACTTTCAGAAACGACTTCCTGACATTTAAATCTATACTCGATGTTAACAAATTTCTCTTCTTCAGAAACGATTTCCTTGCCATTGCCAGTCTACATTTTATATCCTCTCTACTTCGACCATCATCAGTTATTTTGCTCCCTAAATAGCAAAACTCCTTTACTACTTTAAGTGTCTCATTTCCTAATCTAATCCCCTCAGCATCACCCGATTTAATTTGACTACATTCCATTATCCTCGTTTAGCTTTTGTTGATGTTCATCTTATATCCTCCTTTCAAGACACTGTCCATTCCGTTCAACTGCTCTTCCAAGTCTTTTGCTGTCTCTGACAGAATTACAATGTCATCGGCGAACCTCAAAGTTTTTACTTCTTCTCCATGAATTTTAATACCTTCTCCAAATTTTTCTTTTGTTTCCTTTACTGCTTGCTCAATATACAGATTGAATAACATCGGGGAGAGGCTACAACCCTGTCTCACTCCTTTCCCAACCACTGCTTCCCTTTCATGCCCCTCGACTCTTATAACTGCCATCTGGTTTCTGTACAAATTGTAAATAGCCTTTCGCTCCCTGTATTTTACCCCTGCCACCTTCAGAATTTGACAGAGAGTATTCCAGTTAATGTTGTCAAAAGCTTTCTCTAAGTCTACAAATGCTAGAAATGTAGGTTTGCCTTTTCTTAATCTTTCTTCTAAGATAAGTCGTAAGGTTAGTATTGCCTCACGTGTTCCAACATTTCTACGGAATCCAAACTGATCTTCCTCGAGGTCCGCTTCTACCAGTTTTTCCATTCGTCTGTGAAGAATTCGCGTTAGTATTTTGCAGCTGTGACTTATTAAACTGATAGTTCGGTAATTTTCACATCTGTCAACACCTGCTTTCTTTGGGATTGGGATTATTATATTCTTCTTGAAGTCTGTGGGTATTTCGCCTGCCTCATACATCTTGCTCACCAGATGGTAGAGTTTTGTCATGACTGGCTCTCCCAAGGCCATCAGTAGTTCTAATGGAATGTTGTCTACTCCCAGGGCCTCGTTTCGACTCAGGTCTTTCAGTGCTCTGTCAAACTCTTCACGCAGTATCTTATCTCCCATTTCATCTTCATTTACATCCTCTTCCATTTCCATAATATTGTCCTCAAGTACATCGCCCTTGTATAAACCCTCTATATACTCCTTCCACCTTTCTGCCTTCCCTTCTTTGCTTAGAACTGGGTTGCCATCTGAGCTCTTGATATTCATACAAGTGGTTCTCTTCTCTCCAAAGGTCTCTTTAATTTTCCTGTAGGCAGTATCTATCTTACCCCTAGTGAGACAAGCCTCTACATCCTTACATTTGTCCTCTAGCCATGCCTGCTTAGCCATTTTGCACTTCCTGTCGATCTCATTTTTGAGACGTTTGTATTCCTTTTTGCCTGCTTCATTTACTGCATTTTTATATTTTCTCCTTTCATCAATTAAATTCAATATTTCTTCTGTTACCCAAGGATTTCTATTACCCCTCGTCTTTTTACCTACTTGATCCTCTGCTGCCTTCACTACTTCATCCCTCAGAGCTACCCATTCTTCTTCTACTGTATTTCTTTTCCCCATTCCTGTCAATTGTTCCCTTATGCTCTCCCTGAAACTCTCTACAACCTCTGGTTCTTTCAGCTTATCCAGGTCCCATCTCCTTAAATTCCCACCTTTTTGTAGTTTCTTCAGTTTCAATCTGCAGTTCATAACCAATAGATTGTGGTCAGAATCCACATCTGCCCCTGGAAATGTCTTACAATTTAAAACCTGGTTCCTAAATCTCTGTCTTACCATTATATAATCTATCTGATACCTTTTAGTATCTCCAGGATTCTTCCAGGTATACAACCTTCTTTTATGATTCTTGAACCAAGTGTTAGCTATGATTAAGTTATGCTCTGTGCAAAATTCTACAAGGCGGCTTCCTCTTTCATTTCTTCCCCCCAATCCATATTCACCTACTATGTTTCCTTCTCTCCCTTTTCCTACTGACGAATTCCAGTCACCCATGACTATTAAATTTTCGTCTCCCTTCACTACCTGAATAATTTCTTTTATCTCGTCATACAGTTCATCAATTTCTTCATCATCTGCAGTGCTAGTTGGCATATAAACTTGTACTACTGTAGTAGGCATGGGCTTTGTGTCTATCGTGGCCACAATAATGCGTTAACTATGCTGTTTGTAGTAGCTAAGCCGCACTCCTATTTGTTTATTCATTATTAAACCTACTCCTGCATTACCCCTATTTGATTTTGTATTTATAACCCTGTAATCACCTGACCAAAAGTCTTGTTCCTCCTGCCACCAAACTTCACTAATTCCCACTATATCTAACTTTAACCTATCCATTTCCCTTTTTAAATTTTCTAACCTACCTGCCCGATTAAGGGATCTGACATTCCACGCTCCGATCCGTAGAATGCCAGTTTTCTTTCTCCTGATAACGACATCCTCTTGAGTAGTCCCCGCCCGGAGATCCAAATGGGGGACTATTTTACCTCTGGAATATTTTACCCAAGAGGACGCCATTATCATTTAATCATACAGTAAAGCTGCATGTCCTCGGGAAAAATTACGGCTGTAGTTTCCCCTTGCTTTCAGCCGTTCGCAGTACCAGCACAGCAAGGCCGTTTTGGTTAATGTTACAAGGCCAGATCAGTCAATCATCCAGACTGTTGCCCCTGCAACTACTGAAAAGGCTGCTGCCCCTCTTCAGGAACCACATGTTTGTCTGGCCTCTCAACAGATACCCCTCCGTTTTGGTTGCACCTACGGTACGGCCATCTGTATCGCTGAGGCACGCAAGCCTCCCCAACAACGGCAAGGTCCATGGTTCATGGGGGGACATAGGCTATATTAGTAGTAGAAAACTTGGTGAATTAGAAGAGGATTTTGTTATAAAAAATTTCACTAATAATTGTAATGGTATGTGGGTGAATGTACCCTTAAAAGCCTTTCCTGAAGATCATAAAAGCTCCACGTGTCTGCTTTTATACAACACATCATGGAAATTTTGTTGCTGCTGACTTGTATGATTGAAATAAAATTTGTAAAAACCTTCTTTGATGGGGATGCACTTTTGTGGACAAACCAGCACACTAACACAGACATGACTTAAAGTAAATTTGAAAAATATTTTCTGACTAAATTCTCATCAGAGACTGAATAAGCTAGGATTAAAAGTGAGTTTTTAAATGGATCAAATTGTAGGAAAAGGATGAGAGCATGACAATATTTTGTGAAAAGCAGTTAAGAAGATTAATCCCTCTAGATAGACCTTTTGATGGACTTACACAAATAGCTGCATTAAAAAGGAGATTACCAGGGAAAAGCCCATTGGTGTTTAGTTTATGGTCCTCCATTCAACAGTTCATAAACTATGTAGACAAACTAGATATGGCATTAGAGAGAAATCACAGACATAATTTTCATCAGAATGAATATGGTGGTTTTCAGAATGAGGACTGGATCAAAAATTATAATGGGGAAGTCATGGGAGGAGAGATGTAGGTAATTTAAGAAATGATTATCAGGGAGGAGGTAGCAGGAGAGAATTTCAGTGGAATGACAGAAATACGAATGGAAATAAGAAAGTTGATAACAGGAATAGATCATGGGAAGGGAATAACAGACCATCTGATAAAAGAAGACAGGGTAATAGGGGAAATGTTCAGGGCAACAGGTCATACAATTGGGTGCCTTTCTGTTTGGGGTGAGAAGAGATAAAAATGGGCTAATAAACACAGAGGGGATATCATGAGAGGAGAAATTTGAGACCCTGCAGACAACAAAACAGAAGACATACTACATTAATGGAACATATTTTGATAGATAATTTTGGAAGGCAGTTAATTTTGATGTCTCAGGGATTACTCACAATAATAAAGTAGAACTGAATGCAGAAATTCTTTCAAATTTTTACAGTGAATCAGGTCATGATGTTTTGGTGAGAGGAGAGATAACTCATAACACCTCAGATTAATATTGGATATATAGTTTGGTGAATAATGAGGTGGGGAAGTCAAAATTGAACCTATATTTCTGTTGTTGAGTCTAGTGAGTCTGAAAATTGTGTACTTAAGGGGGAAGAAATTATTTAAGGTAGCTGTAGTGAGAAGAGTGAAGAGATCATTTTAGATGATTATCATCAGAACAGTGAAGAAGGTGTATCAGATAGTAGTGGAGAAAATTATGTTGAAGATTTTGTAGCAAGGACAGAAAGAGAGATTCATTTTTGAGAGAAAAGAATGAAAAGATACATTTATATAACATAAACAATGAAATCTTGAGGCTAAGTGGGAAACATTATAGTAATGGTAACAGTAATGGCAAATTAAAGTTCAATTAGAAGAAGTACTGTTGTTTGAAAGTATGCACCCAGACTGGTGGGGGAAGACAAAAGGTGATTTAGATAAATTAGGGTAATCTGGCATGCTTTTGGTAGCCAACAACCAAAATGGGAAGCACTCACAAACAAACATGAGGTAAAGAACATGGAATTCAAGTAAACTGAGGAAAATCTTTTACACGAAGCTGAAAACAAAAACAGTTGTGAAATAAGTGGACTCCTTACATTTTCATTCAAACTGATAACAAGGAGGGCAACTACTTAATTTACACTGGTAATTCTATCTGTGGGATCTCTGAAAACTGAGTGACAGAATTAAACACAGTTCACATTTTGTTGAGTTACCTGTTAAAGGGATTAAAATTATCAGAGTTACTGAGAGATATGGCAATGTTGTAAAGAAGCAAGTATTACTGTTTTTTAAAATTAGTAATAAAATGTTTGTTCAGAGATGTCTTGTAATTTCAAAATTGATTGACGATATTAGCTTAGGTATGGACTGGATTGTAAAAGCAAAAGTAGGAATCCATTGGACAAACAAAATATTAATTTTTACTAGTTCTTAAAGTGGGACCTCTCAAACAAAATGAATCATGTTGAACTCCATAAACAGTAGTAATCAGGTTGGGAGTGGTATATACATATGAAAGAGGTTTTGTTTAAGAAGATGAAGCTTAAATTTGGGAAAAGCAGAGTAATGAACAATACCACAGTCTAATGGAAACCCAACTACAGGAAGTAGGAAAATTAAACCAAAATCAAAAAGAAGAATTCGGGGAATTTTTGTGGGAGTATTGTGAAGTCTTTGATGAGAAGCCTGGGAGAGTTGAAAATTACCAGTGAAAATTGGAACCACATAAGCCATTCTCTATTAAGCACTAAGGTGTGCCTGTTTCAAAGATGGGGACTCTGCAAAAGGAAATGTAAAGGATAGAGAGCTGAGGAATCATTGAGAGGAGCTGTAGCAAACATTATAATCCTCTTGTTGTAGTGTCCAAAAATGATGAAGGAGTAAGACTTTGAAATATTTGAACAAAGACAAACAGACCAGCCTGAAACTACAAATGAATTGTTACAGATATTTGAACATATTAACTTCATATCCAGTCTTGATCTTACCTCTGGGATTCATCATATACCACTTGAATCTGAGTCATATATGGCAGCAGGTGTTATTAATATTGTATTGTAACTTTTGCTTTAAATGTTTCTGTTGGGGAATTTATGTGTGCTGTAGATTTTGTTTGGGGAAAGAAAGTGCTAGGAAAACTGAGTCTCTGTTAATGATATTCTGATTACAGGGAAAAGTTGGGGAGACTTAAGGGAAGTAGGTCAAAAGTTACAGGAGGAGGTATATCATTAAAACTGGAAAAATGCAAGATTGCTGTGGAACAGTTAAAATGTGTTAACCACTGACTCTCTGAGGAGGGAATTTTGCCTGACAGTGACAAAACCTTAGACACTGCAAAATTCCCTGTGCCTTAAAGAAAAAAGCAATTAAAGTCCTTTTATGGGTTGACTGGCTTCTAGAATAAGACAAGATCTTTACACTCCTTGTCAAAGCAAACTTTTAAAGAAAGACAGCATATGAATATGAGATGATGAATGCCAACAAGCTTTTGATGGAATAAAGAGGCAGTTTGGCGACAGCAAAATTTTGTGTAGTCCAGACCTTACAGACATTATTGTTCTGCCTTAAGACTGACAGTAGTGAAACACTAGTGGGTTCTCATTTATTTCAAGAGAAAAGAAGAACATCGTTCCATATCTTTTATTAACAGAACATTACAAAAACTGGAAAATATCTATCTACACTGTTACAGAAAAATTCACTGGGCCCCAACTAAATGAAAAAATTACTTACTGGGATACAAAATCATCATATATCATGATCATAAAGCTTGAAGTTACTCACAGGAATGTAAATTGTATCACATAGGAATCACAAGATGCACATTTTTCCTACAGCAGATTGTTTGTAAGTTAAGTATATCAAAGGGAAGCAAAATCTTATTGCAGATGCTTTCTCCATACTACCAGTGGGGGCTGAATGTAAAGACAGCAGTGCACATTGTGAAGGGGATTTCAAAATTATGTATATGAAGGGAATTATGGATGAAAAAGAAATAATTTATTTATTTATTTTTATTTATTGCAATACACATTCCATAGATCCAATTCTGCGAGTTAATGCATGAATATGGAACGAGTCAAAAACATTCATGAATATACGTTATGAAGTAAGAAGGAACCAAAATCATGATCAAAATTGGAGACATATAAAAAGTTACCTGGGAAAGAAAGGAAAGGAAAAAGTTGAGCAGTTTTATGAAGGTTACAGAGGAACATTATTTAGCAGACAGTCCAGATGTTGAAAGCTGGAAATTGTGTTGGCCATAACAGTTTATTGATATTCTCATAAACTATGTACCGTCAAATGGGGTGATTTTGGACACCGGGAATGAGCAAGGTGGCACAGTGGTTAGCACACTGGACTCGCATTCAGGAGGACGATGGTTCAATCCCGTGTCTGGCCATCCTGATTTAGGTTTTCCGTGATTTCCCTAAATCACTTCAGGCAAATGCTGGGATGGTTCCTTTGAAAGGGCACGGCTGACTTCCTTCCCCGTCCTTCCCTAATCCGATGACCTCACTGTTTGGTCTCTTCCCCCAAACAACCCAACCCCAAACCATTGGACACCGGGGCAAATTCAGACAGTACGGCTTATTTGCTCTTTGCCACTGCATAGAAACAAAGAGTTACTTATTTTTACGTCTGTGCACCAGTTATTTGAAGCACAAGATTGCATTTATCACTTTCTACAACTTTTATTTTGTGTCAATTGTTTCCCTAGGTGAATAATTGATGAACAGTCTCAGTGTTAAAAATCCATGCATTATCGTAAAGTGGAAACTTTCTATTGTTGCGTTGAGTGGGAAGTTATTGTAATCGTAAATCTCAACATGCTCAGTAGCTAACAGCATTGAAACAATTTCTGTACAAGTTTGTTGAGTTTCTCGTGCAAGGCTATAAAATACTGACGGTTTTTCTAAAGCTGAGTACTGTGTGGGATGATTTTGGACAATGCCAAGAACGTATAAGAGCAGGAGAGGTGGTGCAGTATGGTGTAATTATGACCTGGAACTTTTAGATAAAGCTGTTCGTGATATTCAGAGTGGTAAATTATCTTACAGAAAAGTGTGTGATTTGTATGGTATACCTAAATCAACCCTACAAAATAAAATGCAGGAAGCAAATCTGAAAAAAATGGGATAGCCAGTGCTAAATAAAGAAGAAGAAGAAATGTTGAAGCAAGGTATCTTGAGGGCTGCACATTGGGGATTTCACTTCACTAAATTGAATATTATATATTTAGTTAAAGGCTACCTTGATAAATCTGGCTGAAAAGAGAAGAAATTTCGTAATAATTTGCCAGGAGAAGTATGGGTGTATTTATTCCTCAAACGACAGTCAGATGATCTTTCCGTTCGCTTAAGTGAAAATATTAAACGAGCTCATGCAGAAGTGAACAAAGAGACTGTTCAGATGTTTTCCTCCAATATCAAGGCAAAGCTGGAAAATCTCTTGCAAAATAAAAACTTATCTGTAATATATGAAATTCATTATATCATTCCATATCACTTATTCGTAACAAAGGGCTACCTTAAAATGTGTAAAATGTCACCAAAATCAAATAAAAAGCATGTAGAATTTAAAAAAAAAGGCAGTAACTGTTCAAATTCGCCCTCTATATACTGTAAATTTGGACAGAGATTTAAAAAACACATGTGTCCGAAATCACCCCAATCCATGGGGTGACTTCAGACACTTTATTTAACTGCCGCAGATAAATATACCTACACATACACTTTCTGGTTCTGGGGTATATTGTATTCGTTACACATATACCCTACCGCTTCCATAACAATCAATTCAATCTAACAATATACAACGAAAGTTACAATCAAAATAACGACAAAACCGTCTGAAATCACCGTTTGATGGTACCTGAAAGTTTCATACATTGTGGTGCATAAAAGTGTATTGAAAAATTGAGGAAACACTTTTTTTCTTTTTTTTCACAATCTAATCAGGAGAGTCAGGAACAAATTAGCTACTTGTGACAGATCTCAGCATGTCAGTAATCAGACATGCAGGGGATATATGGAAACATAATTACAGAAAAACAGAAGGATCTTGTGGGAGTCAACATGTTTGGACAATTGTCAAAGACAAAAGGATGTTCAGCTATATTTTTTTTTGATGCATCTATGTTCCAAATTCATAAAATTATCCATTAAAGAAAGCAACCAGTGAGAACACAATACTGAAAATCAGAAGATACTATTTTCAGGATGCAGGTACTGCAAAGGTTATTCTTTCGAAAACTTGGAAAAATTTTGTAAGTGAAGAAAATATGAATCATGTATTAATTTTAGCATATTATTACAAAAAAGACCACTGTAATATGTGTTAGTATGTAAGACACTTTGAGGACACTGCAAACAGTTTACAATATCCATCAACTGGTTATTCACCTTAATAAATATTATATGATAAGGAACCTATTAACCTTATGGATGAGTTAATAGAATATCCAGCATGCAAGAATATAACTGTTCAGGAATTGGGAGAAATCAGTGGTCTATGCTGTGACTGTGACTTGGGCTATCACTAGGCCTACCAGATTTGGCAATAAGAGATTGTTCATTAAATGTTAACTTCACAAACAGTTTATTTAAATCAGTTTTTCTTGAAACAAGCTGCAATACAATATAAGTTAAACAACAATGAACAATTATAAAGGAAAAATGAACAATTTTACTATACATTTTTGTAGATACATGAATTCCAAACATCTTTCTTTACTGGTACACTGCACTATCACACTACAGAAAACAATTCCTTGTTGTGTCTTCTCAATAAAACAAGCACTTTTTTTCTACCAATAGAAGAGCCAATCTGCTAGGATGTATTTGTCCTTGTGTTGCCTGTAAATGGAATTTTAGGCTCAAGAACTCCTTTCTGCACCTTCAGTGGTGGAAGGAAATGTTAAAACCAGTTCATTTAATATATAAGCTTCACTGTATACAACACACAGTCCATTTCATTTTATATTATTTAAAATGGTATTTTAGAAAAGATTTGTTAGAAAATTTTTGAAGTGACTATAATACCTTCAGTTCATTTTCCAAACATAGTATATCAAAATAGGAAACAAGTTCACAAGATACATTTTTTGGAAATTTTTATTGTAATTTGTAATATATTTAGAATCCAGTAATGCCAGAAATTTCAACTGTTTCTATGATTCAAATCTTAATTTAGTTTGCGTTGTTAATGTGTCCAGGACTTTGCAGAAAATTCTTAAGTACAAAAGTTGGTTTCATTTTATGTTTCTAAGCTTTTCTTCATTATTTTTATTTGCAGCACTCATAGTTTCTGGCCATACATTTTCAAATACTGTGTTGGCAATAAATTTGTTTACTTTTCTGTACAGTAACAGATATCCCAGTTCTCCTTTTGCAAAATTAAAAAAGTCTGCAAATGCAAAAATTTTACTGAATGGAGTCAAGTAAAAGCTGGCTTGAGTCCTTGAGAGAAACTGCACAAAGCCTGAAACAATGTTAACTTCTGTGCTAGACCAGTTCATAAGTTCTTCTTCCACTGAAGACAAGAAACTGAAAAGATAACTCCTATAGTCATGAACTGTGCTTACAAGCCTGCAAACAAAATACCTTCACTTAGGTGTGATATTTGGCATTTTCTTTTCCATAAAAGCTTTAGGAGAATCTGTGCCTGGAGCAAAATGTTAGAAAAAAGCCAGTAAAATTTACAGATTGGGAGTTTTATTTATTTATTTATTTATTTAGTGTGTGGCATCAACAGAGTAAAATTGCACACATACTATTAATTAATATAATAAACGAATTAGAAATATATTATTAAATGATTGATTGCAAACAACAATATGTGAAAGATTAGGGAGACAGCCACTGCAGCTACTACAAGTCCACATCTAAGCAGGTCACCCACTGAACAGCACGTGGAGTATCATCCATGATATCCCTTCATTCTCCTTCAAACCTCCTCGCAGGACATGCGAAGATCAGGTGAGGGATTGTTTGTTCTTCTGCACCACAGTCGCATTGTGGGTCATCAGTGAGTTTCCATTTGTGGAGAATGGCCTTACACCTGCTGTGGTTAGTCCTCACATGTTTAAGCCTGCACCAAGTTCTTCTGGGCATCTGCATTCCTTCCACCGGTATCGAAGGATCAAAATCGGTGATGAGAGGATGGTGATTATTCAGCGAGCAGTATTGCCTCCATTCCCTTGCTATGTCATTCCTTTCTGGGAATTTGAGAACTTTGTATTCCCATATAGGTTTCCTGGATTTTAGGCGGGTAGTTGGTAGATGTTTTGGTGAGAGGAGAGATAACTCATAACACCTCTGATTAATGTTGGATATATAGTTTGGTGAATAATGAGGTGGGGAAGTCAAAATTGAACCTATATATCTGTTGTTGAGGCTAGTGAGTCTGAGTGTGCTTAAGGGGGAAGAAATTATTTAAGGTAGAGTTCTTGAGACAATCCTCATGGTGGTATTAAGCTGGACATCTATTTTCTTTTTGTGTGCCCTTGCACCAGACTGGGGTGCAGTATTCTGCCACCTAGTAAACAAAAGATTGTGCTGTGGTGCGTAGGGTGTTAGCTTGAGCTCCCCAGGATGTTCCAGTCAGCTTTCTTAATATGTTATTTCGATATTTTATCTTTTGACTGGTTATTTCTAGGTGTTTTTTATAGGTTAGTCGCTGGTCAAGAGTTATTCCTAGATATTTTGGATGGCTGTTGTGCATCTATCGCTCATTGCAGAATGTTACTTGTAACTCTTGTCTTGCCTTTGATTGTTCAGGTGGAATACGCTTACCTCAGTTTTATTTGGATTTGGGCAGAGCCTCCGTTTTGCATAATACTGGTTAAGAAGTTGAAGGTCTGTTGACAGAGTAGCTTCCCCTTCTTCAAATGTCTTGTTCTGAGTGGCTATTGCAATGTCTTCTGCATAGCAGAATTTTTGTGATTTAGTTGCTGGCATGTCACTCATGTATAGGCTGAAGAGAAGGGGAGCCAACACTGATCCCTGTGGGAGCCCATTGTTTATTGAGTAGGATTTACTCATAGATTGACCTATGTTCACTCTGAAGTAGCAATTTTTCAGCATTCTTCCAGAAGCTAAGTTGTCTTGCGGCAAGGGATTGCTTTTTCAAGCTTGAGTATGAGTCCATCGAGCCAGATGGTATCATAAGTGGCCGAGAGGTCCACAAAAGCCACACAGGTTTTTTGGGCCCTTTGAAAGCCTGACTTAATGTATGAGGTTAAGGCAAGGACTTGTTCACAGTGGCTCCATTTGTTACTAAATCCTGCCTGGTCTATGGGAATTAGTCTATCTACGGAGTCATATATTCTATTGTACAGCAGTCTTTCTAATAGTTTGTAGCAAATGCTCAATAGGGCTCTTGGCCGACAGCTAGCTGGGTCATCCTGTGGCTTTCCTGGTTTTAAGATTGCGAGGATTTTGGCTATCTTGAACTGATAGGGAACCCGGCTGGTGTTCATGATGTCACAGCAGAATTGTCTAAGCCATGCACGGGCTTAGGCGCCCAGGTGTCTGATGAGTTCAGGGAATATTCCATCTAGACCAGCGGCTTTCCTCATTTTAAGAGATTTTATCGCATTATTCATTTCAAAATCTGTGAACGGAATAGAGAAATCCGTATGTTCTTCGAGTTGGCTGTTGATAGTTTTAATCTCTGCTTTAATCTCTTTCTCGAAGCTATCATCTACTGGGACATTTTCCGCCCATCATTTTACCTGTAGCGCTACTTGTGAAGGAGATATTTTAGGGTTGTTATTGATTAGGGGTGTTGCTGTTCCCAACTGGCATAACAGAGACCATGTCTTCCTGCTAGATCAAGTGAGGTCCAGGTTTTTTGTTGTATGTTCCCATCTTCCACTTCTGCCTTCATTTATGGCATTTAATATTTGGTTTCCTATGTCAGGATCTCCAGTTCTTTGGAATTCATTATAAAGCATTTCAGCTTCTCAATTCCAACAAGGGATGTGTTCTTTCCTATAGCCATGAGGGATGTTACGTTTTGCTGCTGCAGTAAGGACACCCACAAACCGTCTATAGTTCTCTGCAGAGGGTGGGACCCATCACAGGTGTCGGTCCACTCCCTTGGCATAAATTGTCCAGTCTGCTTTTCTAAAATCCCATCTTGGTTTCTGTGTGGATCTAATTAGGCTTAGTAAAACTGGGTGGTGTTGTGTGCGGGGGAAACCAGGTAATACCCTCTTAGTATGTAGTAGTGGATTCATCATTTGATCAGTTGTTATGAGGCATACATCTGGGTTAGTTTTACCTTGCCAACAGGCAGATCGGAATGTTTTCAGGTCTTTAGCATCGTAGGCCAGGTGGAGCCCTAGGTATTCAGTCCACTTGGATAAGATCTCTCCATTTTCATTGTTTGTTGAGTACCCCCAGTTCGTATGGTGGGAATTAAAATCGCCAGCATAGACTCCAGGATGCCCAATAGTTGGTAGGGGAGGGTTGGGACATGTAACATTAGGAGGTTTGTAGACTGTGGTTATTTTTATTCCAGAGACTTCGATTACCTTGGATTCTACACCTTCCCGCACCGCGTAGTAGAGCACTTTGTAGTTTTGGATGTCATTCTGTACATATAGCATAGATCTGAAAATGTCAGATGGAAGATTTCCTACAATTTTGTAGCCATATATTCTCGCTATAGTTGTGAGTTGAGATTCATCTGCGATATGTGTCTCTTACAGTGCTATAATGTCTATGTGGTTATCCTTAGCTGTCCTACTCAGTCGTTCGCATTTGTCTCAGCTTAAGCCTTCAACATTTAGTTGTAAGATATGGACACAAGTTCCAATATCTCTTGTCAGGTGGTTCTGATAAGAACCATTACCTTTTTGCTTTTTCATTTTCCTCAAGTAGATTTTCTTGACCATGAGAGAAATTCATTCTGATTCGGTCGCCTAGTGTGTAGACTGTTTGCCGTTCCATCGTCACAGACCATTGCCCAGGGTACACCATCTTGGAGGTCATCTAAACTTCGTACCCCACAGATTGGGAAAGTATGAGATTATGTCTGTGGCTACAAAAATAGATGAAGGTAGCAGAAGGATACCCAGTTTTAATTAAAGTTGGGAAATTATGAGATTATGTCTGTGGCTATAAAAATAGATGAAGGTAACAGAAGAACACCCAGTTTTAATTAAAGTTTCTAGTCCATAAAGATGTTTGGCCATTACTGCAGCACCATCAAAAGTTTGAGCAATCATTTTTATTAACATCCTGACATCTATAGTCCTTTTTAATGTATTGAAATAAACCACTGGTTGTTTGATCATAAACTGCATCAGTGAAATGTAGAAATCATTCTTTGTAATTGCCTTTGTCATCAATAACATAGAATAGTGAAAATTTGACTTCTTTTGGTGACATCACCAGTTCCACTGAGCATGAGGCTAAGACAAGTAGCCTTATCAATATCTGATTTAATATTTCCTCTAACAGCACTGGCCACAGCATCCATGAAGTCACTGTGCATAAAAATCAAGGTGCCTTTCGAAACAGTTGCTGTTTTGGTATGGTGAGACAGTAGCACATCATACTGAGCCAGAAATGGTACCAGTTCTACATAACTGCCTTTATTTAATGACTTCTCACTTTCATCATGGCCTTGAAAAGAATTTCCTTGTCATGCAAGAAGCACCACTGCACCAATAAATCTTTTCAATAGATTTCTATTTTCTTTAACCTTTTCATTGTGCAAACAGTTTGCAATTTTTTCTGATAATTCAGTGAATGGTAGACCCATTGAGTTTTAAATGCTGTAAAAGATTTTATATGGATTGTTGATCATTTATGTTTATCCAAAACTGTGATTAAATATGATAAATTTGTGAAACCCATCATATTTCATAGCATTTTTCCAGTTGCAAACAACAAGCGTGGCCAGTAATAAAGTTTATTTACTTTGCATAAATCAGACAGCCAGGCATACTTATCATAATTGTTTATATTAAAATACCTTTTTTAAGGGTTATTTTTTTGCCTTTTGCTTACTTTGTAAGTGCAGATGAGCTAGAATAGGCATTCCCTGTTTTATCGTCAGTAACTTATCCTCATATTTTAAGTGCAAGAATGGTCTTTTCACTCATTGGTTTGTGGCACATTGTTAATTGGTTTCAAAAAATTAGTACTAGCAATTATCTTGGCACACTGTACACTAAGATATAAATAATACCAACACTATTACAGATTCTGAGGACTGTAACAATTGTACAAACATGCCCCTTGTTGCTTTTAACAACATGTGATGTGCAGACTTCCAAAAGCCCATCATGCCCATGCAGTACATTTCAGAGATACTCGTGTGTAAATGGTAATGTGGGATTCTGAAGCCTTGCTGTGCTCATTCTTGCATTCCTCCACCTCACCCCTCCTTCCCCATATCATAGTGAAGGCTGTTGCAGTAAACATCCGAAGCTCTATTCTCCACTCTGTTCGATGACAGAGAACAAGGTATACCCCACCATATGCACTAATTCTTCATGAAGGAAGCTGGTTGGTATCGCAATTATTACTGATATTACTTGTTGATTTCTAGTTTACTTTAGATATAGATTTTGGTGATAGCATTGATAGCCCACAATATACACCACTGGGAAAGATAGCTTAGAAAACTACAGAACAACAGCGTAACAGAAAAAAGAAATATGACAACATACTGAAAGTAACATGGTTTAAAATAGGTGATCTCATTAATTGATAACTAATGAAAAATCTAGGGCTGTCCCTAGTGAAATTAAGAAATTCCCTGACCTTTACGTAGGACCATTTGAAATATTAGAAACTCCCCATCCAAATGCTTACAGACTAATTTATTCAATATGTAGTTGCCATAAATTTTTCCCTTTGTCTATTACCAAAATGTACAGCTCTCTGGGAACCATAAAAGCTGTTTATGGTATGTAATTAGATCACAGCACCCTGAGCTAATGTGGCAATTTTTCAAAATTTTCATTTTTCCTTTGCACATTCCTTCTCTGAATTACTGGTAAATCTTTCAATTTATCTTCTGCTATCATGCTATCCCTCCTCATTATGTAATAGGGGCAAGCATGTTAGAGATTTTCAAGTGTAGTTGCACATCATATTAATGAAAATTTAATGTACTGTTTTGCCTAGGAGCTGAAAAACTTTTCTTGTCTTTGAAATGAAATTTGTGTCCTAGTGGGACAAACTAAGAATTTTTGCAGCAAGATTAAATCTGAGATGCTTTACACTGTTTTGATGGGGAAATCTATTTACATTTAGGCTTAAGTGTTCAATAATTTGCATTTCTTTTGAAAACGAGGTACTTTGCTGTTTTGGAGGAAAAATATTTTGCATGGAATGAACTGAGATGTGATTTGGATTTCTGTCCTGCATGTTGTAATGGACATATGTATACATAAATTTTGGATCTATCTGGGGAACTACTGTGTGGCTTTTTGGGAATTTGTGGCTGGAAAGGTAGGAAGTCAGACTTATTGTTTTACTACTGTCATATTTAAGATTTTTAGCTACCATTTGAATTAATTATTGTGAAAAAAATGGAAGCAATGGTAGGAATTTTGTAGGAAGCAGAGTACATTAACTTGAAATTTCTAACTTTAATCACTTTTGTCAATTGTCTCGTGTATGTTTTACTGTGGGCAATGCTTAGAGAGAGAAGACTTTTTACCAGATCACATATATAATTTTTCAAAACTGTAATATTTGATTTGATTTTTATTGTTGTAGAGACCTCAGAGATCATCTGAGGTAGTACGAAAGTCAATATTACACAGTATAAATGTTACACAAATAATTACAAAAACAAGAAAAATATTACAGAATATAAATATTACACAAATAATTATAGTACCTTCACACAAATACAAAACAGAGAAATTTCTGGTACAAATTGATATTGCATAGTAAATTTAGCCACTTACAGACTTACTCAGGTATAGATGCATATACAAACTGATCACATAAAGTGTAGTCATACCATATTCTTTGCCTCTCTTAAAAATTGATCAGTTTAATAAATGCTGGAATGAAAGTACATTTAGCTTTAAACTGGTCAAGGTACAGGATGTTACTAATGTACTGAAAAAAAGGAAAAGCAGTTTCAGTATGTATGTGTGAAGGCGAGCCACTATGGGTGGCTCGTACCTGTACAGCTCGTACCTGTACAGCTACAATCTTTGAAAAGCATTAATATTTAGTATACAGTTAACATTACTTACCAACTTATTGAATAGTTTTATCCCCATGTAAGATGTACCTTTTTGATAGAAACTTGTATAGGCTGAGAGTACATACTGGTTGCAACCTGTGGCTGCACAGGTACAAGCAGCCCATAGTGGCTCACCTTCATGCATTCCTTTTTATTTTTTTTGTGACTAAAGCCCTTCTGCCCTTTTAATTATTTTGTATGTGACATGTAAGTACTGCCTCTGTCTTTTATTGTTAGTCAGTACTTACACTTTTTATATAAAAATGTCTTTTCCTATAAATTTGTAATTATGTTAAAGGCCATTTTAATTCTGATGAAGGCACTCTTTGAAGTGTTGAAACCTCATCAATAGGACTAAAAATAATAGTGACTGAGGGCTCATTTGTTTCAATTTTAATTTAGAAATGGTCACTGGAACCAAGCAGCCATGTTTAAAACTTTTATATTTTTTAATTTTAACAAAAGCTTTGAACATAATAAACCACAGAACTCTTCCAAAAAAGCTTGAATACTATGGCATTAGGGGATTAACAAATGAATGGATTTGTTCATTTCTGAGTGACCAAAAGTAAAAAGTATGCATTAGACATGTACATGAAAAAAGACAAACAGTCTCAAAATACTTGTCAGAAGAATGCCTAATCACCTATGGAGTACTCAAGGATTGGTAATGAGACCTCTTCTTTTTATGATATCTACCAATGACCTGCATGTCAAATAATGGAAAATCCAGGATGGAATAATGACAATATTATGAAAAGGATAGATTATTACTTATCCTATAGTGGAGATGCTGAGTTGCAGACAAGCACAACAAAAAGACCACTAAATATATAAGCTTTCAGCCAGAAGCATTTCTTCTGATAGAGAAAACATACACACACACACACACATACAGACATTCATGCAAATGCAGCTCACATACACAACCAGTGTCTCTGGCTGCCAGGACCAGTCTGGCCCCATCACACAGAGACATTGGTCATGTATGTGTGAGCAGCATTTGTATGACTGTGTGTGTGTGTGTGTGTGTGTGTGTGTGTGTGTGTGTGTGTGTGTGTGTGTGTCGTGTACTTCAGAAGAAGGCCTTGTGGATGAAAGCTTACATGTTTAGTAGTAGTCTTTTTGTTGTGTCTGTCTGTGACTCAGCATCTCCACTATATGGTGTGTAGAAATATATCCTTTTCATAATATTATCAATGATCTGGATGTGCTTGTTGAGTCACAATAAATAGTTCTATTTGCTGATGACATAACAATGTAGTAAACTCTGTCACAAATCAATTAAGTAAATGGTTGACAATTAATCAGCTTATAATAAACACCAGGAAAATAGTAGCATTAAATTTCCATAGGTTCGAAAAGGATGCATAAATGAACAGGATTTTATGGTCACCTATTATGCAAATGTTAGTCCACAACTAAAATTTGGACTCATATTCTGATGGAATTCACCAGTAGCTCTGGGAACTTTCAGAATCCAAAATAGAGCCATTAGGATTATTATAAAGAACAGAGCTAGATCTTAAAACACTGCATGTTTAGTCTTGACACACTAATGTCTATTAAAAAATTTGGTAGGAAATGATAACAGTATTAGAATAAATTGGGACTTACGTAATATACACTAGATTACAAAATGAAATGTATTTACTCTCAGCCTATACAAGTTTGCATCAAAAAGGTACATCCTACATGGGAATAAAACTATTCAATAAGTTGGTAAATAATGTTAACTGTATACTAAATATTAATGCTTTTCAGTCCGCAGCTCGTGGTCGTGCGGTAGCGTTCTCGCTTCCCACGCCCGGGTTCCCGGGTTCGATTCCCGGTGGGGTCAGGGATTTTCTCTGCCTCGTGATGACTGGGTGTTGTGTGATGTCCTTAGGTTAGTTAGGTTTAAGTAGTTCTAAGTTCTAGGGGACTGATGACCATAGATGTTAAGTCCCATAGTGCTCAGAGCCATTAATGCTTTTCAAAGATCTATTACAGAATTTTTACAGCACCCTGCTTCTATTCTGTAAGTGAATACTTGGACTACAATAAATGTATATATCTGTTACTTTTGTAACATATAACATGTAGGACTATATAATTATAATCTTGAAAGTTGTTCCCTCCAATGATTAGTGTGAAGTCCAGTATCATCTTGTACACTGTACTACATATGATAAGGTTTCCAGATCATTTTTCCACTCAGAGTCATTCAGAAAATCTGCACTGAAGCCACCACAGGCTATTAAATGGCTGCTACTGTCTGACAAATAGCACAGTGAGGAATCCAGATTCCTCATAAATTTTTCAAAATTTGGCAGTGGGATCTGTACACAACTACAATTAAAAGAGAACCATTTTTCATTATTAATTCAGAAGCAGAAACTTCTATGTGCTGATCATAACAAAATCTACTTATCTCAACGTTTTTCAACTTGTGTTCCATCTTAAAATATGTAACCATATTAGTTCTGCATCAGTAAACTCCTAGGCACAGAATGTCTACCTTTTCAGAGCTGTCTAAATTTTATAAACAGACAAGAAGCTCTTCCACCTTGTTCCATAACCCTGTAATATTCTTGTTACTTGAAATAAACTATTGTGCCAATTTGGTAAAATTGTGGGTGTACATGGTGTCTCAAACCTTTTGGGTCGAAGTGTAACAGGTGATAGTGGGTCCACAACCAGTTGTATTGAGATAGGGAAACAATAGTCGGAAGTGCATATTTATTGTGTTATAAACACACACAGTGTACAGTGCATAACAACAATGCAGCTCATGGTAATTGTTGAAAGCAATGACTGCCAGTCTCAATGCATGTATTGCAATAGCACATGCAGGTGATAACTGTTGTACACCCCTGGCCACCAAACAGAAATACTGTGCACAACTTAGCTCATAGCATGTGTGTCATATAATGACTACATACATCACACTGGAGCATTAAACTGAGCCACATGCCCACCAATATTCCTGTTGTTGGATATCCATTGCATCACACAGCTTGCAATGTGTTCATAGTGATGTGTGTATTGTGTACAGTGCATGTCACTGAGTCAAAGCTGGAACGTTACTCATCATGAAAGTTGACAGACATGCATTTAACGTATGGTGTGGCAGGATGTAGTGCCCACAAGGCAGCACAAATGTACAGGAGACACTTTCCCAACATGTGTCATTTTAATTGGAAGAAGTTTATATCTGTGGATACAAATTTATGAGGGGGTTATTCATACCAAAGAAAGTCGACCAACGTTACTGCAGAAGACACGTCTCAACATCAGACTTTGTGGAAATGGTATTAAATCTTGAGGCTAACAATCCAGCAATGAGCACGTGTCAACTTGTCTGTGAAATTCGCACTTCAAAGTGTATGATGTGGTGAGTAGTGGTGGAACAGGTATTACACCCCTACCATAAAGGATGTGTGCGAGCCCTGGGACCAATGAATTTTGAGCCTTGTGTTCACTTCTGTCAGTGGATTATCCACCATAGTGCTACAGTCCCGAAATTCACACAGTTTACATTGTTCATGGATGTGATCTCATTCACCTGTGATGCTGTTCAACATATAGAACAGCTGTACCTGGAGTGTGGATATGTCCCGCACCACTTACATTGGTGGCCACTAATGATCCTCTGTCAACATATGGCTGGCATTGTCCAGGATCATGTAATAGGACCTTATTTGTTGCCTTCTTGTTTGACCAGTCCACATTACCTGGTGTTCCTGCAAGATGTGCTGCCACAGTTCTTGGAGGCAGCATCCCTTGTTGTCCGTGAAAGGATGTGGTTTCAACATGATGGTGCACCAGGCCACTTCAATGTTGATGTCCATGTGCATCTGAACAATGCATACTCTAATTGATGGGCTGGAAAGGGAGGTCCTGCCCCATCTCATGAGCAGCACAATTGAACGGCAGTTGGAAGAAGGAAATAACTCCATAAACCTGTTTGTCAGGAAATTCGAAAAAACTGTATAACTTATGCATTTTTTATTCAACCAGAAATTATTTTTTATCGCACATATAGAACAATATTTCCATCTACATCTACATCTACATTTATATTCCGCAAGCCACTCAACGGTGTGTGGCGGAGGGCACTTTATGTGCCACTGTCATTACCTCCCTTTCCTGTTCCAGTCGCATATGGTTCGCAGGAAGAAAGACTACTGGAAAGCCTCCGTGCACGCTCGAATCTCTCTAATTTTACATTCGTGATCTCCTTGGGAGGTATAAGTAGGGGGGAGCAATATATTCGATACCTCATCCAGAAACGCACCCTCTCGAAACCTGGACAGCAAGCTACATCACGATGCAGAGTGCCTCTCTTGCAGAGTCTGCCACTCGAGTTTGCTAAACATATCCATAACGCGATCACGCTTACCAAATAACCCTGTGACGAAACGCGCCGCTCTCCTTTGGAGCTTCTCTGTCTCCTCTGTCCACCCGACCTGGTACGGATCCCACACTGATGAGCAATACTCAAGTATAGGTCGAACTAGTGTTTTGTAAGCCACCTCCTTTGTTGATGGACTACATTTGCTAAGGACTCTCCCAATGAATCTCAACCTGGTACCCGCCTTACCAACAATTAATTTTATATGATCATTCCACTTCAAATCGTTCTGTACGCATACTCCCAGATATTTTACAGAAGTAACTGCTACCAGTGTTTGTTCCGCTATCATATAATCATACAATAAAGGATCTTTCTTTCTATGTATTCGCAATACATTACATTTGTCTATGTTAAGGGTCAGTTGCCACTCCCTGCACCAAGTGCCTATCTGCTGCAGATCTTCCTGCATTTCGCTGCAATTTTCTAATGCTGCAACTTCTCTGTATACTACAGCATCATCCGCGAAAAGCCACATGGAACTTCCAACACTATCTACTAGGTCATTTATATATTTTGTCAAAAGCAATGGTCCCATAACACTCCCCTGTGGCACGCCAGAGGTTACTTTAATGTCTGTAGACGTCTCTCCATTGAGAACAACATGCTGTGTTCTGTTTGCTAAAAACTCTTCAATCTAGCCACACGGCTGGTCTGATATTCCGTGGGCTCTTACTTTGTTTTATCAGGCGACAGTGCGGAACTATATCGAACGCCTTCCGGAATTAAAGGAAAATGGCATTTACCCGGGAGCCTGTATCTAATATTTTCTGGGTCCCATGAATCATTGGCAGTGTTCTGACAATTTCCAGGTATTGTTATTTGATTCGTAAAATTTAAAAAAAAGTTGATGGATTTGTTTCCTACTTCCAAATGATTGAAAATGTGACTAAAAATAAAGAAATAAGTCAATAATGCCGTTCATATTTCATTCAAAATTGTAAAAACGTAACACTATCGGCTATTGGAAAAATGTATATAGTTGAAAAGATTAAAAGGGCGTCAATTATTTGACCCCAAGAATGCGCAGAAAGTTTTAGAAAAAAAAAAAAAACCTTGGACACACAAATCACTTATCATGACCAGCTGGATCTGAGGTTGTATGCCAGGTCATTAAGTCCTCGTAGAAGTCTTTCTTTTCTGTAGGTGTGTAGGTGATTATCTTCTCTATGTCTTGCATTTTTTCCTCATATATGAGTATTTTTCCTATGTATGTAGTCTCTGTAGGAAGCGTTATTTCATCGAATAACTTTGGTTTTTGAAGGACAAATCTTGTCTGAACGATGCCATCAATGAATTCGGAGGCTATTACAGAACCCTGGATGCCATCAGTGAATTCTGAGGCTATTACAGAACCCTTCAAATCAGTTGAATATTGAAGGTGTTGGTATTTAGAAATACAAATGTTTGAATATTTGTCGGTACTTTGGCCACCAGTCCTTTCAGTCCACGATTTGTTCTGAAGTCATCTTTCTCACAGAATACCCAGATTCTCTCGCTGTTTGTATCAACTCACAATACTCGTCTGGAGGTGAATATTCTGTCCGTTTTCCTAATCTTACGCTTGGCGGTACCAAAGATCCTATCACACTGCAGGAACGAATGTCCACGAATAGGAAAATACTGGTGAATTGTAACAAAACGGCCAAGTGATACGAAGGCAAGTAGAAACCTGACGTCATTATTATTTCGGTTTTGTCCACCACAAGCGTCGCTAAAAATGTGAAGTTCCTTAACAGCTGGACTCATGTCCTGAATCTTAACCAAAGTAGGCTACATACCTCATCAGGCCCTCTTTTAGCCACATCTTCTGGAAATGTGCAGAAATTTGCTGATCCTGTTTTCACATCATGTATACAGAAAACTTACAACCAAAGCTTTCTTAGATAGAACATCTCTTGCACCGGAATTTTCGGCAGTGGAAGATTTTGCATGTAGTCAAAGACGAGGCACCCTACTTCTTCTTTTTCATGACACAGTTGCAACATTTCTTTTTGTTTGGAGTAAAATTTCTTGGCTCGACGTAAATGGACCATCTTTTCAACGACAGCGACACGTTTTGCGGTGTCGTTGAGAACTGGTGATTTGATCGTCGTTTCCAATTCCTCACATGTGCTACAGACGTCAATTTCCGGCCTCCCAAATCTATATCCATAGTTCTCATTATAATATTTCCGATAAAAATCGTATTTTACGCTAAATGCGTAATGCGGATATTTCTCACAAAACAGGTGGTGCAAAGTTTTTATGTCCAGCTCAGCGCTTAGATATTTAATTTCCTTACTGCACTAAAGAGAGTGGTGTATTGGGAACTCATTTATATGATCATCAATAGCACCTTGTATTTGTGGAGGTAAAACATTACCCCAGTTCATATTCACCACGCATATCAATTGCAGATTTTCCAGAAGCAACTAAAGTAGTCAAACGGAAAAGCGCTTTAGTTCTGATAGCATATAAAATGGAAAATGCACTTCTACAAACTTTAATTCTTTTTTGGGATTGTTCAGAACAAAGAAATTGAAAACGTATTCTCGTTTCTTAAGGTTTTCATTCTTTGAACGGCGGCGTTTTGGATCAGTCGTATTATCAGACCCATTAGGAATGTATCCATCATATAAAAGATCTAGAAAATATTTCTTCTCTTCAGGAGGGAAGTTGTTTGTACATTTCAACTTGCAAGAACACGAAATGCTGGTATTTGATTTAGCAGGAATAGTGTTACCTGTGGAGGTACTCACATATTATTGACCAAGAAGACGCTGCCTCTTCTGTACGTCACGTTTATAGCAGTGAACATTGCGAACTCCTTTTTTCCGCGTGTTTCTGAACGATAAAGCCACTTCAGAATCACTCTTGGAAATAGATGACATATAATAAGTATGTTGTAGTACGAAGAAATTAGTGATTAGTGAAAGCTCTACACGAACATGTAATCACATTAACCAACTGTTTGCAAACTAACTAGTTAAAAAGATATCCAGCAGATGGAGCAAGAACGAACTTGTTCCGTGCCCTGCTGCCGTCTGGTGCCCATGTGTGGTAGTAGTTGGAAGACAGAATATAAATCCAGTCTTTGTTTCCTCCTTCCAACTTACGGAATATTCAGACCTGGTTTTCAAGGCTTGATGGGTTGGTTTTCGTTCCTTTCTTGTATTCCATAGTTGTGTGTACCCTTTCATGATGCGAATTCGGCAAAATCGCGATTTATTATTTTTGGTGTTTATTCCCTTCTTCCAACTAGCGATTCAATTGCTTGATCTCACGTCTCTGGACTTTTTCCTCTGGGGCCATATCAAAATGTTGGTGTATGAAACCCCTTAGAAATGGATGAAGACCCACTTGTTATGGTCCAAGCTACCTGGTTCCTGGTATGACAGACATCAGGGTCCTTGAGAGAGTGTGACAGTACTTCATGTGCCAGTGTCATGCATGCATTGAGACTGGTAGTCATCACTTTGAACAATTACTATGAACTACATTGTTGCAGAATGGTTGGTGCTCCTGTCTGTATACAGTGATGGAGGATAACCACCACCACCAAGGACATGGCCGAGCGGTTCTAGGCGCCACAGTCTGGACCGCGCGACCGCTACGGTTGCAGGTTCAAATCCTGCCTCGGGCATGGATGTGTGTGATGTCCTAAGGTTAGTTAGGTTTAAGTAGTTCTAAGTTCTAGGGGACTGATGACCACAGCAGTTAAGCCCCGTAGTGCTCAGAGCCATTTGAGCCACCAAGGACACTGGTAAGATTAGAGGACCTGGGACAACGATTTGTACATGAATAAGGCATGGACCCATTCTGAGGTAAGTGTAACTGTGAGAAGTTTATTGACGACGAATAAGTAGTGAAGTGACTGGAAGAGGGTGTACATACACTGAGCCGGCCGCTGTGGCCGAGCGGTTCTAGGCACTTCAGTCCGGAACTGTGCTACTGCTATGGTCGCAGGTTCGAATCCTGCCTCAGGCATGGATGTTTGTGATGTCCTTAGGTTAGTTAGGTTTAAGTAGTTCTAAGCCTAGAGGACTGATGGCCTCAGTTGTTAAGTCCCACAGTGCTTGGAGCCATTTGAACCATTTGAGCATACACTGAAAATAAGAGCACATTCAGTACGCTGTGGACAGAGAAAAGTGCATGGCTGGAAATATAGAAGGTAATATGGGAGTATTGCGTAAGGCACCAAAAGGACAATTATTGAAGCTACTGGAAGAAACAGAAGTTTACGTACATAGAAAATGGCAACCAGGATTACTGCTGAATCAACAGAATAAGTTTAACTTGAATGTTTACTTTGACGTGTTCAAAAACCTTCTAGTTTGAGCATTGTTGAGCACCATGGCAACTGGGTGTGTGTTTGTGTGCACCAGCCACTAGTAGAGAGGAGTCTGGACCATCTTCCTTGTGCCACATCACAGGAAAATGAAAACTGATTACAGAGAAGCCACAAAGTGGCGCCACTGAGATTCCATTCTGAATGTGTCAACGACTATTGAGAGTTTAATTGTCTTGTTAATTATCTTACACTTCCTGTTATGTTTAACTGTTTGCTATACTGAAAGGTTTTGATTTATAGATGTGATGTTAGTGTTAAACTTTTCTGGACTTTACACAATTATGTGTTATTTACTTTGTGAGGTTGATAACTTCCTATTATTACTCTTTACAAGTTTTATGTTAATTTATATATAGGTTTTATTTCCACATATTTTATGTGAGTTGATGTTATATTGTCAGATGCTTGTGGTAGTTGGGTCGTATAGGGGTTTGTAGAACTGAAACATACCACTTAATCAATTGAATACTTTTATTGCTGCTAGAAATAAATACACGAAGTGACACATTGAAAATCCACAGTCGCTTGATTCGACAACATGGAGAACACTCCAATAAACAATTTTTCAAGGAAGTTAGTTCAAAGATGAGTCAGTCGATTGGTTGCCGGTCGATAACCACCACAGAGCCCCCGCCGGTAGTGCAGAGCACGGCGTAATCGGTGAGGTATCCAGATCCGCGTGGGGGGGGGGGGGGGGACAGATAGGCAAGGAAAATATGTAGTCCCTATGCCAGAGAGGAGGCCGAAGCTGACGACCTGCTCTGGACATGGGGAGGGGAGAGGGAGACAGTAATGTTGAGGAAGAGGGACGCATGGGTATGGTGACAGTGAGGGTACTGGCCGTGTCGATGAACAATGTAATGCTATTGACATCGGCTTCAGGAGGAAGGGAGAGATGCCTGAGCAGTGTAACAGGGGGATGTGAATCGTTGAGAGAGCGGAGAGGGGCATGGAGGATGTAAAGGGAACCCTCACGGACCTGGACTGCTAGATTGTTGGCTGTATACATGGAGCTGGTGAAAGCTGAGTTGCTGGCGACGGTGCGGGTGAGACACAGTCACTCGACCTAAGGGGGGGCGTAGCTGTGTCACGCTGAGGGGGAGAAACGTCACACGGTACACTATGACCTGAGTCGGAACACTTGTTTGGAGTGTGGATGTCACACGGCACATCACTTAGAACACTGTTGTCACTCGGGTGAGTACACTCGACTGGAGTGGTGAAGCCACACAGAATAATGGATGCTGCTTCCGAGATGGTCCATGCCGGCTTTAAACGGTTGACAGACATGGTTTGTGGTTGTCCGTTGATGGAGATCTGGAACGTGTTTTGGGAGTGTGACAGTACCTTTTAAGGCCCTGTGTAGGGAGTTTGTAAAGCGGCTCGCACAGTGTAGTCCCGGATCATTACATGCTCGCATTGAGCCAAATCTTTGTGTACGAAAATGCGTGGGACTGTGTGTTTATGCGGAGGGGGTACACAGATGCATGAAATACATGTGCAAACACCCTCGACCAAGTTGGGGAGCTCGTCTGATGAAAGGAGATGTGAATCCGTGACGAACTCGCAAGGAAGAACAAGGGGCTCGCCGTAGAGCACTTCCGTTAATGATACTTGCAGGTCCTCTTTGAAGGGTGATCACACGCCTAAAAGCACCCAGGGAAGGGCCTCCGACCACTGTTCCGCATGGCACATGAGGGCTGCCTTTAGTGTTCTGTGCCGGCGTTCAACTAAACTGTTAACTTGTGGATGATAAGCGGTTGTATGGAATTTATTGGCACCGCATAGTTGGCAAAGACTGGCGAAAAGGACTCAAACTGCCAAACCTAGTCTGTAGTAATTGCGGATGGACAGCCGAAGCGGGCGATCCATGCTTGGAGAAAGGCGCGAGCCACCGAGCCAGCTGAAATGTCAATAAGCGGGACAGCTTCCACCCATCTGCTGGTACGGTTGATCATAGACAAAATGTATCTGTAGCCCTCAGAAATGGGAGGGGACCGACGATGTAGAGGTGGACGTGGCGGAAGCTACCCTTAGGAACATCGAACTGTCCAAGTGACGGCTGGGTGTGACGTCCAACTTTACTGCGCTGACAGGGTATGCATGCACGGACCCAGTCACGGCAGTCACGCTTGACATTAGGCCATACAAAACGTTCGGTTACAAGGTGTATCGTAGTCCGAATGCCAGGGTGGGCTAGGTCATGGAGGGTATCAAAAACTGCTCAATGGAGCGAGGCAGGTACAATCGGGCGCGGTGTACCGGTGAAAGTGTCACATATGACTGGGAAGTTAGACCCCGGTAGGTGGCGGTTCTACAAGGTAAGAGATGTGTTGGTGTCCTGTAATAAGTCCTGTATGCTGGGACCTTGTTGTTGAAGGCGCGCCAGATTAGCCATGTCAAACGGCGAAGTAATGGCGTTTATGCGAGACGTATAGTCTCCAACGACGTTGTCTGCACCTTTTATATAGTGGACGTCCGTCGTGTACTAACATATAAAATCCATATGTTGGTACATACGCGGTGGGAGGTCGGTAGCAGGATTACGAATGGCATCTGTGAGCGGACAGTGATCGGTGAAAATAGTGACCGCGCGACCTTCAGTATCTTCCAGAAAGTGTCTGACAGCTTTGTAAACAGCCAGTAACTCTATTAAACGTGGACCACTTGCGTTGAGAAGCGGACAGTTTTTTAGAGAAGAATCGGAGCGGTTGAGAGGTATCACCGACTTGTTGCTGAAGCACGGCGCTGATACAGGCGTCACTTGCATCCGTAGTAATAGAGATGCATGTGTTGGCAAGTGGGTGCACGAGTGTAACCGCGTCCGT
Organism: Schistocerca nitens; assembly: GCF_023898315.1. Lineage (NCBI taxonomy): Eukaryota > Metazoa > Arthropoda > Insecta > Orthoptera > Acrididae > Schistocerca > Schistocerca nitens. Next base: position 894,040,149 of record NC_064616.1, read on the forward strand.
CAGGGCAGACTTGAATGAGATTTTCACTCTGCAGCGGAGTGTGCGCTGATATGAAACTTCCTGGCAGATTAAAACTGTGTGCCCGACCGAGACTCGAACTCGGGAACTTTGCCTTTCGCGGGCAAGTGCTCTACCAACTGAGCTACCGAAGCACGACTCACGTCCGGTACTCACAGCTTTACTTCTGCCAGTACCTCGTCTCCTACCTTCCAATCTTTACAGAAGCTCTCCTGCGAACCTTGCAGAACTAGCACTCCTGAAAGAAAGGATATAGCGGAGACATGGCTTACCCACAGCCTGGGGGATGTTTCCAGAATGAGATTTTCACTCTGCAGCGGAGTGTGCGCTGATATGAAACTTCCTGGCAGATTAAAACTGTGTGCCCGACCGAGACTCGAACTCGGGAACTTTGCCTTTCGCGGGCAAGTGCTCTACCAACTGAGCTACCGAAGCACGACTCACGCCCGGTACTCACAGCTTTACTTCTGCCAGTACCTCGTCTCCTACCTTCCAATCTTTACAGAAGCTCTCCTGCGAACCTTGCAGAACTAGCACTCCTGAAAGAAAGGATATAGCGGAGACATGGCTTAGCCACAGCCTGGGGGATGTTTCCAGAATAAGATTTTCACTCTGCAGCGGAGTGTGCGCTGATATGAAACTTCCTGGCAGATTAAAACTGTGTGCCCGACCGAGACTCGAACTCGGGAACTTTGCCTTTCGCGGGCAAGTGCTCTACCAACTGAGCTACCGAAGCACGACTCACGCCCGGTACTCACAGCTTTACTTCTGCCAGTACCTCGTCTCCTACCTTCCAATCTTTACAGAAGCTCTCCTGCGAACCTTGCAGAACTAGCACTCCTGAAAGAAAGGATATAGCGGAGACATGGCTTAGCCACAGCCTGGGGTATGTTTCCAGAATAAGATTTTCACTCTGCAGCGGAGTGTGCGCTGATATGAAACTTCCTGGCAGATTAAAACTGTGTGCCCGACCGAGACTCGAACTCGGGAACTTTGCCTTTCGCGGGCAAGTGCTCTACCAACTGAGCTACCGAAGCTCGACTCACGCCCGGTACTCACAGCTTTACTTCTGCCAGTACCTCGTCTCCTACCTTCCAATCTTTACAGAAGCTCTCCTGCGAACCTTGCAGAACTAGCACTCCTGAAAGAAAGGATATAGCGGAGACATGGCTTACCCACAGCCTGGGGGATGTTTCCAGAATAAGATTTTCACTCTGCAGCGGAGTGTGCGCTGATATGAAACTTCCTGGCAGATTAAAACTGTGTTGCCGACCGAGACTCGAACTCGGGAACTTTGCCTTTCGCGGGCAAGTGCTCTACCAACTGAGCTACCGAAGCACGACTCACGCCCGGTACTCACAGCTTTACTTCTGCCAGTACCTCGTCTCCTACCTTCCAATCTTTACAGAAGCTCTCCTGCGAACCTTGCAGAACTAGCACTCCTGAAAGAAAGGATATAGCGGAGACATGGCTTAGCCACAGCCTGGGGGATGTTTCCAGAATGAGATTTTCACTCTGCAGCGGAGTGTGCGCTGATATGAAACTTCCTGGCAGATTAAAACTGTGTGCCCGACCGAGACTCGAACTCGGGAACTTTGCCTTTCGCGGGCAAGTGCTCTACCAACTGAGCTACCGAAGCACGACTCACGCCCGGTACTCACAGCTTTACTTCTGCCAGTACCTCGTCTCCTACCTTCCAATCTTTACAGAAGCTGTCCTGCGAACCTTGCAGAACTAGCACTCCTGAAAGAAAGGATATAGCGGAGACATGGCTTAGCCACAGCCTGGGGTATGTTTCCAGAATAAGATTTTCACTCTGCAGCGGAGTGTGCGCTGATATGAAACTTCCTGGCAGATTAAAACTGTGTGCCCGACCGAGACTCGAACTCGGGAACTTTGCCTTTCGCGGGCAAGTGCTCTACCAACTGAGCTACCGAAGCACGACTCACGCCCAGTACTCACAGCTTTACTTCTGTCAGTACCTCGTCTCCTACCTTCCAATCTTTACAGAAGCTCTCCTGCGAACCTTGCAGAACTAGCACTCCTGAAAGAAAGGATATAGTGGAGACATGGCTTAGCCACAGCCTGGGGGATGTTTCCAGAATGAGATTTTCACTCTGCAGCGGAGTGTGCGCTGATATGAAACTTCCTGGCAGATTAAAACTGTGTGCCCGACCGAGACTCGAACTCGGGAACTTTGCCTTTCGCGGGCAAGTGCTCTACCAACTGAGCTACCGAAGCACGACTCACGCCCGGTACTCACAGCTTTACTTCTGCCAGTACCTCGTCTCCTACCTTCCAATCTTTACAGAAGCTCTCCTGCGAACCTTGCAGAACTAGCACTCCTGAAAGAAAGGAAGATTGGAAGGTAGGAGACGAGGTACTGGCAGAAGTAAAGCTGTGACTACCGGGCGTGAGTCGTGCTTCGGTAGCTCAGTTGGTAGAGCACTTGCCCGCGAAAGGCAAAGTTCCCGAGTTCGAGTCTCGGTCGGGCACACAGTTTTAATCTGCCAGGAAGTTTCATATCAGCGCACACTCCGCTGCAGAGTGAAAATCTCATTCTGGAAACATCCCCCAGGCTGTGGCTAAGCCATGTCTCCGCCATATCCTTTCTTTCAGGAGTGCTAGTTCTGCAAGGTTCGCAGGACAGCTTCTGTAAAGATTGGAAGGTAGGAGACGAGGTACTGGCAGAAGTAAAGCTGTGAGTACCGGGCGTGAGTCGTGCTTCGGTAGCTCAGTTGGTAGAGCACTTGCCCGCGAAAGGCAAAGTTCCCGAGTTCGAGTCTCGGTCGGGCACACAGTTTTAATCTGCCAGGAAGTTTCATATCAGCGCACACTCCGCTGCAGAGTGAAAATCTCATTCTGGAAACATCCCCCAGGCTGTGGGTAAGCCATGTCTCCGCTATATCCTTTCTTTCAGGAGTGCTAGTTCTGCAAGGTTCGCAGGAGAGCTTCTGTAAAGATTGGAAGGTAGGAGACGAGGTACTGGCAGAAGTAAAGCTGTGAGTACCGGGCGTGAGTCGTGCTTCGGTAGCTCAGTTGGTAGAGCACTTGCCCGCGAAAGGCAAAGTTCCCGAGTTCGAGTCTCGGTCGGGCACACAGTTTTAATCTGCCAGGAAGTTTCAGGGCAGACTTGTCAAACGCACGTGTCATATCATCGGACCAAACTACTTTGCATGTGCCAGAAGTGTTCTTGCCTGCCAACGTGTCTGTGAGTGGTGCGTGGAGTGAAGTTGCGAGTGGGATGTGTTGGCAGAAAAAGTTCACCATTCCTAAGAAACGACAGTCACGGTATGTTTCAGGAAGCAGCAGTTCATTAATAATGGCGTCACGCTCGGATGTATGCCGTATGCCGTCGGGGGTGACCTCATGACCCAGAAACGGCACACGAGAGCAGCGGAGCTGGTTTTTATCCTCGTTAATCGCAACGCCATTGTCTGAGAGAATTTGTAGCACACGTGACAAATGTTCTTCATGTTCCGTTTCGGACGCTGAGTATGCACAGCAAAAAGGCAGTGGGAGAAGAAGTGAGTCAATGAAGCGTTGACAGGCCTGCGCGGCGTTTTTCAGGCCGTATGGCATGGTACAGTATTCATAGAGGACGAAGGGGGGATAATAGCCGTTTTTGGAATGTCATCAGTGTGCATAGGGATCTGATGGTACGCTTTTTTACAGTCAATAACGCTGAAAACGCGTGCACCGTGTAGTTGTTGTGCAAAGTCCCGAATATGCGGAATCGGATAATTGTCAATGATGGTGTGTGCATTTAATTTGCGGTAATCTCCACATAAGCGGTATGAACCGTCTTTCTTGGAAGCCAAGTGAATTGGAGAAGACCAGTTGCTGGAGGATGGACAGACAGTACCGGCGTCTAATAGGTCCTGTACGATAGCTATTGCCTGGCGCAGTTAGTGGGCTGACAAGCGCCTGGCTTTGTTACAAACTGGCGGGCCTTCGGTAGTGTTCAGTCTGTGGCATGTGCCATTCGAAATCACCGCGACGTGGGGGCACTGGGACGTGGCGTCGTAACAGGAGCTGCGTGGGCGTGGTAGGTGGAGGCCTTCGTGTGAAGTGCCGTCGCAGGAAAAGATCTGTGGTCCGTGGCTGTGACCTGTGATGAGGTGGGGTCGTGTGTTGGCTCGACGTGAGCATGTCGCTCGACATGAGAGCGAGAGAATAACTCGAGGTGGAGTTCATCAGTAGAGTCCGCGACTGGTGCGGAAATGTGCGTGAGGTTGGCGGTGTGAGTGACCGCAGATGACAGGCGAGCGTTCGCAGATGAGAGGTTGGCGATCACGCTGCGTGTGTGCGCCAGCTCGCGTGATGCGTCCACGATCAATTGTCGTTTTCTGTTGTTGTTGTTACGAATACCATCTATTTCACAACGATGGCGGTTGACTTCGGCGATGGAGGCGACGAGTTAAGCCGACAGGTTGGAGCAATCGGAGGAAGCATTGATGAGTGAGTCATAAGTAAGAGGCAGAGTTGTAGCACGTGGCATGAAGGAGCCAGGTGATGCCGGAAGCGTGGTGCACCAGTGCTGCAGACTGTAGGTCTGGAGAAAGTCCATAATGTCAGAGGAAATTAATACCGAGCAGCGGCTTGTCGATATCCGCTACGTGAAACGTCCACGGGAACAGCATATCGGGTGCGAGCTGAAGCTGAATCTCGACTGTTCCGTGAACGCTGATATTATTGGAATTATTCGCCGTGAGGAGCGTGGCAACGGTAGGTAGCAAGCTCGATGGAGCAAGTGTTCATGGCAGAACGCCGGAGTCCGCGCCTGTATCCACGCGAAAGTGGAGTCTGGAGCATTCGTCGAGAATGTACAGACGGCCGAGTGCGCAGCTGATGTCGTGTGTAGAATGTTTTGTGCATTGGAGGCGCCCTGAAGAGGCGGCGCAAGACGATGTGCCTAAAGTGGCTCGCGCCTGTAGTTTCCAACCTCGCACGGCGGTCGGCATTTGCGGGCGGCGTCGCTGTGTGTGCATGGAACCAGCACAGCTGATGAGTGGGAGGGGATACCGGACAAGTAGTTCCCGCCTCCTTCACGAGGCTGTGTAGGGCGCTAGTGATGGGAGTACTAGCCATAGTGGTGGCAGGCAGCACTAGTAGTTTTCCCGTGTGGCTCCCAGGTGGGAACGCCGTCGGCTCACGCAATGCGTTGGAGTTTGCGCAGCCGCTCCTAGGCGGCGCTGGTGAGGCACTAACACTTGCAGGTGTGCCGCCCGTTGGCACCGTGTGAACATGGCTTGCAGGGACGAGGTGTCTGTGCGAATATAGCCGATGCATGCTGTCAGCCATCCATAGGCACTGGTTCAAAGGTGCCATTGTGAGGGCGAGCAGTTGCATTTGGATGTCATATGGTGACTTAACTGACCAAATGGCCCACAGGGCGGTGTCCGACAGGGTTTTCTGGTCGACCATTGAGTGTAGTCGGCGCCACAGCTGAGATGGCGATCTGTCTTGAATTTGCTCGACATGGATGATTTGCTGCATTGCCTCATCCATAGTGCATGCTAAATGTTCCACAATAATTTTCTTCGCCGAAATATAGCGTGGTGGAGAGTTAATTATATCACTCACCAGCTCGAACTCATCGTGTAGATGAGTAATCACTCTGGAGTAACGTGCATCGTCCAAGATAACACCATTAAGTTCAAACACATGGTCAACTAGAGCAAACCAAGTGACAGGATTGTCACGATTGAATGGTGGCAGGTTTGGAGGCTTCGACGGCTGTGCGACTGGAGACAAGGCAGGGGCCGGGAAACTGGTAACCGGTTTGGAGCGAGATGCGACGTCTGGTGTGGCAGCTGAAGGTGCGAAGTGATGCGACACGGTTGGCACGGAAGACGCGTGGTGTGTTGCCGGCGCGGATGAAACAACCGGTGCTGTTGAAAACATGCAACGGTCCGAAATACAATCAGCGTATGTCGCGGCAGGTGCGGCAGGGGCCGTCGGTGCCGCCGGAACAAACGAGCGGGCGATCTGGTCCTATTGCGTGGCCTGTGTGCCGTACGACATAGGGAACACAGAATACACAGCGCGTGATGCATCGTCGATGTCTTGTTTCATGCAAACACTGTCAGGTGGCATTGTCACAACACAAGTGTCTGTCGTAAGCTGTGACTGTGGAGCATAATAATTCACAAGAGACACAACATAGGATGTGGTGTAAATGGTAGTTGTCCTGGAGCAGTTTGTGAGAATTCACTCGCACTTACACAGGACAGCAGAATCGTAGGCACACTCGCATTGTTGATTGGTCACATTGTTTGTACACTGAGTTGTATCAGAAGCACACGAAAAAACAAATTTCGGGGTCACCAGTGTGGTAGTTGGGTCGTATAGGGGTTTGTAGAACTGAAACATACCACTTAATCGATTGAATACTTTTATTGTTGCTAGAAATAGATACACTAAGTGACACATTGAAAATCCACAATCGCTTGATTCGACAACATGGCGAACACTCCAATAAACAATTTTTGAATGAAGTTAGTTCAAAGATGAATCAGTCAATTGCTTGCGGTTGATAACTGCCACATGCTCATTATACCATATGAAGAAATTTTAATTAATGTCTATGTGTGCTGCATTTTAAATATTGTATTTACAATGCTGGTTACCCATCCACCCTAGCATCAATCCCCTCTGCTGGCCTCAGTTACTTATGGAAATACTGGACCTTCTAAGACTATCACTAGTATTTACTATGTACCTAGATATCTAGATTTTGATGTTCATACCTATATCAGAAGATTTTTGTGTTATGTATGGCTGATATGCATGGCTGTTAATCATGTTAACATTTTTATGCATCACTATTTCTGTTATATATTCTGCTTCAATTAATTGTCTCAGTTAGTTACTCCACTATTTTTTGATTTGTGACAGATCTGAAGATGTTAATGGTATAAACTGATGATTGTGAAATGTACCATGTATGTGATCAAGATGGACCTTTACAAATAGATGCTGACGGACTCATTTACGGACCTCGTGTCTTCAATTCACTCAACATCTGACACTGTTCACACCTCTCATGTACCCTACTTGACCTGGTAACAACACTAAACATGAACAACACTAATGCATGCTGGTGGCTGTTATAACTATAACAGAGAATTGCAACTGTAATTGTTGACATATCCAGCAATGATGTGTTCATGAACAAAGTTACGTTGACATCCTAGCCTGTCTGCTGGGTGCTTCACTTTTTTTTGTCAGGCAGTGTATTACATCATCTGAGTGTTGCTGTCTCTTCCTGTCACCACAACATGAACCATTCCATAGGTGCTTGGTATGCAGTACACTCCTGGTGTTGTGTGTGAATCCTTTTTGTCCTTTGCTAATCTCAAGTACTTTCTGGTTCCTCTCACCAGTTTGCATTTTTGCTATGTGTATATAATGTATGAGTGACTTTCTTAGACACTCAGTGGCTGCATCACAGAAAGACTATTCCCTATATCTCCTCATGCAGTGTTCACTTTGTTGTGTTTTAGGTTTGGTAATGCTTCTGACATCCTTAGTGGAGCACTCATTGTTCTTCAGAACATACTCAAAATGTTGCATTTTGTGTCCAAGTACTGAACATACTTCTTCTCTGATCAAGATAATAATTAAAAATTTTGTGCAGATATCAGTTGATGTATGTCAGTTTGCAATTTGATCCAGATCTAAACAAACCTGATGACCAACATCTTCATGAAGAGTAGATTTTACAAAATTGTTAAAGCTTTTGTGGCCACTTGTTTATTAATAGCCTGTTGCTTTTCGTCTCAGGATCTTCAGCCAGTATTTGTTTAGCCATTTTCTGACAGTCTGCCAGCACAATTGGCAGGTATTGTGAAAGACTGACCTTCCATTCCTGGTGAAAGACTGTAGTCAAGCCTGCAGATGAAGGTTATATGTACTTTCCATGGCAATGTCTGAGGCCCTTTCCCTGGTCATTACCACAGCAACTCTTTTTTGTTACTGGCAATATTCATTAATTGCAGCACACGAATCCAGGATCTGTTTATCTTCAGGCTTCCTTCTTTACTGTTACAATTATTGATATGCTTATCAATTTCGAAAGTTCCTGAATGAACGAGTGTGGTTCCTCTACTCCACAGCAAGAACCTGCATGCCACTGAATTTTATTGCGTGGTTAGTCTCACACGGCACATGCTTTAACACAGCCAATTTCTCCATCTGTCCCACCTGAAATACCATTTATGTTTGATGATTTTAGTACTGATGGATTCTCCATTCATTCTGACATATACTTTTGCACGTGTACATGTTACTATATGTGGTATACTCCTGACATTATCTGTCCATTTGAGACATACTCTCATCCTCTTGGTCAGCATTAATGTTGTCTATACACCATGTCTGCACAATATACAACTGATTCTGTCCACCAATGTGGGGTGTATGGCAGGAAGGCCATATCTGACATTTCTTCTTGTGACATATCATTTTGCTAGGTGTTATGTTTCTTGACACGTTTTATACAGGGTGAGACAGTCAAATTGGAAGACCAAAAAATTGTGCACAAACTGGGAATTTAAACAAATTTTATTTGTTTTTTGATATGAGCATAGGCTACCTGAGTGTAAATTAATAGTTTACTTTGAGAGTTATCATTTTTTGAATATGGTATCACTCACATGGCATCCTTAGTTTCACACATATTCTTGGTGTCTGGAAGTGAATGTTGTGTAACACCTCCAATAGAGTATTGCTTATTTATTAGCCTTTCAAATCATCTCTGATTCTAGTATGGTTTACCTGGAAAATGTTTGATATGAGGTAGCCCCAAAGAGAAAATCAGGAGCTGATAAATCTGGTGAATGGCCATTTCCACTAATGAAACGTCCAGGAATTCTGAGTCTGAAGAAATTCATTGGCAATGCAGGATGGTGCTACAAGCCATATTACCACAGCATCAATTGATTTGCTTAGCCTCACAGTTCCTGGTCATCTCATCAGCAGAAATGGTAATATTTGGTGGCCTCCCTGTTCACCAGATTTATCATCACCGGACTTTTTTCTTTGGGGTAACTTCGTGTCCAACAATTTTCAGCACAACCATCCAAAAGCCAGAAATGATTTGAAGAGCAAATTAGCCAAGAAATAAGCAACATTATGTTGGAGGTGCTACGCAACATCAGGGATGAATTTGCCCTCAGATTCCAAGACTGTGTGCAAAATTAAGGACTCCATCTTTGTGATGCCATATTAAAAAATTATAACTTTCTGAGTAAACTATTAACTACCACTCATGTACACTATGTTAATATAAAAAAAGACAGACTTGTTTGAATCTCCAATTTCTGCAAATTTCTTTAATCTTCCTGTTTGACTGTCGCATTCTGTAAAACTGATTGAGCAGGAATTGTTTCAGAGAATACATTATGGGTATTACATCTTGCATCTGAAGTGCTGTGGCTCACAAGTTATGGGAATAGAACAGATAAATACACTTACAGTGATTTTGAAGACCTATAGCAAACAGAGAAAAGTAATTACAAATTAGATAGAGTAGTTCAGCCTAGAACTGAGCAATGTCAGTTGCATTAAGATATGCTGACATGGGGTCTTTAAAGCTTTGCTGGTTGGGGCAATCATGATGGGAATATAGGTGATGTGTTGTCTGGACTTTCATAACACCGACAGATGTGCAAATGGAAGATACATATAAGGGTTGCACAAAAATATGGAAACACCATGAGAAAAGTGTGCTTGAACATAAATGCAGATACTAGCCAAGCCTGTTTTATTTGATGATGGACAGCACATATGTAATGTCCTCAATATGTTGTAAGTGTCAGTTGTGGACAGAATAGTGTTTTGTGTAGCTGTGTGTGCAGTATGCCAGGGCCAAGTGAATCTGAATGTGGCAAATTGTTGGTGTTCATATGGTGGATGCTTCAGTAACCAAAGGAGCTGAAGTGTATGGTGTTTCAGGAGGCACCTTATTGAAGATTTATACTGTATACAAGGAAAGCAGAAAGACATCATCCACTAAGTCACAACATACATGAAAGTATGTGTTAAGTGACAGTAACAGACAGGCATTGAAGAGGATTGAATGAAAAATATGAGGACAACAGCTGCAAAAGTAACTGCAGAATTAAATGTTGCACTGGCAATCCATGCCAGTACTTAAACAACATGAAGGATGCCATGATAATATGGAGGCTGTAACACTGTTGGGCTTCACGATAGACAGGAAACTAACAATGAAAGAACACACAGTGTACGTGTGCTCCAAGCTCTCCCATGTAATATACCTTCTGAGGAGGTTAAAAGGTGTATTGAGTGACCAATATCTTATAACAGTATATTATGCCCTATTCCATAGCCTCATCAATTATGGCCTTCTGTTATGGGGATATTCTGCAGGATGTAAGGATGTGCTAATTCTACAGAAAAAAGCTCTCAGAATAATCACATCAAACAAAAGACAGGAGCACTGCAGGCCTATATTCAAGCAGTTAGGCATTATGAGAGTCTTCAGCCAGTATGGGTTTTTATGTCTCATCAGCGTGAAAGAAAACCAAGGAGTCTTCAGCATGAGGCAAGATATACACAATCACAATACCCGAAACAAGAGGAGCATCGAAATACCCAAGTGTCGACTGACAGGAACGCAAGACAGCTTTCCAGTGGTTGCCCTGAAGTTGTTCAACTCACTGCCTCAAGACGTGCAATCCCTGCCGCTAGGAACATTCAGAAGGAGAGTAGCACTGGACCTGAAAGAACACCCATTGTACTCCATTGGTGAATTCTTTAATAGTGACCAAAGTGAATGGACAAACAAATATTGTTTCTATTAAGTATAAATGTCTTAATTTTGTGATTTTTTTAAAAATGTATATATGTAATTAATCTTGACGCAGTCTGTCCAGTCATGACTGGTAAATGACACAGATCTAGTAATAAAGTAATATAAGCAGAGAATTGCAAGATGAGCTAGAATTCCAAAACTACGCATCAGTGATGCAAATGCCCGTAACAGGAAATCATGGGGACAAAACCATAAAACCTAGTCTATGGAGCAATGGAAGAAACTCATTTGGTTAGTTGAGGCTTTTTCAGACTGTTTCCAACTTCTAGCTGCGATTATGCCTAAGAGTGCACCACGATGGGGTACAGTGATTATTTTTGCAGTCATATTGTGGTATTCCATGGGCCCCATGGTTACTCTGCAAAGGTGCATTACCCCCAAGAATTATGTGATCATTTTGCCTGATCAGGTCCATCCCATGGTACAATGTTTCCTGTGTTCCAAGATGAGGGGGCTCCAGTTCACACAGCTCACAACGTCCACAGCTGATTTTGTTAGCGTGGGGAAAAGTTGTTGCATCTTTCCTGTCCACCATAGTCACCAGATATCAGTATTATTGAGCCTTTGTGGTCTACTTTGGAGAGGGGTGCATGATCACTATCCACATCTATCATTGTTTCCTGAAGTTACCACTATTTTGCAGGAAGAATGGTATAAGGTTCCCTTGAGAACCAGACAGGATATGTATTTATCCATTCTTAGGTGACTGTACTCATCCTGAATGCCACTGGTCTTTGTACACCATATTAGACAGTTTTTGTACACCATATTAGACATGGAAATATGCTGTGTTTTTGGTGTTTCCATACCAAATTTCATGGATTACCTCTCACTACGGACAACACAGTGGCCGATGGCCTTCACTTAACACTGAGAGTAGTGGCATTTGCATGGAGTTGCCACTGCTAACAGACAAGCAACGCTTCATGAAATAACCACAGAAATTAATATGGCACATATGACAAACATATATGTTAGGGCATTATAGTGAAATTTGGCATAAATGAGCTATGGCAGCAGACGGCTGGTGTGAGTGCCTTTGCTAACCACACAGCTGGCCTGCTGCATCTCACCTAGGCTTGTGACCATACCAGCTGTACCCTAGATGACTGGTAAACTATGATGTGGTCAGATGAATCACAATTTCAGTTGCTAAGAGCTGATGGAAGAGTTCGAGTGTGGTGCAGATCCCACAAAGCCATGGACCCAAATTATCAACAAGCATTGTGCAAGCTAGCACTGACTCCATAGTGGTATGGGTTGTGTTTACAAAGAATGGACTGAGTCCTTCAGTCCAACTGAAGTGATTACTGATTAGAAATATTTATGTTTGGCTACTTGGAGATCATTTGCATCCATTCACCGACTTCATGTTTCAAAAAAATGATGGAATTTTTAATGGATGACAATGCACCATGTCATCAGGCCACAATTGTTCACATTTGGTTTGAAGAACTTTCTGGACAGTTTGAGTGAATGATTTGACAACCCTTTATTGCCTGCCATGAATCCCACCTAACATTGATGGGACATAATTGAGAGGTCAGTTCCTGCACAAAATCCTGCACTGGCAACACTTTCACAGTTATGGATGGCTATAGAGGCTGCATGGCTCAATGTTCCTGCAGAGGACTTTCACTGATTTGATGAGTCCATGCCACATCAGGATGCTGCAGTCCACCATGCAAAAGGAGGTCTGACATGATATTGGGAGATATCCCATAACTTTTGCCACTTTAGCGTATTCTCCAGGAACTCCCCATATCCACCCACTAAATAATATCCATAAAAATTGAGTCTGCTTTTAGTGATAAAAGGAATGCCACAAAGATAAGATTAGGGAGATGAGGGCTTGTACAGAGGCATACAGACAGTCGATTTTCCCTCCATCTATTTGTAAGCAGAACAGGAAAGGAAATAACTGGTAGTGATGCAGAGTACCCTCCACCATGCATCATATGGTGGTTTTCAGAGTATATGTGTAGGTGTGGATGTAGAATGCTATTTGGCTTTTTGGAAATTAAAGTTGATCCTACATTCAGTACATTTTCTTATGACTTATCAGGCGCATTTGTTATTTGTGTGGGCCACAGATGCATCCCCACACATCATTGGGGCTATTCTCTCTCATAAGTTAAAGGATAGCATGGAGAGGCCTAAAGCAAAATTGTCAGAGTATACAGCACATTACCTTATTGGTGGACTCTCTAACTGACAAACTGACAATCTTCCATTCACTGTGTTATTTGTAAATCACTTCCTAATGCAGATGCACTCTCTCACCTACCAGCAGGTCCATCCAACTCCTGCATCAATCCCATAGTGGAAGTTAAAGGATGAAACAACTAGGACATTAATACATCTACTGGCCTTTTATGTACAATGATGTTGCATGGATGGTTCAAGAAGCCAATTAACATCACCCTACTCATTCTCTCCATGCCCTGTGCTGATTCAGCAATAGGACAGAGTTCACATTGATTACATGCTCCTTCTTTATCATTTACAGGGATAATTATCATGGACTTCTGCTCCCAGTTCCCAGTGTCATCTGCTTTAGCAGACAACAATATTGGCCATTATAGGAGGCCTTGGAATTGATCTTTGCATTAGAGGGTGCACCATGTACACTTTTGACTGGCAATGGTCCCCAGTTTATGCCTTCCTATCTTCTTGGAGATCCACAGTTGTCAATGGTCAAAGTCCAGCAGAGCTTCCACAGGTACACTCTTATAGGACACTTCTGGATCTCCTCTTCTGGCCTCCAAAATATGAATCAGATGCAGCTATGATGATCTCTGTGGATACATCAATGTGGGCATGCACATTTGGGCAGAATCCAGTGTGGATACAAATGTACATGACAGAACAGTAGAGATACCAGGACGTGTTGGTGGCTACGACATGTGGGATACTGTGCTGGCACTGCAATCAGATTTGATTGTGGCATCCTAGTCTGCCATGTTCCGTAGGGAGACTGCCACTCTGGGATGTCTCTGTGCCTTTTGCAAGATGCTCTGTCAATGTGAAATGTCAGCTATCTTTATTGCATTAAAATATTCGAGAGCTGAGAAATAAAATTAATGAATTAATTATCTGCATAGATAAATTAGAGTCTTCAAACCCAGCTGACATAATCTGCCTCTCTGAACATCATGTGACCACTGCTATAGAACTTTTAAGTGTTACAGGGTTTAGGTTAGCATCTCACTTTTGTAGAGCAGAAATGGAGAAAGGAGGAATTACCACATTCATCAGGAACCATCATAAATTTAAGAACATAGACATTCATAAATTTTGCCTAGAACAGCATATGGAGGCATGTGCAACAGAAAATCCTTCATAATTTTAAGTGTATATCGAGCACCTGTAGGTAACTTTAATCTGTTCATAAACCATCTTGAAGCTGTACTGGCCCATTTAACAACCATAAACAAATAAATAGTGATTGCTGGTGATTTCAATGTAGATTTCCTTAAAGACTCTCCCAATAAGAACTTATTTGAGTTAGTAACACTGTCATTCAACTTAATTCCCACTGTAAAGTTCCCCACTAGGGTAGCCAATTGCTCACAAACAGCCATTGATGATATCTTTCTAGAAAATTCCAATGAACAAAATTATATTACAAAACCAATAGTCAATGGCCTCTCAGACCATGACATGCAGTTCCTTCTGTTAAATGTTACTACTGAACAGGATATAAAATCTGTAAATCTGAGCCCAAGAGTGTAATCAATAAGCCAAAAATTGATTATTTTAGAACACTCCTCAGAGACAGTCACTCGACTGATGTTTACAGTGCTCATGGCATGAATGAAAAACATAACACTTTTGCTAATAAAGTGCTTGCCTTATTTGAACACCATTTCCCCCAAAACTAACCAAGGTTAGAGCAAAGTCTACAAAGAAGCCATGGAATAGGCGTATCTTGTAAAACAAAAAGAAAACTGTATTTGTCAATGCGAAACAGTTCTGATGTTGATGCTATAGCATATTACAAGAGATACTGCAAAATATTAAAGACTGTAATACGGACATCAAAATAAATATATTACAAGGAAAAGATAGTCATATCAGATAACAAAATAAAGACAATATGGGATATAGTGAAGGAGGAGACTGGTAGAACCAGACATGAAGAGGGACAAATAGCATTAAGAGAAAATGATACATTGGTGACAGATGTGTATAGTGTTGCAGAACTTTTTAACAAACATTTTATAACTGTTACTGAAAAGATGGGGTTGTCAGGTTCTGTAGATGTTGCTATGGACCAGACATTCCAAGTAACTTCCATAATATGAATTTGACCCTCAAAACCTGAGCAGAAATAATGTCCATCATAAAATCTTTAAAATCAAAAACATTAAGTGGGTATAATGAAATATCAACAAAGTTAATTAAAACAATGTGATTCTGAGTAAAGTAGCATATTAAGCTATCTGTGTAACCAATCATTTATCAGTGGAATATTTCCTGAATGGTTGAAATATGCTGAAGTTAAGCCACTGTTTAAGAAGGGAGATAAAGAAATAGCATCAAATTTCCATCCAATTTCACTTTGTGTCTATCAATGACGTTTCATCAGTAACATTACCAGATGCCAAGTTCATTTTGTTTGTTGATGATACAGACATTACAATAAATAGCAAATCAAGTGTCGTCTTAGAAAGATCAGCTAATAAAATATTTGTGGACATTAATCACTGGTTCCTAGCCAATTATTTGTCACTAAACTTTGAAAAAACACGCTACATGCAGTTCAGAACTTGTAAGGGTGTCCCACAAGTATATGCCTAACATATGATGACAAGCAGATAGGAGAAGTGGACAGTGTTAAATTCTTGGGATTACAGCTTGATAATAAATTCAACTGGGAGGAGCACACCACAGAACTGCTGAAGCGTCTTAACAAATGTCTATTTGCAATGTAAATTGTGTCAGACATAGGGGATATATAAATGAAAAAGCTGGCATACTATGCTTACTTTCATTCCATAATGTCATATGGTATTATTTTTTGGGGTAATTCATGAAGCCAAGCTAAAGTTTTCCGGGCACAAAAACGTGCAGTAAGAGTTATATGTGGTGTGAAATCAAGAACATCCTGCAGAGGCCTGTTTACTGAACTAGGGATACTAACTACTGCTTCCCAATATATTTATTCCTTAATGAAATTTGTCTTGAATATATACATATCACGTTTTCAAACCAACAGATCAATTCATGGAATCAATACTAGAAATAAGAATAATCTTCACAAGGATTTAAAGTCACTTACTCTTGTGCAAAAACGTGTGCATTATTCAGGAACACACATGTTCAATAACTTGCTAGCAGCCATAAAAAGCTTAACAACCAATGAAATTCAGTTTAAGAGAAGCCTAAAAGATTTATTGGTTGTGGCCAACTCCTTCTACTCCATTGATGAATTTCTCAGTAGAACCAACTGTGTGTGTGTGTGTGTACGTATAACTTCTGCACAATTTCAGTGCAGTAATGTGTTCATTGTAAATAAGTATTATAGTAGTTCTATTACATGTTTATTACCTTATAAATAAAAAAAAACTTTTTTATTTTAAATTCAGTGCATTAGTGTTTATAAAATGACAATTGTTCCACTTGGGGCCTGTGGAATGGTACATTACCTTATTTGTTTGAGTTGCAAATTTTTTGTCATTTATTATTGTTTTTCTGACATGTTCTACATCCTGGACAACCTCCTCATTACGGATCAATTCGAATGAAAGTAAATCTAATGTAATATAATATGGATCCACCACCATTGCCATCAACAGCCGTGGATGTCATTTAGGGTCCTTCCATCATGACATAACCCAGCACATTTCCAATTTTGCCACATTTTCCTCCTTCACACTGCACAGGCAGGTTTCAACCTTAAATTCCAGTTAAAGAAGAGAGAGATGTGTGATTAGAATGATGGGCCTATTATCTGCACTCTGTGAGCTCGTGTAACATTTTGTGTTTAGCACTTCTATTTGATGAGTGTGTGGTTTCCACCACCGTAAGACTTTTGTGAAATAGCACTTAATATTATCATTGCAATATGCATGACAACAACGTAGTCATGCTTGGACTTACATTAATTTAAAACAAGAACTATAACTGTTTGTCTTTGTGGTGTAATGGACAATTTAATCTGTTGTTACAGAATGCTAATGTTCCGGTCAATAAATATATGTTGGCCCTAACATAAGGATTATAATATGGACCTCACTACAACTGCTTTTTAGTTAGACAATATTTGGTTTCATGAGATTTGCTATGGACATTGTTATTCCTGTGCACCATTTATTACATGATTTCCAGACTTCCCACTTTTTGAGATGGCCATATGATGATAGTTTTTCTGATGGTTCCACCCAATTACTATCTTTGAAGATGACCATATCTCCACTTCAGGCTGAGTTTGGGTGTTTATAGCCCTTGATTGTGCCAAGGCAGCTATTTGATTTGATTTGATTTTTTATTGGTCCAGTTTTACCATACAGCACAAATTGTACAATTGATATTGGACAGGTCAAAGATAAGTTACAATAATACATAGTATTAGTAAAATAGTAGGCAAATTAAAAATAGGTACCTATTACAATTAATTTTGTTATGTATTCAGAAATTCTCTGACAGAATAGAAACAGCGCTTTATTAGAAATGCCTTTAGTTTAGCTTTAAATATTGATAGAGTAGCATTTTTTATTTCCTCTGGTATCTTATTGTGTAGTATTACACCAATGTTAGTTATGCTCCTCTGATAGGTGGATGTTCTGTGATATTTTTGATGTATATTTGATTTCCCTCTGGTACTATAGTTGTGTACGTTTTTGTTCTGTAGCAGTTTACCTGTTTTCAGGAGGTAGTCCCTAGTGAACAAGATAGTTTCATAGATGATAAAACTTGGAACATTTAGAACACCAAGCTCAGTAAAATGAGATTTACAGGACTCCATCTTTTTAAGGCCACAAATTATTCTTAGAGCGCTTTTTTGCATTCTAAAAACTTTTACAATGTGAGTTGAGTATCCCCAGCAAACAATCTCATATCCGACTAGTGAGTGGAACTGTGTAATAGTATGCCTGCAGTACTGTTGTTTTGCTTGTTGTAGCCCTTAAAATTCTTAGGCCATAGGACACAGATGATAGTTTTCTAGATAAGTTATTTATATGTGTGTCCCACTTTAACTCTTGCTCAACATATAGATCCAAAAATTTTGTGACACTTAAATTTTCTAGGGAATCATTTTTTTGATTGTGCTTGAATAGCAAGGTCCGAGCAGACACACGGGGGGAGGGGTTTATTAGTTATTGGGAGCTCCAACGTTAGGCGGGTGATGGAGCCCCTTACGGAAATAGCGGAGAGGTTGGGGAAGAAGGCCAGTGTTCACCCTGTCTGCTTGCCGGGGGGTCTCACCCGAGATGTGGAGGAGGCCCCGGCGGCGGCGATAGAGAGCACTGGGTGCACCCGACTGTAAATTGTTGCTCATGTCGGCACCAATGACTCCTGCCATCTGGGTTCAGAGGTCGTCCTCAGTTCGTACAGGTGGTTGGTGGAATTGGTGAAGGCAGAAAGCCTCGCTCGTGGGGTGGCATCTGAGCTAACTATTTGTAGTATTGTTCCCAGAACTGATCGCGGTCCTCTGGTTTGGAGCCAAGTAGAAGGTTTAAACCAGAGGCTCAAACGATTCTGCGGAGATCTGCGGTGCAAATTTCTCGACCTCCGTTGTCGGGTGGAGAAATGTAGGGTAGCGGCTACAAGGGTAGCGGAGTATGTGTGGAGTGCACATGTGGGTTTTTTATGTTAGAGAATTCCCTCCCTAGGCCCGACAAGACGCCTCCTGAGACGCGGCAAGGTACGAGTAGGCAAAATGCAACAGGGAATAACAATATTAATGTGCTAATAGTAAACTGCAGGAGCGTCTATAGAAAGGTCCCAGAACTGTTCTCATTAATAAGCGGTCACATTGCCCATATAGTACTAGGGACAGAAAATTGGCTGAAACCAGACGGAAACACTAATGAAATCCTAAACTCAGATTGGAATGTATACTGCAGAGACAGGATGGACAGTGAAGGGGGAGGCGTGTTTATAGCGATAAGAAGTGCAATAGTATCGAAGGAAATTGACGGAGATCCAAAATGTGAAATAATTTGGGTGAAGGTCACGGTAAAAGCAGGCTCAGACATGGTAATTGGATGTCTCTATAGGCCCCCTGGCTCAGCAGCTGTTGTGGCTGAGCACCTGAAGGATAATTTGGAAAATATTTCGAGTAGATTTCCCCACCATGTTATAATTCTCGGTGGAGATTTTAATTTGCCGGATATAGACTGGGAGACTCAAACGTTCATAACGGGTGGCAGGGACAAAGAATCAAGTGAAATTTTTTTAAGTGCTTTATCTGAAAATTACCTTGAGCAGTTAAACAGAGAACCGACTCGTGGTGATAACATATTATATCTACTGGTGACAAACAGACCCGAACTATTTGAAACAGTTAATGCAGAACAGGGAATCAGCGATCATAAAGCGGTTACTGCATCGATGATTTCAGCCGTAAATAGAAATATTAAAAAAGGTAGGAAGATTTTTCTGTTTAGCAAAAGTGACAAAAAGCAGATTACAGAGTACTTGACAGCTCAACACAAAAGTTTTGTCTCAAGTACAGAGAGTGTTGAGGATCAGTGGACAAAGTTCAAAACCATTGTACAATATGCGTTAGATGAGTATGTGCCAAGCAAGATCATTAAGAGATGGAAAAGAGCCACTGTGGTACAACAACCGAGTTAGAAAACTGCTGCGGAAGCAAAGGGAACTTCACAGCAAACATAAACATAGCCAAAGCCTTGCAGACAAACAAAAATTACGCGAAGCAAAATGTAGTGTGAGGAGGGCTATGCGAGAGGCGTTCAGTGGATTCGAAAGTAAAGTTCTATGTACTGACTTGGCAGAAATTCCTAAGAAATTTTGGTCTTATGTCAGATTGGTAGGTGGATCAAAACAAAATGTCCAGACACTCTGTGACCAAAATGGTACTGAAACAGAGGATGACAGACATAAGGCCGAAATACTAAATGTCTTTTTCCAAAGCTGTTTCACAGAGGAAGACTGCACTGTAGTTCCTTGTCTAGATTGTCGCACAGTTGACAAAATGATAGATATCGAAATAGACGACAGAGGGATAGAGAAACAATTAAAATCGCTCAAAAGAGGAAAGGCCGCTGGACCTGATGGCATACAAGTTCGATTTTACACCGAGAACGCGAAGGAACTTGCCCCCCTTCTTGCAGCGGTGTACCATAGGTCTCTAGAAGAGCATAGCGTTTCAAAGGATTGGAAAAGGGCACAGGTCATCCCAGTTTTCAAGAAGGGACGTCGAACAGATGTGCAGAACTATAGACCTATATCTCTAACGTCGATCAGTTGTAGAATTTTGGAACACTTATTATGTTCGAGTACAATGACTTTTCAGGAATCTAGAAATCTACTCTGTAGGAATCAGCATGGGTTTCGAAAAAGACGGTCGTGTGAAACCCAGCTCGCGCTATTCGCCCACGGGACTCAGAGGGCCATAGACATGGGTTCACAGGTAGATGCCGTGTTTCTTGACTTCCGCAAGGCGTTCTATACAGTTCCCACAGTCGTTTAATGAACAAAGTAAGAGCATATGGACTATCAGACCAATTGTGTGATTGAATTGAAGAGTTCCTAGATAACAGAACGCAGCATGTCATTCTCAATGGAGAGAAGTCTTCCGAAGTAAGAGTGATTTCAGGTGTGCCGCAGGGGGGTGTCGTAGGACCGTTGCTATTCACAGTATACATAAATGACCTTGTGGATGACATCGGAAGTTCACTGAGGCTTTTTGCAGATGATGCTGTAGTGTATTGAGAGGTTGTAACAATGGAAAATTGTACTGAAATACAGGAGGATCTGCAGCGAATTGATGCATGGTGCAGGGAATGGCAATTGAATCTCAATGTAGACAAGTGTAATGTGCTGCGAATACATAGAAAGATGGATCCCTTATCATTTAGCTACAATATAGCGGATCAACAACTGGAAGCAGTTAATTCCATAAATTATCTGGGAGTATGCATTAGGAGCGATTTAAAATGGAATGATCATATAAAGTTGATCGTCGGTAAAGCAGATGCCAGACTGAGATTCATTGGAAGAGTCCTAAGGAAATGCAATCCGAAAACAAAGGAAGTAGGTTACAGTAAGCTTGTTCGCCCACTGCTTGAATACTGCTCAACAGTGTTGGATGCGCACCAGATAGGGTTTATAGAAGAGATAGAGAAGATCCAACGGAGAGGAGCATGCTTCGTTACAGGATCATTTAGTAATTGTGAAAGCGTTACAGAGATGATAGATAAACTCCAGTGGAAGACTCAGCAGGAGAGACGCTCGGTAGCTCGGCACAGGATTTTGTTGAAGTTTCGAGAACATACCTTCACCGAAGAGACAAGCAGTATATTGCTCCCTCCTACGTATATCTCGCAAAGAGACCATGATGATAAAATCAGAAAGATTAGAGCCCACACAGAAGCATACCGACAATCCTTCTTTCCACGAACAATACGAGACTGGAATAGAGGGGAGAACTGATAGAGGTACTCAAGGTACCCTCCACCACACACTGCTCAAGGTAGTTTTCAGATAATGCACTTACAAAAATTTCACTTGATTCTTTGTCCCTGCCACCCGTTATGAACGTTTCAGTCTCCCAGTCTATATCCGGCAAATTAAAATCTCCACCGAGAACTATAACATGGTAGGGAAATCTACTCGAAATATTTTCCACATTATTCTTCAGGTGCTCAGCCACAACAGGTGCTGAGCCAGGGGGCCTATAGAGACATCCAATTACCATGTATGAGCATGGTTTTACCGTGACCTTCACCTAAATTATTTCACATTTTGGATCTCCGTCAATTTGCTTCGATACTATTGCACTTCTTATCGCTATAAACACGCCTCCCCCTTCACTGTCCAGCCTGTCTTTGCGGTATACATTCCAATCTGAGTTTAGGATTTCATTAGTGTTTCCGTCTGGTTTCAGCCAATTTTCTGTCCCTAGTACTATATGGGAAATGTGACCGCTTATTAATGAGAGCAGTTCTGGGACCTTTCTATAGAAGCTCCTGCAGTTTACTATTAGCACATTAATGTTGTTATTCCCTGTTGCATTTTGCCTACTCGTACCTTGCCGCATCTCAGGAGGTCTCATGTCGGGCCTAGGGAGGGAATTCTCTAACCTAAAAAACCCACATGTGCACTCCACACGTACTCCGCTACCCTTGTAGCCGCTTCCCTACATTTCTCCATTCGATAGCGGAGGTCGAGAAATTTGCACCCCAGATCTCCGCAGAATCGTCCGAGCCTCTGGTTTAAGCCTTCCACTCGGCTCCAAACCAGAGTACCATGATCGGTTTTGGGAACGATACTACAATACTACAGATAGTTATCTCTGATTCCACCCCGCGAGCGAGGCTTTCCGCCTTCACCAACTCCGCCAACCGCCTGTTCGAACTGAGGATGACCTCTGAACCCAGGCGGCAGGAGTGATTGGTGCCAACATAAGCAACAATTTGCAGTCGGGTGCACCCAGTGCTCTCTATCGCCACCGACAAGGCCTCCTCCAGTTCTCGGATGAAACCCCCCGGCAAGGAGACAGAGTGAACACTGGCCTTCTTCCCTGACCTCTCCGCTATTTCCCTAAGTGGCTCCATCACCCGCCTAACGTTGGAGCTTCCAATAACTAATAAACCCCTTCCCCCGTGTGCCTGCTCGGACCTTGCTGAAGGAGCAGCCACATGTCCACTCACAGGCAGAGAGGGCGATGCCACACGGCCAGCCTCCACATTTACCCTCTGCCTCGTGGGCTGTGTACGCCGCTGAACCTGCCACTCCCCTTGGGGAGAGGGTGGCCCATCCGTGCCCGGTACCCGCGAAAATGTCTCGACAGCAGGGACAGTGGGTGAAGCATGTAACACCTGGGGTGTACCATGCGACGCACCAGACTCCCCACTGCCGCTACACTCCGAGGCAGCAGCCTGAAGACGGCTGACCGTGGCCATCAACACGCTCAGCTGTTCACAAACAGTGGCCAGCTCCCCCTGCGTCCGTACACAGCAGTCACACATCCTATCCATCCTAAGAAATCAATTTACTGTAGAGGGTTAATCAACTTTTAACTAGACTGCCAATTCACTAAAGGCGGCTGATTGTTGTCTAAACTGTTATTGCTAGCCACTTCTTGTAGAAAACAATGAAAATAGCACTACCTGTCTCTGGACTGTATTGAAAACAAACACTAGCACTACTGGCACTATGGCTGACTAAAGGGTCTCTTCAAAAAAAAAAAAAAAAAAAAAAATGGCTCTGAGCACTATGGGACTCAACACCTTAGGTCATAAGTCCCCCAGAACTTAGAACTACTTAAAACATAACTAACCTAAGGACATCACACACACCCATGCCCGAGGCAGGATTCAAACCTGCGACCGTAGCAGTCCCGCGGTTCCGGACTGCAGCGCCAGAACCGCTAGACCACCGCGGCCGGCAAAGGGTCTCTCTCTGGCTGTATTCAAAACAAACACGAAATCTATGGAACACTATTACTAGCACTCGACAGTTAAAGCTTCCTAAAAGCAAAAACACACGGAAGAAGTGACAAGTAAGAAAAATACAGTTAATACTTAAATTAAGGTAGCTCACTGCACAGCAGACGTGAAGCAGACGGCAGTTACGACAATGGTTTATAGTAATTTGTTTCTCAATAACAATATGTAACTAGTACTATAGATGGTAAAGTATAATAAAAGCTGAAACAAACGACGATAGAAAATTTTGGAGGTTAGTTTGTAAAGTCATTTTCTTGGTCTTCAAGATATTCATTTATTGAGTACCAACATTTATCAATTAAAAATTTTCTAAGTTTCAATTTAAAATTTGTATTGTCCTTTAAATCTTTAATGTACTGTGGCAGTGCATTATAAAGCTTAACACGCATGTGGTTTTCATGCTTCTGAGTTCGTGTTCTTCTTACTTGTTCTATGTGGAGATCATTCTTGTTCCTTGTGTTATAGTTGTGACAGTCTGCATTTGTGTGGAGATTGCTAAGATGAGCTTTGCTTAAGAGTACACATTTAAGTATATAGATTGATGGCAGAGTAAGTATTCCTAACTTTCTTGGAAAGAGGTCTGCAGTGAGCCTTCTAGTGTTAATGATACATTCTTTTTCTTTGGCTCTGAACTACAAGTTTCTTTCTTTATAACTCTCCATGTGGATCTCATTTTCTTAGACGAGTTTCTTATCTAATTGTCATTCCACATAATTTTTGCCTCTTGACTACTCTACCATAGATTCTTTTGTAGGCTTTTGAATAATCTGAGAATTCTTGGGTTACTCTATATTCCTTACAACAGTACTGCAGAAATCTGTTTCTCTCACTGCAAATTTTTATGCCTTTTGTTACCCATTGCTTATTATTGTTAGGTTTTACTGTTTTTACTGCTTTTGGAAATGTTACATTAACATAGTGAGGAAAGATGCTCTGAAAACTCATGTACATGCTATGAACATTGTTCTGAGTGGCGATGCTTTCTCAGTTTTCCTTCACCAGGAAGAGATTAAAAATTCTTCTGTTATCTTCAGAAAAGGTTCTTTTTTCAACTACTTTTTCGGAAATGCTACTACTTGTTGGCATTTGTATACACAGCAGATGTGCCTCGTGATCACTATAACCCATGCTCAGTACTCTGCTTGTGAATCTGTAATTTGTTTCTGAGATGAATATTTGGTCACTCATGGAATTTGTGCATTCTGTTAATCTTGTTGGACACTGTATTGTGGCGATCATATTGAATGTGTTGGTCATATTTATTAAAGCATCTCTGGTGCTGCTGTCTTTTGAAAAATCAATATTGAAATCCCCACAAAGCACTATCTTTATATTTAGTGTACTCTCGGCTAAAATGACTTGCTAATCTATATCCTAAGATTGAGGTTAATTTTACTTCGTCATTTCGTAGCCAATGTTCAGTAATGCAAATTATGTTCCATTTAGTGCATGCAGGAGTAGTGCTTCCAACATGGGGAATTTATTTGTGAGTGACTGAACGTTATGGTGTAGTATAGCAAAATCTGGGTATTTAGTAACTTTAGTTGAAACAGTTTCTGATTCTCTATCTAGTGGCATTCCTAATACAGCACTTACCCTAAAAAAAATTTCGGTATCTTTCTTGTGAGTGGCCTCTGTTTGCTGATGGCTGACGACTTGATTGTTTCTCGCCTAATCGATTTAAACCACTTGGTAATTTGCGTTTGGCCGATGGTACAGCTTGTAACTCGCCTAAAGCATTTCTTAATCTCCGTTTGTTTGTCACTTCTACTTGTTTCTTCACTCTTCTTCGAAATGCGAGTACATATTTTTTCGGCTAGTAATTTCTTACCTGGCGTATTTAAATGAAGTCCACTCACTGTATGGAACCTTCGCTCTAATCTACAATATCGACATTCTTAAAGTTAGTGCATATTTCTGTGATACACTCGTTTGCAACATTAATTTCGCGGTTCACACACGGCGAGGGTGGTAAATCATGACGATGTGGGATGTTCACAATGAGTAGGCCCTACATTTATGTGGGTTAAATTATTTAAACATTTCCACATTTCTGTAATAACCTTGTATGTCTCGTTTCTATAGACGTCGTTTGATACTCGTATTAACACGGCGAAATCATTTTTATTCAAACTAGCTACGTCAGTTAATGTTGTTAGGTCCGTTATTTCACTCAATGGAGCCCCTGGCTTTAATAAACCATATGCCTTGAAACTATATGTTCTCATCAACATTGCAGAAATTTCACGGCCGTGACTATCACATAACACACAGATTGTTTTGTGTTTCACACTTTTTGTAACCGGAGGATTTAAGGTTCTTCTTCTCACCTGACTAGTGTTGTTTTTTTGCCGCACATATTCTAAATATTCTTCAGTTTGCAGTTTCGCTGGAGATACGTTTTTTAACGTAGTTTCCTTTGTTGCATTGAAGTCTGTGGTAGTGTAGATTTGCGCACTTATTTTCGGAGTTTCTAGAATATCTGCTGAAGCAGTATTTTCACTGTTTGACCTACTTACAACGAGCAGCGGTTTTCCTACTGTGTTTTCCAACTTTTCAACCCTTTCCGACGTGTTCACTGAATCCACGGCAGAAAGCACTTCAAAAGAGTGTTTTTGCAGTAAATTTTCACTGTCTTTTACCTTCTGGGTACAACTTCCTTCAGTCATTATCTTCTATTTTCCCGAGACCGAGTCTTCTTTCTTCATTAGCGTCTCACGTTTTTCAGATTGTAGTTTACATATTTCCACCTTTAGAGCGTGGATTGTAAAATGTAGACTGGATATCCGTTCATTCATCTTCAGTATTTCATTCTTACAACTTGCACACGTTTTCCTTTTACTACCGAAATTTACGTTTTCTCGTGGAGACACATGATACACTTTCAACTTGGCCGCCATCTTGACTCTAACATTTGAATAATGGTCAAATGCTGCATAGTGGGTGTTATTAAGATGTGAATGACTTCATTTTCCATTTTAGATAGACATTTCCTGTGGAGCAACTATTATAGAGAATCCACTCTGATGGCATAACAATTCTTGGGAAAGGAGAATTTAGCTCACTTGGAGATGAAGAAGGAGCAACAAGTACTCTATCTGGTACTGTAATGTTAATCAATTAGAATTTTGAAAATGTAGGCTACAAAGAGTATTAGAAACAAAACATCCAGAATGATGTCTGTACAAACATTCAATACATCACCTCAGTCAAAAATTAAAAAAAAAAATAAGTCTCGTAATTCTTGTAAAATGAAGATGTGAACTGGAAAACTTGGGATGTAGTGACTTCTGAGGACCAGTCCACGAAAGATATAAAAAATATTACCAGATGTAAAACCCAGTGAAGTGATATGTCCAAAAATAAACATGATAAAACACATACAGTAGGAATAACCATTCTTTAATCTCAAAAACTTTGAAAGTGGGAAACATTGCTGTTTTAAGATGCATTTTTCTGAGTACACTTTATAAACTTCTTAAGTTAACTTTTATGTGATATCTTTCTATATAGTAGGAAAGTTCTGGTAGCATCTAATAATACTTTAGGAGTAAAGGAGAGTACTCACTGAAAGCAGAAGCATTGAGGTATTGACAGGAACACACAAAAAAGAAAGACAACTTCCTAGCTTGTGGGATACATCCCTTCTTAAGCTAGAGTACACACACACACACACACACACACACACACACACACACACACTACTGCACTTAATGATGGCTGGATGCATGATGCTAGGATTGCAATTTGGCAGGTGGGTTAGAGGTTGTATTGGTTGGGATGGGTAGAGGGAAAGAGAGGTAAGAGGCAGGGGTATGTAGCTGATGGCTTGGAGGTAGACAGCTGGTTTGCTGGCTAAGAATGTGGTGGGGGTGGGGGAAGGGTAGGGGGATGGCAGGTGAACAGGCTAGGCACCTGATACACAGGTGTCAGAGCCAGTGGATAGCAGCACATGATGAAAGTGACATGGAGATGTGAATTCGGAGGAGCTGGTAGGGCATAAGAAGGAGAAACTGTTGGGTGTAAGGTGTGCAGATAGTGGGTTAACAGAGGCTGAGGCCAGGACGGTAGAGAGGTGAAGGATGTGTTGTGTAGTTCAGAAAAGCTGTTGGTGGAAGGAAGGATCCAGATGACCCAGGTTGTGAAACTGAGCATGTTGTGCCACCAGCTGGTCAACTTTGTTCTTGACCACAGTTTGGTGGTGGCCATTCATTTTGGTGTACAGCTGGTTGGTTGTCACGCTAACATTAAAAGCTGTGAAGTAATTGCAGCACAGTTTGTCCTACCACCTTCTCCAAATTCATGTCTTCATGTCTCTTTCATTGTGCTCTGTTCCCCCCATCTCTGATGTTTTTGCATCGCATACCTGGCCGTGCATCTACTGCACCTGTCTCCCACATTCCTAGCCAGCAAATTGGCTGTCTCCCTCTGAGCTGGCAATTACTGAACCCCCCCAACCCCTCTTCTTGCTTCCCATCTCTCTCTCCCTCTGCCCACCAAATATGACACAAATCCACTCCACCTTAGTCCACCTGCCAAATTGCAATTCTTTCAATATATTAATGTTATATCATACTTAGACATTTTTTATTGTTTTTATGTGCTAAAAAAAGCAAGCAACCTGTCTTATACTTCAGGGTCACTGACAGGATTAGTTCACAAGTACAACATAAAGACCATAAACGAACGATGCTGAAGATCAATGAGGGTTTCATGTAACCAAAAGACAAGAGGAACCAACTCACAACACAAGTTCATTCCATACTACACATCTGCCTGCCTTCAGCAAACTATCATTGCTGATAAGCAATACCAGAAATGGCCAAGGGAAGGCCCACAGATGACACCACTGTGGGTTCATATAACATCAGATCATGGATTTAGTTTCAGCCTTCCATCATAATCAATAATGAATTACTGACTTCTTGTACCAGAGAATGGAAAATTATTTATTGGGAAATGAAAGTATTTTTTGTGGCAGAGAATTTAATAAAATATCTGAGATCACGCTAAGTATTAATTACTATGTACAGGAATATACCTTCCTTAAACCAAAAATAGAAAAAACTGCTTTCACAGACATTGCAGAAACACATTATTCTTTTAGTAATAAAAACTACCAAGGCCTTTTTTATGCAGACAATTTCAAAGTATTAAAGAAAAAAGATATCAGGCAATGTATATTTATTTTGATTTAGTTATTGATATTTCAGTGGCCGACTTGCTAGTACTTTCAACTGTTTGTGAACCTCAGTTTTTCAAATTATGTGAAGTTTGGAAGGTAGGAGATGAGGTACTGGCGGAAGTAAAGCTGTGAGAAGAGGTTGTGAGTTCTGCTTAGGTAGCTCAGTTGGTAGAGCACTTGCCTGTGAAAGGTAAAGGTGCCGAATTCAAGTTTCAGTCTGGTACACAGTTTTAATCTGCCAGGAAGTTTCAAAAAGTATTATGCATGAGCTGCATACTCACCACTATAATAACAGTGATTTGAAAAATAACATGATAGCCATCCACTACTCCTATTTTCTTAACTGAAATAGACCGACATTCTTATTTTGTATAGAGGAGGGGTATAATACAACATATAGCATAAAACTGATGTAATTGCAAGTTTTGGAGAATTGAAGGACTTTAGATATAGTCTTTTGATACAATTACTCACAAGTGGCTTCTAATTAAATTGCATGCCTATGGAGTATTGTCTCAGTTGTGCAACTGGATTCATGATTTCCTATCAGGAAGGTCACAGTTTATAGTAATTGATGGAAAGCCATCGAGTAAAACAGAAGTGATATCTCACATTCACCATGGAGGTATTATAAACCCTCTGCTGTGTCTACTCTATATAAGTGATTTAAAAGACAATCTGAGAAGCCCTCTCAGATTTTTTGTAGATGACGCAGCCATTTACCATCTAGTAAAGTCATGAGAAATCAAAAGGAATTGCAAAATAATTTTGACAAGATACCAGTATGGTGTGGAAAGCGCCAACTGATCCTAGACAATGAAAAGTGAGAAGCCATCTACATGAGTACTTTAGAGGAATCCATTAAATTTCAGTTACATGATAAACAGTACAAATTTAAGCTTGTCAATTCTACTAAATACTAACAGATTATAGTTATGAATATAGATAATGTTGTGGGTAAGGTGAACCAAAGATGTATTTTGCTGGCAGAACACTTAGAAGATGCAAGAAATCCACAAGACTGGCTACACTATACTTGTCTCTCCTTTGCTAGGGTATTGCTGCGTGGTAAGGGATACTTACCAGATAGGAGGATGGAGGACATTGTGGTGACCATCAACCACCAGTAACTGCCACTGGCGAAGTGCAGAGTAAATGGTTTTTGGGGACTCCTTGTTCTTTGGTTCAGTCTCATGGACTTAGGTTACATTGTGTGTGTTGTGAGTTTCTGTATTGTTTTTCTTGTGTTTTGTGTAATTATACAAACATTAATAAAAGTGCCTGATCATAATAAATTTGAGTTTTCTATGTGTGGTCAGTTGCTATAGGCAGAAAGCCCACATTGGTGACCCCGAGTTGCGAAAATACATTGCATACGCTCGTTGTGTATCACCGGTTTTGCGCCAGTAGACCACAACCTCCAGTTTTTCCGGCAATGCAGGACGCCGTGACTGCAGAATGGACATTTGACTGTGAAGTGCAATGCTTAACCCTGTGGGCTACTAATACACGAGGAATGTTCATATCTCTGGTGTTTGCTTCGACTGGCCAGACGACCCTAACCTCTTCCGGCACACCACACCAGGCATTGTACATATCGGCGCGGACACCTTCTATGGCAGTCTAGGCTCAACAGAATAATCCTCCAGCACAAGATCCCAAAAACCGCTCGCCCGAGTTTCCACCGCACAACATGGACCACGCAGCTGTCCTGTTTTGGGGTCCACATGCATGGCCACCCCCTCCTCAGAGAAGTCCGCCGTTTAATGTGCCCCCCTCTGCGCCAGTTAGAGGAACACTCACGTCAACTGCGCCAGGCCATGTATACACCTACCCATCCTGCTGCCCCACGCACACCTCAGGTGACGTACCTGCCGTGGTTCTGCCCTGTCACTGGGTGCTCAATCCCGATTTAGCGCCTCTGCTTGAGATTTCGTCTGTATCAGCCGTTGATCCTTCCGCGCCTGCCACGCCGTGGTCGTCGTGTGGCTGTAAAGATTCCTGCCTGCACAGCTAACGGGCGTTCAACGCAACACATCGCCCATCACTGAGGCACACTTTGCATCAGAGAACACCTTTCCTATACCCCCACAAGCACTAGTCCTCAGTCGTTTTCTGAAGCTGCTGCCATTACAACCAGACAACCCAGAGATGTGCTTTACCTTGGTGGACAAGATGTTGGACATAAACAGTATTGTGGACGACAGCACTCGTTTTGTGTGTTCAGTGAACCATCTGCATGACCACCCTGATCTCATCAGTGACTTGTTGCAGAACCCACCCAAGAGCAACAAATATGCCTCTGCCTGTGTACTACTCATCGAACACCTTTCTCGTCTGCCAGCCGATATGATTCACAACATTATTTATGACGAGACTATAGGTGACAGACCTTCTCACAGCTGTGGGCCAGCACCAGCCTCTCCCCACCCGAACTGGGCTAGCGTCTGCCCACCCCACCTTCCCCTCTCCTGACGCTTCATCTGGTGGGACGAGTACAGCTGACTCACGCATATGCTGGTTCCATTCTACTTACAGGGACGCCGCTCGCAACTGCTTCCCACCCTGCGGATTCCCAAATGCTGCACCTGGGCCGCAGTACGCGCCACAGCTCACCGATACATGCAAGGGCGCCCGCAGACGTTACATTTTGTCAGATCCCCCACCTCACAAGGACGTCTGTATGCCTTGGATTTAGGTTCGCGCCGGTATTTTATCGTCGATACTGGAGCAGAAGTTAGTGTCATACCTCCCAAATTTACCATAAAGGACACGACACCAGCCAAGTTGTTCCTTCAAGCAGTAAATAAATCGCAACTTTGTGTCGACGGTTTGGCCGAGTTACTCACTGAACAAATACCTGGCAAACAGTTCACTTGGTCCTTCTTCGTGGCTGACGTAGAAGACCCAGTATTAGGCACTGACTTCCTTTATCACTTCGGACTGTTCCCAGACCTCCAGTCGGCCGCATTATTGCACCACGCCTCGTCCACTCGTATTGTGTGTTCAGTCGCCGCCTCGGGCTCCCTTCCCCCTCAGCTTCCCAATGATTTCGACACAGCTCTCATCGAGTGTTCTTCACTGGCGGACGGCCTCGCGATTTCCATCGCCCAGCTTCAGTCCGAGCACTCTGCAGTCGACAATCTCTGCGTTCGCAACACCGAACTGAACCTCACCATATTGTAGACTACACAAGCCCTCACCGAGGCACAATGCATCATACAATGCCTGTCAATGCCGCCACCCCCTGACACCAGCGACGCAACATGTGGGACTTTGACGCCGCCACCCCCTGACACCAGAGACGCACCTCATGGAACTTGGTCACTGCCAAAGTGGACAGCTTCCCCAGCACATCAGGTTAGTGACTCTCCCGTGATACCAATTCCCATTTGCGATGGTCCCCGAACGAGTACGCCAGCCCAGCTGAACGCTGTCATGAATGGCATGACACACAAAATTGTCACAACAGACGGGCCACCAGTGCGTCACAAAGCACGCTGACTGCTGCCACCTAAACTAAGTCTCGCTAAGGCCACAGTGGAGGAACTTCTGTGGGCAGTTCATCCGCCAGACAGTAACTGGTCTTCGCCCATACATTTAGTTTCCAAAAAGGATGGCACAGTGCGCCTCTGCGGTGACTACCACCACCTCAATGTGTGGACCGTATTAGACAAGTATCCGGTACCTCATACACAAGACTTCACACAAGTGCTTGGTGGAGCATGCGTCTTCAGTGTCTTCGACTGCCGCAAGGCATATTTACAGGTACCCATGGAACAGAGTGACATACCAAAGACAGCATTGATCACACCTTTCGGCCTCCACGATGTTGTTACATGCCTTATTGTCTCAAAAATGCGGCCGAAACTCGGCAACGTTTTATAGACTCACGTCTGTTTAACTGCACAAATTGTTACGCATACCTCGACGACGTACTCATTTTTTCCTCCTCTGACAGAGAACACGAACTGCACCTGGCCACAATACAGGACTTATTGACACGCAACGGAGTCAAGATCAATAACAACAAGTCACAACTCGGCTGCACCGCTGTCACTTTTCTAGGGTACACCGTCTTCTCGGAAGGTATATTCCCCCCTCAGGAGTGGGTTGACTACATTTGTGATCTACCTCTCCCAGTGTCATTTCGTGAATTATGCCGGTTTTTAGGAACTATCAATTTCTACCATTGTAACCTGCCGATTGCGGCAGCAATCTAAGCCCCCTTGACTGGCTGGGAAACAAACCTCAGGCAATCTCTGAGTACAGTGGTCTGAAAACATGGTGAGAGCTTTCGAAGACCTTAAGTCAGTGTTTGCACGTAGTGTCAGTCTCGCCCACCCTTTGCCAGATGCCTGCATCTCTAATACAGCGGATGCAAGTGATTTTTCAATCGGTGCAGTCCTCGAACAGCACATCAGTGACACAACACAACCACCCTGTTGTTTTTTCCAAAAACTGTCTACGGCTCAACGTAAATGGTCAGCATTTGACAGAGAATTGCTTGCAGTTTATAAAGCTTTAAAATATTTCTGCACAGATATCGAAGGAAGGAACATCAGAATTTTCACAGACCATCGCCCCCTCATGGAGGCTATCCGTAACCCCACTTTTGACCTTCCCCCACGTAGATTTTGGCAGATGGACTGAATTTGCCAGTACACAACAGACATCCGTTACATCTGAAGTTGAGAAAATGTGGTGTCCGACTACCTATCATGTATCACTGCAATTTTGTCCCCCATTAATTTCAGTGAATTGGCCTGCTTACAGGACAATGATACCAAAGTGCACAGCCTCCGACAGGACCCAGATACTTCCCTCCAGATCGTTTCCTGCAGCCTACCAGGGCTGGTCAGGCCACTGTGGTGCGATACGTCTATGGGCACTGCTGGACCTATTGTTCCCTTCGCTCTGCGTCGCCAAGTATTTACTGTTACATAACCTTTCACATCCTGGTGCTAAGGCTACTACATGCCTTGTTACAGAATGCTTTGTGTGACCGGGTGTGAAGAGGGATTGTCGTACTTGGGCTCATGTTTGTTTACAGTGCCAGCGCAGCAAAATTGGCAGGCACACACAACCCTGTCTATTTGAATTGCACATCCTGAAAGGCCGCTTCTGAAATGTGCATCTGGATCTTGTAGGACCGTTACTCATGTCTGATAGTTTCAGGTATGGCTAATTCAAATGACTCTGAGCACTATGGGACTTAACAGCTGAGGTCATCAGTCCCCTAGAACTTAGAACTACTTAAACCTAACTAACCTAAGGACATCACACACATCCATGCCCGAGACAGGATTCGAACCTGCGACCATAGCGGTCGTGCAGTTCCAGACTGAAGTGCCTAGAACCGCTCGGCCACCACGGTTGGCGTTTCAGGTATATCCTGTCTGTCATCAACCACTTTACATATTGGGTGGAGGCAATACCTCTGCAGGACATCACAGCGGTTTCCGTAGCAAGCGAATTCGTATCCTCCTGGATAGCTCGATTCAGCTGCACTACATCCATCACCAGGGAAGGCAACTTGAATCCCTGCTGTTTAACAAACTCTGTGTACTCTTTGGGGTGGATAGATTCCGTACTATGGCTTACCATCTACAGAGCAATGGACTGGTCGAGCAGTGGCACAGGACTCTGAAAGTGGCCCTCATGTGCCATGGTGGTGAGTGGTCTGACGCCCTTCCCTGAGTTATGTTAGGAATATGCATGGCTTACGAGAACAGACCTCCAGGCTTCACTTGTGGAGCTCGTATATGGCGAGAACCTAGATCTCCCTGCAGAGTTCATCAATGATGAAGCAGTCATCGACCTATCTGACCTCCCTTGTCCAGAGGCAGATAGCTTCGATACACATGTCCCCTCCTTGACCACATACCCATCCTCAGGTCTTTTTGCATTCGGCAGTGGATTCTTGCAAGTTCGTTATGTTATGGGGTGACACAGTCAAACCGGCATTACTCTGGCCTGAATCAAGTAGTGGCTCACATGGACAATACTGCGGACATTCTCATCAGTGGCTGTCAGCAGACAATTTTCCTTCAATGCATGAAACCAGCCTGGACGATCAAGGAATCTGTAGCACACCCTCTCGAGTCGAGTGTTTCTCTGTCAGGTGAAAAACACAGTCTCACACAGACCAACCACTCCCCTGCACCCAGCATGATCATATGTGCACTGAGCCTACACCTGTGAGCAACTCAGTGGTTGAGTGTGATGATACTCTATCCTCGTTTCACTCAGGCACTGCGTGTGACGGTCTTTGGGGACTCATTGTTCTTTGGTTCGGTCTTGTGGACTTAGGTTACAATGTGTGTGTTGTGAGTTTCTGTATTGTTTTTCTTGTGTTTTGTGTAATTATACAAACCTTAATAAAAGTGCCTGATCATAATAAGTTGGAGTTTTCTGTGTGCGGTCAGTCACTATAGCCAGAAAACCCACAACATCAAATAAGTTGAAGTAAGGGCAGCTTGTTTGTACTATTGCAAAGTAGGGGAGAGAGTGTCATGGATATGATATGCAAGTTGGGGTGGCAATAATTAAAACAAAGGTGCTATTCATTGTGGCAAGATCTTTTTACAGTCAGCAACATTCTCCTCTGAATGCAAAGATATTCTCTCGATGCACACCTGCATAGAGAGAAATGATCGTCATAATAAAATTAGAGAAATCAGCACTTGCACGAAAAGCTTTATGTATTCATTTTTCCCATATGCTGGCCAAGAGTGGAACAGTAGAAAAATAATGTGAATGTGGTTCAATGAATGCTCCTGCATTAAATTGAGTGTCAATTGCAGAGTAATCATGTAATCTAGGGCAATTACTCCAGTATGCAAATGTTATTTATTTTATTTACTTTTTGAAGATTAACTATCTTGTATTAAATCTTTTTTGTCATTTTTCAATCTTGCTATGAGAGACAAATAGCTAATTTATTAAATAAGCAATAAAATATGCAGAAATTGATCTATTACAGAAAATAAAAGATCAAAAGGAGATATGCTAAATCATTACCATACCTTTGTCATATGAGTTTTCTCTAAGCTATATGTAATACTGTTACTTTTAAATTACAAAGTTTTATTACAAAATATGGCACTTTCCATTAAGAAAATTTAAAAGAAGTATACTTGTACTGAGGTAAGTAAGTGACTCCTGATAAGTGGAAGAAACTCCTGGACTCTTGTCACCAGTTCAAAGAACTATGTATTGCTTCTTTGTAAGACCAACAGTTTGGATTTCAGGGGCAATGCACTACAGCGCCTGATCAGTTACTGAACAAACTTAAAAAAAGAACATTTCAAGAAAAAAATTCTGCTTATCATTCAATAAAGTTTTAAACACTTTGACAAAGAGTCCTTCAAGATGCAAGTTTTGGAATAACTGTGTTTCCATTCTGTGTGAATGATCTCCTTTCAACATTAATCTTTTATAAATTTTGTTTACAAGTAGTATGTTGATACTAACTAGATATGATAATGCACAAATTCATATAGCATGGCCATGGGGGAGGTGACATTTCAAAACTCACTAATAACTATTTTTCCCAGTAGCAAGTGATTTTGTTTTTTCAAGAGGCCATGGGAATGTTTGACCAAAAGTTCAACAAACTGTTGAGAATTAACAACACTCTTTTCAAATGTTGTTGTAACTTGTACGAATCTGGGAAACTTACCACACAACTCTACAGTTTGTTTTCAACCAGCGTCAAGATTCCTGCCATGGGAAAGGAATCATTCCTCCTAATAATAGATTCTTGGGGGGGGGGGGGGGGGGAGTCACATGTATCCTGATTTATACAATGATATCTTTACTGATGACACAGGTCCTCCAACATGTACAGTTGAAATCATACCCCAAAAATGCACACCGATTTGCCAACCATGCGACATATATACTTCTCTCGCTTTATCAAGCGCCTTCAAGACTGTTCATTTCTGATTGACAATGAACAAGAAATTGCTTCTCATGAAGATGCTATTAAAATCCAATCCATCATACATCACCAATTGTCAGCACCTATATTTGCCAAAATGTTGCATTACACATGGTTTGCATCCAAAGTATTGGAAAAAAGAGAATTTTTTCAAAATGTCAAAGAGGTGTATTTTCCGTTAAAAACGCTCAAAATTCCCTGTAAAAGCAGGAAAACTGCATTCATTTGATGAAGTAGATGCTGTTTCAATTTATGTTTTCCATGTCTGTATGACAAATACCATTCTGCAATGTGTGATGTCCAGAGCACATCCAACAAGTAATTGTACATTACTCTCGTGGTCTGGTGCATTGTGACTTACTATATTACTGAAGAACGTAATTGGCATAATTGTTTAAAAAGTTTTGACTTGTGCTTTCCAAGTCTGTCCCTTGTCCTTGAAAATTTAACAAAAAATAGTAAATAGTCAAATTACATATGAAACTCACTGCAACTTCATGAAAATGAATGTGGGCTTTTTTCATTATAATACCTCTAAAATGTCATATAAATTATATAATATGAGCAGTGATGAGAAAAATACAGATTAAAAAATTAGTTTTGGTGGGATTCAAACCATCACCTTGTTCACGATACTTTTCAGATGAGCCAACACTGACGATTTGTCTCCAGTCACTCCTTAGGGCTGGGGCCTTTGCAGAGCTACATCAGTTACATAAGAGATGTGTAAAACTTCTCTTCCAATTTTCTCAGAAAGACCAGAGTAGTGCACTTTACTACTTGCACCTAATGTTGTTTTAATGGCCTACTAAAGGTGTACAAATTCTGAAGTAAATCTGTATTCCCAACAACATGGCCTGCCCTTATGAAATCCTTGTTTTAAATAAGCAGTTTGGAACAAATCTCTACAACAATAGCAGTTTGAGAGAATTAACTCAATAAATTAGATTCTGGGATGAACTGAGCATAGAGTTACATTTAATGAAAGAATAACTGCATTAAATTCTATGGAGAGCTGTTACTGCCATATGGAAGAATGCACAATCAAAAACTCCATAATTTAATAAGATAAGTGTTAAACTGACCAGTAAAGCTACCTGTTAAGAAGTATTTTATGGACAATAATATGATGATGCTACCAGTAGTAAACTATCACAACTCAGAAGTTATAGTTAGATATTTCAATCAGCAAGTACATCATCAGATAACTTTTTATGTTACTTCAGTTCTTCCAATCAAATTATGTGAAAATTCAGTGTGATGCAATGAATGAATTGCATTAATAATATGAGATTTATAGGGAGAAATGAACGCCTTAATTGGCAGCACATGCATTGGACAATGTGGATATGTGGCACAATTTTCTTCATGTCTAATATTTTTGTTCTGGGATAAAAATTCTCTTCAATTTATACAACAATCAGAGTACCATTTACTCTAACCTTTTGCTGAAAGACTGTTTGAAGAATCTGGAAAAGCTATTAACAAATACAATACAATGTGCAGCTGTTGTTGAAATTTTGATATGGGAATAATGATACAAAAACAAGCAAGGCAAAACTACAGGAGAGAATATAATAAAGATGTGCACAGAATGTAGGATTTACACAAGGACTACTGTGTTTGCAGTTTAATATTCATTTGGAGGTTTGCATTAAATCTTAAGTGATTTTCTGTATCTAAGAAATTAATTTACTCTGCCTGACAAGAAAAGTGAAGCACCCAAAGACATGGTAGGAGGTCAATGTAACTTTGTACATGTACAAAGCATTGGTAGATATGCAATTCTCTGTGAAGGGTAAAATGGTCACCAAAGTGTATACGTGTTGTTCATGTTTAGTGTTGTTGCTAGGCACAATAGAGTATATAAGGGATGTGAATTGTGTTGGATTTAGAGTGATCACTGTGAATACCATGGAGATGCCAGACAGCATTGTCAACATTTAAGAAAGTTTAAAGGGGCCTCAGTGTTGGTCTGCATTTGGCCAGCTGGTCAAATCCTGAAATTTTCAGATTTTTTAAGAATTTGGATGTGACAGTGGCCCAATGTTGAACTGCAAAGGAATGTGAGAGAAGGCATACTCATTGGCAAAGTTCCAGTTGATCACATCTGACCACCACAGTAGAGGATTACTGTATGTGCACCAAGCACTTTGTAACCTCTTTTCATCTGTGCCTGCCAAGGATTAGTAATGGACTCCATGCAACAATCTGTATCATCCTGTACCATTGGTCAAAGACTAGCAGCTGTCTGACTATGGAATTACTGTCTCAAGCATAGGCAGCTGTTAAAATCACAACACAGACTGCTGTGTTTGGATTTTGGCCATGACCAGAAAGTGTGGACTGCTGATGAGTGGAACTGTGTTGTATTCAGCAATGAATCATGATTCTGCAATACTGTGGATGGATGGCCATTGTCTGTGAACATGGTGATTACCGGGGGAGAGACACTGTCTTCCATTGCTCTGGAGAGGCATACTGGCATTACTCCTGGTGTCATGGTGTGGAGAGCAATCAAGTATGACTTCAGGTCTTGGATGATACTGATTACGAGAACTCTGATGGCACAACAGTAACATCACAGATATTCTGCATCCTCATGTGTTACCTCTCATGTGACAGTATAATGCTACTTTTCAACAGGACAATGCTTGTACATACATGACATGTGTCTATGAACAGTCTGCATGATGTTGATGTACTCTGTGGGCAGCAAGATCCCCATATCTTTCCCCAATAGGACATGTGTGGGACTAGCTCAGATGACAACTCCTGCCAGTATCAAGGATATCAAGAACCAGTTACAACAGTTGTGGGCTAGCTTGCCTCAGGACAGCATACATCAGCTTCATGACACCCTTCTCAACCCAACCAATGCATGCATCCAGGCCAGATGGGGTGTAATGCTGTACTGATAACTGGGCTCATACTGGCAACTTCTTATAAATTTGACTGGCTTTTGCAGTCAATGAAAAAACATCACATATCCTCTCAACCTGAAAGGTTTCATTCTGTTTACTCCTCTCCTTTTATGTGCTTCAGTTTCTTTTTGTCACGTAGTCTGATATCTGAAGATCTGATATCTGATATCTTATAGTCTGATATCTGAAGATGAAAATCATTGCTGGAGAGCACAAATTTAATATTTTACTTCTGAATTATACATTTCTCTCTATCTTTTCCCAGATCCTTGATTACCCAGCCATCCCCCTCACTTTATCTTCCTGTCCTCCCTCATTCCCCTCTGTTCTCTGCTCTTAGCTTGTTTTCTCTTTCCTTCTCTTCATTCTTACTTTTACATACCTGTACACACAAATAGGGAGGGGGAAATGGATATATATATATAATGTCTGAGGCATCTCTTTAATGAAGAAGAGGTACAGGGTGGGTGAATAGTAGAGAGGATACTTAAGATATGACATTATCTATTAATGTAGATGTTAATCTATGATCCAAATATGTCACCAACCTTCAATAATGACAGATGCTGTGATGGATGTAATTCAGATAGCCATGCGCCTTAATAGCTGAGTGGTCAGCATGACGGAATGCCATGAAAATGGGCCCGGGTTTGATTCCGAGCTGGGTAAGAGATTTTATCTGCTCAGTTACTGGGTGTTGTGTTTCCTCATCATCATCTCATCCCCATCAACACGCAAGTCGCTGAATTGGCGCCAACTTAAAAGACTCGCACCAGGAGACCAGTCTACCCGATGGGAGGCCATAGCCACACGACATTTCATTTCATTCGGATAGCCAGCAGATAAAGAGGAATGTTTTGCAAAGCCACTCACATGCACATAGTTTCTATTTATTACATGTTCAGTTAAAGCAATTGTGAAACTAGTGGTTGTCCACCTCAAAAGACAATTTAACTTCAAGAAAGCGCAATGGGAGAATGTCACACAAGAACTTGATATGGAATGCCTAAAATTTGCCCTATCTCCAGAGATGTATGATGAGTTTGTTAAGCCAGTCCAAGTCATCTCACATAAATATATTCCAACAGGATGCAGAATGAACTTTATATCAGGGCTCGTAGGAGACTCCAAATCTCTCTTGGAGATATATGAAAAACTATTTGTCAGTGATGTATATTCTAATAAACACAAGTGAAACAGGTGAAGATCTCCTGCATGCTGTATCAGATACCAGAAGTAAAAAATGGTGTGACCTACTATCAACTCTAGAAATGAAACAGAATACCTAAAAGGCATATAAACTATTGAATACCCTTAACAACAACTCAGCCGCTGTTCCTCCTGATCTTGTGATGGCAACTCCAGACTAAATTATCCATCAATTACTTTTGAATGTTAAGACTAAAGCAATATCTAAAAACTCCAAATTCCTGTGACATGCTGCCAAAAAAGCTGTCTCTGCACTCCTTTCACATTAAAAGAAATGGATATTGTTTTCTAGCCTATGAAGACCAATAATGCATACCTAGATGAACTCCAAACAGAACAAATGAAAATGTTAGGACCCGCTAAAAGCAGTTGATATTAAATCTTATGAGCACTTACATTTTAAAACTGCATATACCCCAGATTTGACACAAAGTCAAAGTAGTAGCACTTCTAAAGCCTGGGGAAGAGCCAACAGACCCAAAAAATTTCCGTCCAGTTGCACTTTGCTGCCATTTGTATAAGGTATTGGAAAGACTAATTCTAAGTTAAATATCAGAGTATGTTGTCAAAAGCCTCATAAAAGAGCAGCCAGGCTTTTCCCCAGGTAGGTCTTGCTCAGGCACATCCTTAATTTGATCCATTAAGGATGGGTATGAAAGAGGTCAATTCACAAATGTGGCTTTGGTTGTTCTCACAGCAGCTTATGGCATGGTCAGTCACAAAAAGTGGGTTAGAAAAGTATATTCAGTCACAAAGTATTACTGCTTAATACAGTTCATCCATTGTTTGCTGATAAATATGAGATACTTTGTCACCCTGTGGAAC
The DNA here is from genome assembly GCF_023898315.1 of Schistocerca nitens. Taxonomy (NCBI): domain Eukaryota; kingdom Metazoa; phylum Arthropoda; class Insecta; order Orthoptera; family Acrididae; genus Schistocerca; species Schistocerca nitens. The sequence continues at coordinate 894,081,742 of NC_064616.1, forward strand.
AAGAAAAACTGGTGGAAGATTCAGAGAAATTACCCCCTCCAGAGACATATGTTGTTCCCACTGCTGTGTAACATCAACGCAAATGACTTACCAATCAGATCTGGGACTAAAATGTTTATTTATGCTGATGACACAGTTATTGCTGCCCAAGGCAAAATATTTAAAGAGGTAGAGATGTAGCTGACTAGAGTTCTCAAAGACCTGGTAATTTATTTCAGCTAAGAACTAGGAACGCCAAAAGGAAACTGAAAATCATAAGGAGAGGAGAACAACTACTTTACTGCAATACTCCCAGATACATAAGAGCAAAGATGGACTTTTCCCTTACATTCAAAGCCCATTTTAAAGAAATGAAGCTCAAAGTATCCGCACAGAGCAACATCATCCACAAACTTACAGGAACCACCTGAGGCACTAAACCAAAAGCTCTTTGAATGTCTGTCCTGGCACAATGTTTCTCTGCAGTGGAGTACACATCAGAGTGGAAAAATTCTGTACGTGCCAAACAGGTGATTTCAGCTTTGAATGAGACTGAATGCATTGTGACAGACTGCCCATGACCAACGTCTGTAAGAAAACTGTACCAAATTATACCACCAGGTATTCTTTGGAAGGTAGCTTCAGAAGTGGAGAAGAAAGAACAGGAACTGATCTCAGAAATCTCTTCTTTGGACATGAGCCTCCATGAGCAAGATTCAGATCAAGAAAGAGCTTCATGCAGACAACTTCAGCAATTTCTTCATTTCCCAGAATTGGCTAACTGGAAATTTGATGAGATTCTTTGGTCAAAGCACACTAACTAAATGTCAAAGAAGAATCAACCACATATCACCTGTCCCTCAAGTGTATTTTATAAATTATTTTTGTAATATTGATATTTTTATTGTTGTTATTTTCTGTCCATATTTTATTGAATTTCCTCTGTAATTGATTTTTTATATGTAATGAATCTCTGTGTGTATTTTACTAATGCTCTGTCAGTGTTGTAATAATTTCATATATTCTGGACACATAATATAAATAACAACTCTGGTGATATTAGTGCTCCAGTTCCACAGTGGTTTTATCCACTCTGTCAGTTAATGGGAATCATCATCATTGTCTCATCAGTAATGGTGACAAAAATGTTTCACAAGGTCATCCATAATAAAAAGCCAGTAACTGTCCCAATTCAATACAAGTTTGATGAATGCCTTTCAGTTTGCTAAATGGGAATCTGATTACACACTTTTGCAAAACTTAAGACAAAAGTACCTTTTACATAATGTGTCCCTGCCAAGTAACATAACTTGATGAAGCTTGAACGATACATGGGAAGAACTGCTACAGTATAGTACAGAAGGTAACCAAACAAAATATCAATAAATAAATAAATAAATAAATAAAAATGTGCAAAATGACACTTTTATTCGAAACAATAATACTCTGAACTCACCGTGATACATGATGGTGCCCTGGACATTAGAAAAGGTGAGACATAGTTGTTAATAGAGTCTGTGATGGTCACAGATAGTAATGCATGCTCTCCAACATGCTCCCACACTGGACACAAGATTGGTAGGGAGTTCGTGTGGTAGGGCATTCCATTCCTTCACCAGCACAGTTGACAAACACTGGATAGTTGTTGGTGGGTGTGGACATGCTGCAATATGTCTCAGCAATGCATTCCTCATGTCCTTAACAGGATTTAATTCAAATGAATGAGCAGGCCAGTCCATTCACTCAATATCCTCATGTTCTAAGAGTCCTCCACCTGCACAGTTTGTGCAGTCATGCATTGTTGTGCATAAGGATGAAGTCAGAGTCAAATGTACTGTTGAAAAGATGTATGTGGCCAATGCGTACAGTGTCACAATAACACTGATCAGTGAGTATGCCTTATTCAAACATTTGAAGGTCAGCACACACAACCAACGTTAGTTCACTGATCATGTTCAACAATGCTGGACATAATACCATATGGCAAGACGTGGTAACACATATCGCACCCTCCTCCACCCACACTGTGCAATACAGTTATCCATAAAAGTAAAGGAACTCTTTGAACAAAAAGGTATTTGGCAAATGGACTGGCTTACCCATTCCCCTGACTTAAATCCCATTGAGTATGTGTGAGATGCGTTGGGGAGATGTACTGCAGCATGTCCACCTGTGCCAGTGACCTACTAGGAGTTGTAGCAATGGAAGTATAACTTCAAATAGCCAAGATCGCTATTGTACAGCATTTATTGTGATGACTGGTTTCAGAAAACTATGTTTCAATCATCAGATCTTCTGCAATACATCTGCAGTTGATGTGATGATGGCAACATAGTTTGCTGAAACTAGTCATCATACTAAATGCTGTACAATAGTGATCTTGGCTGTTTTAAGTTGTACTTCTGTTTCTATATTAATCAAGACTGACCCCTAACTTGGTAATGACAAGCATATATAACTTCCAGGAGGTGTCAACTGTGCTGGTGGAGGAATGTAACACCCTACCATTAAATGTGACCAGCAGGCAGAGTGTACATTGCAATCTGTGGTGACCACACACCCTGTTAAAAACCAGTTGCGATCTTTTGCATTGTCCTGGGGACAATCATGAACCATCATGAATTCAGTATAATTATTGTCTTTGAATAAAAGTGTCATTTCTGTACATATCATTCTGGATTTTCTTTAGTTACTGTTGCAGTTCTTTCTTTGCATGGTAAAAGTCTCATTGAATTATGTCATTCAGCAGTGATTCAATCAGGAAGAATCTAACTGTCTGTAACTCAACAGCTCATGCAGTTTCTGAGTAAAGTGGGTGTATTTCATGAAAGATTACAGTATGAAATAGTAACAGTTACTTGTAGGATGGAAGACTTACAAATAACTATGAATCACAAAGTAATCTCATCCACTCTAATTTTTCAATGATTTGTGAGATGTTAGCATACTGATATATTTAGGAAATCATGTCTTGTTGAGAAAAAGAGTCTCGGATTAAATTACACTACAGAGAAAGATATATTATAAGCCATTAAAGAAGTTTTAGTGAAAATAAGCGAGAAAAACTGTACAGTTGGCATTTTCTTAGTTTGGGCCAAGCTCACTGATTGTGCAGATCATAAAATACTATTTTAAGAAGAAAAATGTTATCATGTCAGTGCTGTTATCCATTACATGGACCACATCATATCTCTACAATGAAGAAAAATTTCTGTAACGGACTACACATCAGTACTAAAAAAATAACATTGCAAAAACATAAACCTTAGCACTCTCATGCTTTGGCTTTTCAAAACTGAAATATTCAATTGACCAAGGGTTCAAAGATAATCAAGCATAAAATATTAATCCAGATAATGGAAGAAAAGACTTGTACTGATGTAGCACACAATCAGGAATCAGTAAATAGAGTAGAATGCCCTAAATTTCTGGGTGTACATATTGAAAAAAACTTGATCTGAGCTTCTCAAACAAATAAGTTCATCTATTTTGCTCTTCATACAATTGCTAATCTTGAAACAAACATATCATCCTCCTCCCATATTTTGCATATTTTCACTCAATAATGTCATATGGAATAATTTTTGGGATAACTCAACACTTAGAAAGAGATTATTGATTGTGCAAATGTCAGCAATAAAAATAATATGTGATGTTCACCCACAGACAGTAGGTATCTCTTCAAGAGCTATGCATTTCAACTGTGCCACCACAATACATATTTTCACTAATGAAATTTGTCATAAATAATCCATCACAATTTGAGAAGAACAATGATGTAAACAGCTACTACAGTAGATAGAAAAATGCCCTTTATTACACATTGTTAAAGCTGTCAGTGGCTCCAAAGAGAGCTCAAAATGCAGTAGTTAAAATTTTTGATCATTTGCTCTATAACATAAAATGTATGACAGGTAGTGAATAGAGTTTTAAATGTAATTTAAAATTTTTACTTAAAAACCAATAAAGAAAAGCTTTGTTTCACATCATTTTGATGAAATAATCATTTAAATGATGTATGGAACATGTAACTAAATATTGGTTCACAGCACATAATTTAAGTCTTATTCTTACAAATGTTTCTTCTATGACAATCTAAATAAATAAAACTTTCGTGTACACTCAAGAAATGGACAGTAGCAGTCACCTACAAGTGAAACATAGTGTGTACAGTGTTTAAATGCCCAGATGAACAGCAAACTAAAATAGAACGAACACTCTGACACATTAATAAAATTACTTAGTTCCAGCTTCACTAACAAGTTCTGCCAATGACTTAACTTGCAGACATAAATGTTAACATATTTGGTCTGTTTTTTATTTCTTGTTACCTTGTTATGGTGTTTTGTGCTGGAGAAATCTGATGAGCTCCAATATAGCAGTTACTCTAGAATATTTTTTAAAAGCAATGCAATGAAGTCCAGGACAGAAGTTAATCTGAAAAAAAAAGCAGGAAGTCTGCTGTGTAAAGTCAACAACCATACACACTGCAGAAACTTCTTCAAGAACCTAGGATTATTCACTTACAAACCAGAAGATACAACATAGACTTTACATCATTGTCTAAGGTTCAAAGTGGAGTTCTATATGTGGTGTCACCACTAGACACCACACTTGCTAGGTGGTAGCTTTAAATCGGCCGCGGTCCATTAGTACATGTCGGACCTGCGTGTCGCCACTGTGTGATCACAGACCGAGCGCCACCACATGGCAGGTCTAGAGCGACGTACGAGCACTCGCCCAGTTGTACGACGATGTTGCTAGCGACTACACGTACGAAGCCTTTCTCTCATTTGCCGAGAGACAGTTAGAATAGCCTTCAGCTAAGTTAATGGCTACAACCTAGCAAGGCGCCATTAACCATTTGTAACGTTGCATGTACCTCCAGATAGAGTCTCACTTGTATCATCCAGAATGCTGTATACCAAAGGACAATATAAAAGTTAAGTGTTCTAGTAGCTACGTTCTTTTCTTTATCACATTCATTACGACTCCTGTTCCAGACTTAACGCCAGACGGCGTGAGTTGACGCGTGCCCTTTCGGCTACTTCACTGTGGACTGGCTGCCTTAACAGTCCACTACACTATATTTTGCTGCTAATGATCTCACGATTAGATGGGACATTTGATATGATCAGAAAATACTTTCTCAGTCACTCCTATTAATTAATTATCTGAATATCTGGATTTGGAAACACTAATAAGTAACATGATGAATAATGTACACAGTACAATAAATCCTATTGTTACAGTACAAAGACAACATTGTTTAACTGAAACTTACCAGTATACTGATACCAAAGAGAAGCAATAGTGGGAAAAAAACCAGCAATTGGATACTACAACTCATATAATGTTAACTACTTTCCCTCTACAAATTACAACAAAAGAAATATTTGTAAACTGCAGATAATGTTATTTGTGAGAGGTACTGTGAAATTCTTCACCACAGCCAAATTTAAATTAATTTTTCCAATCACACCCTCAGTTCATCTCTGCATCCTCTGATACCAAATACCGACCATATCAGGGGCCAACTCATTGCAGATGAGTAAATTCTTCATCTAGCACTCATAAAAGCTCTTCATCCATAGAAAGTCACCAATCTTGGGGAAATAAGGGGCAACCTCAGTGCTATATGGAAGATACTTAAGAACAGCACCAGCTAAATAGGCAGGGCAGTTTTCAACCAATGTGTTGCAATATTGTTTTAATTATACAACCAATTATTAATTCTCAATCTTGGACAGAAGATCTTAAATGTCTGTGTAATTCAATGCATGTTTTTTTTTTTGCATAATACACTACTGGCCATTAAATTTACTACACATACATCTACATCCATACTCTGCAAGCCACCTGACAGTGTGTGGCGGAGGGTACCTTGAGTACCTCTATCGGTTCTCCCTTCTATTACAGTCTCATATTGTTTGTGGAAAGAAGGATTGTCGGTATGCCTCTGTGTGGGCTCTAATCTCTCTGATTTTATCCTCATGGTCTCTTCGCAAGATATATGTACGAGGGAGCAATATACTGCTTGGCTCTTCGGTGAAGGTACGTTCTCGAAACTTCAACAAAAGCCCGTACCGAGATACAGAGCGTCTCTCTTGCAGAGTCTTCCACTGGAGTTTATCTGTCATCTCTGTAATGCTTTCGCGATTACTAAATGATCCTGTAACCAAGTGCGCTGCTCTCTGTTGGATCTTCTCTATCTCTTCTATCAATCCTATCTGGTATGGATCCAACACCGGTGAGCAGTATTCAAGCAGTGGGCAAACAAGTGTACTGTAACCTACTCCCTTTGTTTTTGGATTGCATTTCCTTAGGATTCTTCCAATGAATCTCAGTCTGGAATCCACTTTACCGACGATCAACTTTATATGATCATTCCATTTTAAATCACTCTTAATGCATACTCCCAGATAATTTATGGAATTAACTGCTTCCAGTTGCTGGCCTGCTATATTGTAGCTAAATAATATGGGATCTTTCTTTACATGTATTCACAGCACAATACACTTGTCTACATTGAGATTCAATTGCCATTCCCTGCACCATGCATCAATTCGCTGCAGATCCTCCTACATTTCAGTACAATTTTACATTGTTAAAACCTCTCAATACACCACAGCATCATCCGCAAAAAGCCTCAGGGAACCTCCGATGTCATCCACAAGGTCATTTATGTATATTGTGAATAGCAACGGTCCCACGACACCCCCCTGCGGCACACCCGAAATCACTCTTACTTCGGAAGACTTCTCTCCATTGAGAATGACATGCTGCATTCTGTTATCTAGGAACTCTTCAATCCAATCACACAATTGGTCTGATAGTCCATATGCTCTTACTTTGTTGACAAAACGACTGTGAGGAACTGTATTGAATGCCTTGCGGAAGTCGAGAAACACGACATCTACCTGGGAACCCGTGTCTATGGCCATCTGAGTCTCGTGGATGAATAGTGCGAGCTGGGTTTCACACGATTGTCTTTTTCGAAACCCATGCTGATTCCTACAGAGTAAATTTCTAGTTTCCAGAAAAGTCATTATACTCGAACATAATACATGTTCCAAAATTCTACAGCTGATCGACGTTAGAGATATAGGTCTATAGTTCTGCACATCTGTTTGATGTCCCTTCTTGAAAACTGGGATGACCCGTGCCCTTTTCCAATCCTTTGAAACGCTACACTCTTCTAGAGACCTATGGTACACCGCTGCAAGAAGGGGGGCAAGTTCCTTTGCATACTCTGTGTAAAATCGAACTGGTATCCCATCAGGTCCAGCGACCTTTCCTCTTTTGAGCGATTTTAATTGTTTCTCTATCTCTCTGTTGTCTATTTCGATATCTACCATTTTGTCAACTGTGTGACTCTAGAGAAGGAACTGCTCAAGGTAGTTTTCAGATAAAGCACTTAAAAAAATTTCACTGGATTCTTTGCCCCTGCCACCCGTTATGAATGTTTGAGTCTCCCAGTCTATATCCGGCAAATTAAAATCTCCACCCAGAACTATAACATGGTGGGGAAATCTACTCGAAATATTTTCCAAATTATCCTTCAGGTGCTCAGCCACAACAGCTGCTGAGCCAGGGGGCCTATAGAGACATCCAATTACCATGTCTGAGCCTGCTTTTACCGTGACCTTCACCCAAATTATTTCACATTTTGGATCTCCGTCAATTTCCTTTGATACTATTGCACTTCTTATTGCTATAAACACGCCTCCCCCTACACTGTCCAGCCTGTCTCTGTGGTATAGATTCCAATCTGAGTTTAGAATTTCATTACTGTTTACATCTGGTTTCAGCCAACTTTCTGTCCCTAGTACTATGTGGCCATTGCGACCGTTTATTAATGAGAGCAGTTGTGGGACCTTTCTATAGACACTCCTGCAGTTTACTATTAACACATTAATGTTGTTATTCCTTGTTGCATTTAGCCTACTCCTACCGTGCTGCATCTCAAGAGGCGTCTTGTCGGGCCTAGGATGGGAATTCTCTAACCTAAAAAACCCACATGTGCACTCCACACATACTCCGCTACCCTTGTCACAGCTTCCTGCGTGTAGTGCATGCCTGACCTATTCAGGGGGACGCTACATTTCTCCACCCGATAGCGGAGGTCAAGAAATTTGCACCCCAGATCTCTGCAGAATCATCTGAGCCTCTGGTTTAAGCCTTCTACTTGGCTCCAAACCAGAGGACCGTGATCGGTTCTGGGAACGATACTACAAATAGTTAGCTCAGATTGCACCCTGCGAGCGAGGCTTTCCACCTTCACCAACTCCGCCAACCGCCTGTACGAACTGAGGATGACCACTGAACCCAGGCGGCAGGAGCCATTGGTGCTGACATGAGCAACAATTTGCAGTCGGGTGCACCCAGTGCTCTCTATCGTCGCCGGCAGGGCCTCCACATCTTGGATGAGACCCCCTGGCAAGCAGACAGTGTGAACACTGGCCTTCTTCCCCGACCTTTCCGCTATTTCCCTAAGGGGCTCCATCACCCGCCTAACATTGGAGTTCCCAATAACTAATAAACCCCTCCCTCCATGTGCCTGCTTAGACCTTGCTGAAGGAGCGGCCACATGTCCAGTCACAGGCAGAGAGGGCGATGCGACACGGCCAGCCTCCACATTGACCCTCTGCCTCGAGCGCCGTGAATGCCGCTGAACCCGCCACTCCCCTTGGGGAGAGGGTGGCCCAACCGCGCCCGGTACCTGCGAAGATTTCTCGACAGCAGCGACAGTAGGTGAAGCATGTAACACCTGGGGTGTACCATGCGACGCACCAGACTCCCCACTGCCGCTACACTCCGAGGCAGCAGCCTGAAGAATGCTGACCATGGCCATCAACACGTTCAGCTGTTCGCGAACAGTGGCCAGCTCCTCCTGTGTCTCTACACAGCAGTCACACATCCTATTCACCCTAAGAAATCAATTTACTGTAGAGGGTTAATCAACTTTTAACTAAACTGCTAATTCACTAAAGGCGGCTGATTGTTGTCTAAACTGTTACTGCTAGCCACTTCTTGTAGAAAACAATGAAAATAGCACTACCAGTCTCTGGACTGTATTGAAAACAAACACTAGCACTACTGGCACTGTGGCTGACTAAAGGGTCTCTCTCTGACTGTATTCAAAACAAACACGAAATCTATGGAACACTATTACTAGCACTCGACAATTAGAGCTTCCTAAAAGCAAAACCACACGGAAGAAGAAGTGACAAGTAAGAAAAATACAGTTAATACTTAAATTAACGTAGCTCGCTGTACAGCAGACGTGACGCAGATGGCAGTTACGACGGCACTGATGATAAAAGGGTATTCATTGGACAAATATATTATACTAGAACTGACATGTGATTACATTTTCATGCAACTTGGGTGCATAGATCCTGAGAAATCAGTACCCAGAACAACAACCTCTGGCTGTAATAATGGCCTTGATACACCTGGGCATTGAGTCAAACAGAGCTTAGATGGTGTGTACAGGTACAGCTGCCCATGCAGCTTCGACACGATACCACAGTTCATCAAGAGCAGTGACTGGCGTATTGTGATGAGCCAGTTACTCGGCCACCATTGACCAGATGTTTTCAATTGGTGAGAGATATGGAGAATGTGCTGGCCAGGGCAGCAGTCGAACATTTTCTGTATCCAGAAAGGCCCATACAGGACCTGCAACATGCGGTCGTGCATTATCCTGCTGAAATGGAGGGTTTCGCAGGGATCGAATGAAGGGTAGAGTGACAGGTTATAACACATCTGAAATGTAATGTCCACTGTTCAAAGTGCCATCTAAGTGAACAAGAGGTGACCAAGACGTGTAACCAATGGCACCCCATACCATCATGTCGGATGATACGCCAGTATGGCGATGACAAATACACGCTTCCAATGTGTGTTCACCGCGATGTCGCCAAACATGGATGCGACCATCATGTTGCTGTAAACAGAACCTGGATTCATCCGAAAAAATGATGTTTTGCCATTCATGCACCCAGGTTTGTCATCGAGTACACCATCACAGGCGTTCCTGTCTGTGGTGCAGTGTCAACGGTAATCGCAGCCATGGTCTTCGAGCTGACATTCCATGCTGCTGCAAACGCCATCAAACTGTTCATTCAGATGGTTGTTGTCTTGCAAACGTCCCCATCTGTTGACTCAGGGATCGAGACGTGGCTGCACGATCCGTTACAGCCATGTGGATGAGATGTCTGTAATCTTGACTGCTAGTGATACGAGGCCATTGGGATCCAGCACGACGTTCCGTATTACCCTCCTGAACCCACCGATTCCATATTCTGCTAACAGTCATTGGATCTCGAACAATGCTAGCAGCAATGTCACGATACGATAAAACCACAATAGGCTACAATCTGACCTTTATCGAAGTCGGAAACGTGATGATACACATTTCTCCTCCTTACATGAGGCATCACAACAATGTTTCACCAGGCAGCGCCAGTCAACTGCTGTTTGTGTATGAGAAATTGGTTGGAAACTTTCCTCATGTCAGTACATTGTAGGTGTCGCCATTGGCGCCAACCTTGTGTGTATGCTCTGAAAAGCTAATCATTTGCATATTACAGCATCTTCTTCCTGTTGGTTAAATTTCGTGTCTGTAGCACGTCATCTTCGTGGTGTAGCAATTTTAATGGTCAGTAGTGTACTTCACAGTATTTATTTTTTGAGAGACCAGCAGCTTATGTTTCCATACTCTCCCCATAAAGAAGAAAACAGCCTTCACTCTTTTCCTTAAAGATTGGAATTTGAGTGTTTTGACAGGAGTAAATCCTCTTCAAACATCCATTTCTTCTTCTGCAACTTGTCTGGAACCTAAATGTAGTGCAGTCATGTTTTCTAACCTGTCATAGTACTGTTTGCACATGGAGATGCACCACTTTAGAACTTTGAAGAATTTCTTTACACCCTGAGAATTGATGTGCAGTAAGCTCTTCCATAAAGGAATACGGTAACCATAAAGTACAAAGCTTTTTCTTTTGACAGAACAATTCAGTATGGCATTAACTGAAGAAATACATAGCTCAAAGGTGCTTCTCCCTAGTGATGTAATACGCATCAGCATTTCTTCGTTGGTTTCCATTTTCTAGAAACACTTTCCTTAGACACCGTTATTGTTGTTTGTAATCTGAAGTGCTTTTCATCCTTGGGGCTGAAGTAACTCTTCTGACATATTCAGAAGCTTATGAACACAATATAGAAATGTGAACAGTATCTTTTGAAAGTTCTGGAGACATTATATTCGTGCACTCATACAAAATTATTCTCAGAGAAAGTGGGAAATGTGTGCCACAAAATTGCTAATCACTTGTCAATCTTTGACTGGAAAAAAGTAAGAACTTGGTTACAGTGCATGTATGAAGAGGTATGAATACTCAGAGAAGCAGATTGTGATTTGTTGAACTGGGTCGTCAAACTGCATACCTTTCTGGCACTCTTTCTGTTAATGATACACACAGCTAACACAAATAATAGTTAGGTGTTAGTGTAGCACACAGAGACAGTTTTACATAGCAGCCCCTATTGTCATTTTACATAAATGTTTCAATGCCTAGATGTTGTAAATGAATCTGTGGAGATCAATTTATGTAAAAGTGAATGTGGGTAGCCATGCACTGGTACTAGTAAGCCATTGGGCATATGATCTTCTACAAATAGAAGAAAGATTCCATATTACTATATTAAAATGTAAGATATGTACCATAGTAGCACATTTTCTCTTACTTAAACAATGCATAGGGTGTCCCAGGAGCTAGGGCCCATATTGAGGGGCATGACGGGAATAATCATTCAAAGCAAAAAAAATTTGGAAACATGTCTAAAATGCATGCTGTAAGAGCTATGAGCACTTCTTCGTATTTGGTACTGTTAAATAAACCTCTTCCAATGCAAGCTCTTTGCATTCCACGTTGTGAGAGATAGTAGTATGGACCAAAACAAGTAAAAAATGTCCAGTAAACATGGGTTCCAATGTGCATACCTTAAGAGCTATGACCACTTCTTCATCTTTATTACTGTGAAGCACATATCTTCTACTGAACAAGTGGTCATAGCTATATATATATATATATATATATATATATATATATATATATATATATATATATATATATATATATATATATATATATATATTAGATTCCATGCTTACTAGACAATTTTTTCTTGTTTTGGTCCAGGCTATCTTTTCCCAAAATATGGAAAGCAAAATGCTTGCAGTAGAAGAGATTTGTTTCACAGTTTCCAAGATGCAGAAGTGCTATTACCTCTTAAACTATACGTTTTAGAGCCCATGTTTACTAGAACTTATTACTTCAAGTTACTGTTCCTGTCATATCCCTGAATATTAACCATTCCTCCTGGGAAACCCTGTGTAGCTCACATATGAGCACTACTATATTTTAAAAGTTTGAATAAGTTAATCTGTAGTAGAAGAAATGTGATATACATTATTTAAGGGTAGCACTTACCTGGAAGAGCAATGATGAAGCATTATGACTTTATATATAAATTTCAGATCTGAGAATTGCCAACATTTTTTATCTGAGCTATAGTACAGTTAAATTTTTGACAGTACACTCATTTTAATTACTTAGGTATGATTGTGCAGAAAATTAATCTGTTAGTATAAGAATTTCATGAGACACTATGTGACCAAAAATCACTAGATGTCCTATTGAAGTGCTCTGTATTAAGTCATGCTACATATCTTTGTGTATATATTTCAGGGAAATGCCTCAACACCTGCATGTCTTGTGTCAGAATGAGTCAGTGTACAAAACTGTGTAAGTCTGAATGGGATATGTTTCTATGGATCCCTAAAGTTGAGCTTTCCACCATAGAGATTTGTCAGAAGTTATATGCCATCAGATTTCCTGTTGGTGATTCTATTTGTGAAATGTTAAACATAATATTTTTCAAGCAAATAAAAGAAATTAACTGATAATATTGGCCAGACTGTGAAAGCTGTTGTATGGCTGAATCATCAAACATTCCTGTCAACATTTCAGTTACAGCTCAGGTACATATGTCAGTGGCAACAATAGGCAATTAACAGAAGACACTACTCTTTTTCTTTCTTTTGATACTGCTGCTCAGATGCTACTGATCACAAGAATGATGTTCAGTATTGCTTGGAGTTGTGGAAAAGATGTTATCACTAGGTTGTGGAGCAATGGGAGAAAGTTCTATGGAATAATAAGCCATGGTATCAAATGAGGCAGTCAGATAGATGTGAATGAGCCAGGCAGGTGTCTGACAAATGGTATTTACCTGAGTATGTAATTGTGCAAATGAAATATGCTGGAATTGAGGTGATGATCTGTGACTATTTTTCTAGGTTTTGGCACAGATCATTAGTTTTACTCAATAAGAAAATGAAGGTATGTGCTCACAGAACCGTTTTAGACAGTAGTCACACTGTGGCACTGTCTAGATCTTTCTGTATGTGTATAATAATTCTCCTATTCACAAGGCAAGGACTCCTACATTGTGGCTTTGTGAAAACAGATGGATTTTTTAAAAACGACTTGCTCTATGCTCTTATATTAGCTCCATATATCATTTTCAGAAGAAAATAGGACTTTACATGTGAGACACATTAGCACACTCTGAAACTCAACAACAAGTATTCACCATGATTCCCACATGGGGTTGAAGAACATCATCAACATAACACTGGTCCATTAGGGTTCTACGCACCACAATTAGAGGGGACTGGCTATTATACACTGTGGCCCCCAGACTGTTACACCAGTTACGTGGGTGGTGTGGTGCATGACAGAGTGGGTGGAAGTGTACCATTCACCAAGCTGCCCCCACATCCATATACAGTTATCATCTGTCCCAAAAACGAATCATAATTCATGACTGAACATCATGTTTGGCCAATCTGTGGCAGTCTACATCAATCTGGCTTGGCACAACTGTAGATGGAATCACCAATCTCTCGGTGTTAATGACAAGGTGCCTGTATTGCAAATTCACATCAGCAAAGCATCTGCAAATGGTTTCCAGAACAGCTGTTGACTGTACATCTGCTTGTATCATGGAGTGAGTAACTGTAGGATACCTGATCACTTGCTGAATGATCCTTTGATCCTCTCACCTTGACATCTTCCTGGTTGCTCCAGACCCAGTATGTTGAACGTAGGTGCTATCTCATGTCCGCTGCTCCGAACACTGTTTGATGGAACACTCCAGATGATCAATCTGGAATGCCACATGAAGTGTTGACCAGCTTGTTTTTTTTTCATGTCAATGATTAAGTCCCTCTCAAAGTAACATAACTATGAGAAATATCATCTAACATGTCTATCTGGCATTCTGCATGTACTAACATCCTCCTCAAGTAAGAGTGTGATTATCACGTGTGTGACTTGTCTGCTATTTATCATTTAAGTAGGGTCCCCTGCCAGATTGCACCACCACTGCAGAGTCTGTGAAGATGCACATTGGCAAAAAACATGGATCGTTTGCATATCATATCTCACTGTACTTGTTTCTTCCCTCTGGTTACACTATTTTCAATTTTCCTGAGTGTACATGCTATTAATTTTGTAACGCCGGAAATGCATATCCTCCTATTTCCATCTATTGTACTATAAATTTGTTTTGCTTATTTTTGTTAACTGAATATATGACATTTCTGTGTCTTTACATATTGTACTTGTTTTACTATTTGTATATATATATTTATGCATTTATGTCGATGTATAATTGGTTTGTTTCGTAAATATTATTTGTATTTTTACACTGGGTCTTGCCTAGGGAAAACTGCTATCGAACGATTACATTGATAGGTTGTGTGAAGAATCAAAGTGTGTAGGATCTTTGGTAGTGTTAACTCTGCCACGTGGAGCGCGGGCAGCGAAGGGGGTCTGGCTGGAGTAGCAAGTGGAGCAGGTGTGTTGTGTGACGCTCCCTCGAGTTGCCGCGCTTTCGGGGTTTGGCAGCATGTAATTGCGCTCAACTTGCGATGATAGTTTCTGACATGGTGTCGCGGATGGGAAGCATTAGCTGGCGCACATCAAGAGCCCGTTTCGTCTGGTGACCGTGTCGAGAAGAAGACGCGCCAGCATCCAGCTTCTGCAACAGCGACGGCCGACAATGAGTGACTGTCGCCACCTCCTTGATCGACGACTTCAAACCTTCAATCAACCAACAAGGAAGACTAAAAGCACGTAAAGTTTCAGAACTGTATGGCAGACCTCAGCTTTTCAAACTGTTCCATTTGCCTCGCAAAATTACAGCAACTTAGCATGAACCTTTGTTGCTCATTGTCCCAATTGCATTACCAAGCAGGGTCCCTTCCTTTTCCGAAATGAACCCGAGTGTCGAAATTCAGACGCCAGCATTAAAGTACAATCATTCCATTTCACTGCTTTAATTTCAAAGTTCAGTTTTAGTATTCATAGCTGGCTACAATATTTAGATTACACAAGCACAAATTAAGAGTGCGAGTTTTGTTACCGTATTTTAGCTTACCTGTGACTGCGGCTCAGCTTGGTACGTACTAAATTTTACTATTGTTAATTGTTCAGAATCATTTAATTCAAGTTCAAAGCTAAATCTCTTATTTCTAAATTGCGTAGATTCAAGTAGCTTTTGAAATGATTGTTGAGGTAGTCCAAGACTAACCGTACTTTACTGACTTTCGATGTGCTTAAGAAAGAAAGCTTCTTATTAATTTCAGTCACTAAATTAACTTTCAATTTTCCGGTTTTATTAATTCTTTTGCTAAATTAAGTCAGAGTGCAGCGAAATTTATGACTTCTGACAAACTTTCAGTTTTCACACTACATGTGTCAACCTTCAGTTGCCACGCTTCTAGTGCTAATTATATGTGTAATTACCTTTCTTTTTCAGTTACTATAGTAATTGTCCTTAGGACTGGCGACCGTAATTTCCCCCAAATCTCAAATATCTAATTACCGCTAGTTAATTGTTAACGTAACGGCCGCACATTTACTTTCTTTATTAACTTTACCCCTTTTCAAAATTAATTTCCACCAGTTTCATTTGCATTTTTCCTTTCATTTAGATGTAACCCTTTCCTCCCTCTTTACCGACAGATTAACTTCGGTGATGATTGCTTTTCCCAAATTTCCATTAGGTACACGCGGTTTAATTTTTCACTGTCATTAAGGTCGATAAGAGAGGGGGAGGTTACAATTTGATAATGGCACCTTTGGAATGAACAGCCATTAGTGTCAGGTCAATATGCACTGATGTCCAAATTGAAAGCAAGAAATGCAAATTTTGCAAGGTTGCATTTATTTTGCCAGAAAACAGTATAAACAGGTGATAGTGGAGTAGGAAAACTGTAAGGAATACAGAACATAAACAACTGCAACATGCATAAGCATAGACAAAAATGTACTTCATTTTTTGCAACTTAATATATTTGCATACACGTTCTGACAACTTTTTTGTGCTCAGTATGAGGTGTTACCACCTCTGGCAGCAATACAGGCCTTACAACAATGGGGCATGCTTTTAATGACGTTATCAATCTCATGTTGAGGCAATAACATCCATTATTCCTCCAGAGCTGCTCAGAAGTCTTGGAGAGTGCCTGGTGGACACTGATGTGAGTCAACCTGTCCACCTACTGAATCCCAGACATGCTTTTTGGGATTCAAATTGGGAGAGTGAGCAGCCCATGCCATACTTGCAATATCTTTTGTTTCCAAGATATCAACTACCCATGCTCTATGAGGTCGAGCATTATCACACATCAGTATGAAGTCTGAGCCCATAGCATCCCACAACAACCACACATGAAGTCCCAAGATCTCATTACAATACCTGACAGCAGTTAAACCTCTCTAATTCACACATACAATTTCAAGAAGAGGTGTCTGAGTGGTCAACATGATCCTTAAACACATCATTAGGGATCCTCCCCAATATTGGCTTCTTTCCACAATGTTTGGGTCACAAAATTGAGTTCCATGTTCCCTCTACATGTGAATCTATTGAGAATCACTTTCCAGACCAAACTGGGACTCATCTGTGAAAGAACATTGGACCACTGTTTGATCAACAAGATGACAAATTGATGACTCCACTCTATATGTTCCCTTCTGTGAAGATGTATTAGAGGTACAGATACAGTATGTCTCCAACAATAAAGGCCTCTCTGCCAAAGCCTTCTGCAAATTGTTTGCCTTGATGCAACACATCCAGTGGATGCTATGAGGTCAGATCCCAGTTGATATGCAGTACTAAGATGGTAATGTCTTGCCCTTATAGCCAAATAATGGTTCTCTCTTTCTGATGTCACATATGGTTCGCCCACCCCTGCTCTTCGGGATACAGTTTCAATCTCTATAAACTGTCACCACATCCAAAAAACAACAGAATGATTCACATTAAGCCATCTGGGCACATCAGTTTGTGACTGTCCTGCTTCCATTCTTCCTATGGTCCACCACTGCAGAGAGTCTAGTAGGCATCTTCTCTGTGCCATACTGCACTGTCTGTGACTATGTATGCAGTGACTGTTGGTGTGGGACTGCCCAACAAACACTACCCTGTCTGATATGTGCCCTGACTTCATCATTGGTGTGGTTGCCCATTGACTGGAATTCCATTTTCTGTGCAGAACATGATCGTATGGACATCTGTTAACAGTTTGTATGGTTACATCATGAACTGGACACAGGATGGGAAAACAGCAGTTTGTTGCTTTAAATTTGGACACAAGTGTATAAGCATGGAGTCTTGGTTTATGAGTTAGTACGAAAGTGATTTTTTTATTTTTTGGTTGGGGGGGGGGGGTGTTGTGTTGGGGGTGGGAGGGAATATGCAGTGTCACCTCTCACCAGTTCATAAATCAGTTTGTATCAAATTCTCCAATTCATTTATTTCCTGAGCAGTACAACTTCTATCTTAAAAACATCTACACTTTTCATCATTATTTATCTTCCTGAGCATCTACCAAATTTGACAGATTGCCAGTTAATCTTCTGAATTATTATTTGCTGTACTGCAAAATAATGTACTTGGTGTGGCTGAATAAAACTAAGACATCACCCTCAGCTGCTGCAAAAATGCAGAAAAGTAGGTCAAGCCAGATGGATAAGTTATTCAGTGAGAACTGCTGCCCTGGCAATGCTGTCACCAAGCAGGGCAACAAGAGGTGCCAAAGAACCAGGCCAGCAGAAATGGTGGGGGGTGGCCTGATTACCTCATGCCCAGGCTGAGGTTCTTTTATGATTTGGGATGAAGAAACCAGTGTTGCAGCAAAACAAGCACTGGCCTGTTTCATATAAATAGTTCTCATTTTCAGTTAGAGGTATCTCTCTCTGCTGTCATCCAGCTATGAGGAGGGTCCTGTGATCGTCCACAGTCATCCCGTCTACTGATCTATAGGTTCCGTGAGTGTACACATTGTCTCATGTGGATTAGGACACTGCTAGCTGCAGTGCTGTGCTTATTCAGAGTCCAACACTGGGGACTCGTGGTGCTCTGCAACCAGAGGGTTGTTCATGACTGGGGGCAAGCAGCTGCTTGTCCACTCCCACTTGTGCACGCAAGTCTGTGTGGGCAGACACCTTTGCTGGTGGCTGCTTCTACTGTGCAGTCTACATCATGGTACACTTGCTTTGGTTGCCTGCCTGCTCCCAAGGCTACTAATGGCCAGTGGTCAGCCTGTGTGACACCTTCCAAGTCTGCTCAGTGGGGTCAGTGGCTTGGCAGTATCATTAGTGCTCACACCTGGTCACAGGCTACATGCTGCCCAGTGCCTACCTCAGAAGGCATGTATTATTGCTGTACCACAAGTGCTGGCTGTCTGGAAAAATGTCTCAGATCTACATCTACATCTACATCCATACTCCGCAAGCCACCTGAAGGTGTGTGGCGGAGGGTACCTCGAGTACCTCTATTGGTTCTCCTTTCTATTCCAGTCTCGTATTGTTCGTGGAAAGAAGGATTGTTGGTACGGTTCTGTGTGGGCTCTAATCTCTCTGATTTTATCATCATGGTCTCTTCGTGAGATATACGTAGGAGGAAGCAATATACTGCTTGACTCTTCGGTGAAGGTATGTTCTCGAAACTTCAACAAAAGCCCGTACCGAGCTACTGAGTGTCTCTCCTGCAGAGTCTTCCACTGGAGTTTATCTATCATCTCCGTAATGCTTTTGCGATTACTAAATGATCCTGTAACGAAGCGCGCTGCTCTCCGTTGGATCTCTCTCTCTCCTATCGACCCTATCTGGTACAGGTCCCACACTGCTGAGCAGTATTCAAACAGTGGGCAAACAAGTGCACTGTAAGCTACTTCATTTGTTTTTGGATTGCATTTCCTTGGGATTCTTCCAATGAATCTCAATCTGGCATCTGCTTTACCAACGATCAACTTTATATGGTCATTCCATTTTAAATCACTCCTAATGCATACTCCCAGATAATTTATGGAATTAACTGCTTCCAGTTGCTGACCTGCTATATTGTAGCTAAATGATAAGGGATCTATCTTTCTATGTATTCGAAGCACATTACACTTGTCTACATTGAGATTCAATTGCCATTCCCTGCACCATGCGTCAATTTGCTGCAGATCCTCCTGCATTTCAGTATAATTTTCCAATGTTACAACCTCTCGATATACCACAGCATCATCCTCAAAAAGCCTCAGTGAACTTCCGTTGTCGTCCACAAGGTCATTTATGTATATTGTGAATAGCAACGGTCCTACAACACTCCCCTGCGGCACACTTGAAATCACTCTTACTTCGGAAGACTTCTCTCCATTGAGAATGACATGCTGCATTCTGTTATCTAGGAATGCTTCAATCCAATCACACAATTGGTCTGATAGTCCATGTGCTCTTACTTTGTTCATTAAATGACTGTGGGGAACTGTATCGAATGCCTTGCGGAAGTCAAGAAACACTGCATCTACCTGTGAACCCGTGTCTATAGCCCTCTGAGTCTCGTGGACGAATAGCTCAAGCTGGGTTTCACACCACCGTCTTTTTCGAAACTCATGCTGATTCCTACAGAGTAGATTTCTAGTCTCCAGAAAAGTCATTATACTCAAACATACTGATGTATGCTGAAGAATAAATGTATGCTTTGTCAGTAGTGTTACACCAATGCCTCAGTAGGTGTCTATCAGGCACCCATTCATCACACAACTGCTCACCCATGCCCAGGCTGGTGGTTCACCAACATCCTGACCTCAGTCTACCATCTCCACCATCCACCACAATGGCCAGCCAACAGGATTGGTCACTGGCATGTGCAGTTGAGTCCAGAACTGCATCTTCAGCCACAGTATGTAGTCCATGAGTACAGGTTTGGTGAGTGACTCTTTGTTCTTTTTTGTTTTCAGCCATGGTGCACAGGTGATACATTCATAGGAACCCTATTGTGAAATTTTTAAAACTGGGGAACCTGTGTATCTATTGTAATTTAGGGGCAACTGTGGGGAATGTTATTTACATCCAATGACATGTCAATATTGTAACTTAGCAGGGCATGATTTACCATGTATGAAGGTAGTGGCAGCTATGTGTAGCACATGGTGAGGATATGAGCATGAAGCAAATGAGTGTTCTGAGTAATGTTCAGCTATGATACATAACAAAGAATGGTATAATTTTTTCTTGCACCCATGTCTGTTCATGGTTGATACCCTTCATTTAAATTGTTTTGTTAAATAGAGGTTACACAAAGTCCATGTGTTTAAATGTACTTGTAACTGTATGTATCATATGAAGAAACTGAATGCAGATGGTGTTCTGAGAGTTTGTGCATTAGTTGATGCTGTTTGGAACAGGCTATGTATTTTGGTTGAGCAAGGGATATGGCTCACTGTGTTTATAAAAGTATAATAGCAAGTATCATAATTAGCCATTCTGGCAGAAATTTCTGTTGTAATAACTGTTGTGCTAGTGGTATATGTAAGTGTCCATATCATAATTTAATTTAGTCCTCTTGTTCTTTGTTGCGTTTTCCAGTTATTAGAGGGTCAGCCATGTTATTTTTCAGTATCACATGGGCCACCGTGGAGGAAACACTGTGAATTTTGTCAGCTGAAAGGGCTCAGTTGCAAGCAAACAATGCAAATATGTTTAAGGAAATGCTGACTTTGGAAGAAGACCATTTTGAACAGAGAAAGAGAAGGTTGGAAAGGAAAAGATATGAGACTGGTGTTTTCTTACACCAGAGGGAATGGAGAAGATGGAGAAAGAATTGGATGCTTGGTGGGCTGAAAACACTGGTTATGTTTGTCCAGTAGTAAAGAATGTTAGGATTTGGAGGAAGTGTGAGGAATTAAAGAGCAGTAGTGCTTGTGGAGGAGAAGACGGTGCAAATGCATGTTAGGAGTTAAGGGCTGTGGAAGGAAACAGGCCTGTGTCAAGTTTATCTGCTCACGCAATGTTTTCCATGTAAGGTTGACATAGTTAAACCTGTTGACACACTGAGAAGTGGGGAAAGATGTGATGACTGGTGGAAAGATTTAATGATTCATTGGGGTTTTAGGGTAGATGTTAAGAAGAGCAGTGTAGAATTATCAGCTTCAATGTATTTTGAAAATGTGGAGTCTAAAGTAGCTGTAGTGCCTGACAAAGTAAGTGTGCAGTCTACTGAAGTAAATGAGTGTGTGAATAGCAATGTGGATGATATTGATTTATGTGTAATCCAATTAGGGGATAATTGTTGTTGTTTTGAGGCCTTGGATTCTGGGCCAGGTGTTTACCGTAGATCCTGTGACAGCCCACATGCAATAGAAATATCTTAGACCGTATCAGTTACATCAGTATAGTGACGGGGAGTAGTGATCGTGATGTCATCATAGCAACTATGGTTATGAAAGTTAATAAATCAGTCAAGAAGCCTAGGAGAGTATTTCTGCTAGAAAGAACAGGTAAGAAGCTGTTAGCATCTCATTTAGATAAAGAATTGCAGACATTTTAATCCCAACGTGATGGACGTAGAGGAATTATGGGCAGAGTTTAAACAGATTGTAAATCGTGCTCTGGACAAGTGTGTGCCTAGTAAGTGGATGAAGGATGGAAAAGAATAGCTGTGGCTTAGCAACAAAATTCAGAAAATGCTGAGGAGGCAAAGGCTGTTGCACTCTCAGTTCAAAAGAGAATGTGCAAATAACAACCACAAAGGTTAATAGAGATTCATACATATGTGAAAAGATCTATGCACAAAGCATACAACCACTGCCATTGTCATACTTAAGCAGAAGGTCTGGCTGAGAGCCTGAGAAAATTTGGTCCCATGTAAAATCACTAAGCAGCTTCCATCCAGCCACTCACTGACCGGTCTGGTGTGGCAGTTGAAAACAGCAAAATGAAAGTCTAAGTCTTAAGTTTTGTTTAAAGTTTGCATTGAAAAACTAGTTCACACAGGAGGCTCATACAAATATACCATTGTTTGACCATCACACAGAGTCCCATTAGGATGACATAGTAATAAGCATTCTTGATGTAGAAAAACAACTGAAAAAGTTGAAAACAAATAAGTCACCAGGTCTGGATGGACTCCCACTTTGGTTTTACAAAAAATATTCCATGGTATTGGCCCCTTACTTATTTATCATGAATCCCTCACTCAGTGCAAAATCCCAAGTGACTGGACATATAAGACAGACATATAAGAAGAGTAAAAAATGGACTTGTAAAATAACAGACCGAAATCCTTAATATCAGTTTACTGTAGAACTCTAGAACATATCCTGCGTCTGAATATAATAAATTTCCTAGAGGTCAAAAATCTTATGTCCATGAATCAGCATGGTTTTAGGAAGCATCACTTGTGTGAAACTTTGCTTGCCCTATCTCACATGATGTACTGTGAACTATGGATAAAGAGCAACACAAAGATTCCATCTTACATTGCTGACAAGCATTTGACACAGTACACCACTGCAGACTGTTAATGAACACACAACATAATGGTCAGTAGTTCAAATTATTTCATTTTCTCCAATACTAAATCCAGATTGGTTAAAAGCCCTCAGGTTTGCAGCCAGGTGGCAGAGTTAAAATACTGCAACATTTTGACAAGTGTCATACTCATCATCTTCTGATGAAGTGTCAAGATCTGCAGATGCTGTGATATTTATTCTAGTGCAATGCCCCCTCCAACTGCCTATTGGTGGCTATTTACTGTCTGGCTGGCAGATGGGGATGGGTTTAGGCTGCAGTGGAGGAGGTAGTGGGTGCTCTGTTTGCATCTTGGTATAGGCATTACAGTCATGTCTTGTGGGTTGGACAATGCTGGTCGCACTCTCATTGTATTGCCACTAATACCAGATTCCATGCCACACTTAGTTGGTGTCCTTCACCTCTGTTGACAAGATGGTTATGAACTGAAACTTCCTGGCAGATTAAAACTGTGTGCCCGACCGAGACTCGAACTCGGGACCTTTGCCTTTCGCGGGCAAGTGCTCTACCACTGAGCTACCGAAGCACGACTCACGCCCGGTACTCACAGCTTTACTTCTGCCAGTACCTCGTCTCCTACCTTCCAAACTTTACAGAAGCTCTCCTGCGAACCATGCAGAACTAGCACTCCTGAAAGAAAGGATATTGCGGAGACATGGCTTAGCCACAGCCTGGGGGATGTTTCCAGAATGAGATTTTCACTCTGCAGCGGAGTGTGCGCTGATATGAAACTTCCTGGCAGATTAAAACTGTGTGCCCGACCGAGACTCGAACTCGGGACCTTTGCCTTTCGCGGGCAAGTGCTCTACCACTGAGCTACCGAAGCACGACTCACGCCCGGTACTCACAGCTTTACTTCTGCCAGTACCTCGTCTCCTACCTTCCAAACTTTACAGAAGCTCTCCTGCGAACCATGCAGAACTAGCACTCCTGAAAGAAAGGATATTGCGGAGACATGGCTTAGCCACAGCCTGGGGGATGTTTCCAGAATGAGATTTTCACTCTGCAGCGGAGTGTGCGCTGATATGAAACTTCCTGGCAGATTAAAACTGTGTGCCCGACCGAGACTCGAACTCGGGACCTTTGCCTTTCGCGGGCAAGTGCTCTACCACTGAGCTACCGAAGCACGACTCACGCCCGGTACTCACAGCTTTACTTCTGCCAGTACCTCGTCTCCTACCTTCAAAACTTTACAGAAGCTCTCCTGCGAACCATGCAGAACTAGCACTCCTGAAAGAAAGGATATTGCGGAGACATGGCTTAGCCACAGCCTGGGGGATGCTTCCAGAATGAGATTTTCACTCTGCAGCGGAGTGTGCGCTGATATGAAACTTCCTGGCAGATTAAAACTGTGTGCCCGACCGAAACTCGAACTCGGGACCTTTGCCTTTCGCGGGCAAGTGCTCTACCACTGAGCTACCGAAGCACGACTCACGCCCGGTACTCACAGCTTTACTTCTGCCAGTACCTCGTCTCCTACCTTCCAAACTTTACAGAAGCTCTCCTGCGAACCATGCAGAACTAGCACTCCTGAAAGAAAGGATATTGCGGAGACATGGCTTAGCCACAGCCTGGGGGATGTTTCCAGAATGAATTCTGGAAACATCCCCCAGGCTGTGGCTAAGCCATGTCTCCGCAATATCCTTTCTTTCAGGAGTGCTAGTTCTGCATGGTTCGCAGGAGAGCTTCTGTAAAGTTTGGAAGGTAGGAGACGAGGTACTGGCAGAAGTAAAGCTGTGAGTACCGGGCGTGAGTCGTGCTTCGGTAGCTCAGTGGTAGAGCACTTGCCCGCGAAAGGCAAAGGTCCCGAGTTCGAGTCTCGGTCGGGCACACAGTTTTAATCTGCCAGGAAGTTTCATATCAGCGCACACTCCGCTGCAGAGTGAAAATCTCATTCTGGAAACATCCCCCAGGCTGTGGCTAAGCCATGTCTCCGCAATATCCTTTCTTTCAGGAGTGCTAGTTCTGCATGGTTCGCAGGAGAGCTTCTGTAAAGTTTGGAAGGTAGGAGACGAGGTACTGGCAGAAGTAAAGCTGTGAGTACCGGGCGTGAGTCGTGCTTCGGTAGCTCAGTTGTAGAGCACTTGCCCGCGAAAGGCAAAGGTCCCGAGTTCGAGTCTCGGTCGGGCACACAGTTTTAATCTGCCAGGAAGTTTCATATCAGCGCACACTCCGCTGCAGAGTGAAAATCTCATTCTGGTTATGAACTGGTATTTCACTGGATTCCTTTATAATGCTGTTCCAATAGCCAGTTGCTTGGCAAAGCATCTTGGTGTTTTGGAAGTCACTAATGTGGTCTTCCTTGCTTCTGTGCCCCACTATCATTGATCTTAGTGTCAGTGCCAGTTGCATGTGCCTGATGCATTCCTTGCACTGTTTCAAAATACAGCATTGCATCCGCACGGCTCTCCCCATCAGAGATTCAAGTCCTCCCTCGGGCACGGGTGTGTGTGTCATCATTAGCATAAGTTAGTTGAAGTTAGGTTAAGTAGTGTGTAAGCTTAGGGACCAATGACCTCAGCAGTTTGGTCCCATAAGCCCTTACCACAAATTTCCAAAATTTTTATGGCATTGCATTTGCCCAATTTACTCTTGGCCATGCTCACAGATTGTGCTGCATATCCCTGGTACTTTCATTTTTGGTGGGTCTTTTGCAGAGCCAAACCACTCCTTTGTCTTCAGTGGTGGTCGGTAGATGGATTGCATGTTCGATTTTTTGAGTAACCTTACTGTTTTGTCTGAGAGTGGAGCCAGGTGTGGAAGGCAAGTGAGTCTCTTGTCTTCTTCTTCCTGGTTTCCAGCATCTTGTCTCTTCTTGAATACCCTATTAAGATGCACTTCACTGTACTCATTTTTGCAGAATACTTCCATCAGGTGTTGTAGTTCATCCAGGAGGCTTTGTTTATCACAGATGAGACGTGCCCTCTGTACCAGGGTAATCAGCATTGACAGCCATTACACTGGATGATCACAGTTTGTTGCATGCATGTACAGGTCTGCATGTGACTTCTTCCTATATAGTGAATGGCCTAGTGCAAATGCTGCATTTTTCCTTATTAGTATATCCAGGAAAAGGAGACAACCATTCTCCTCTATTTCCACAGTAAAAACAATATTATAATGGATGCTGTTAAGCTGGTCCAGAAACTCATTCAATGCCTGTCTACTGTGTTCCGATATCACAAAAGTATCATCAATATAGTGAAAGAAGTGCTTGGGTTTCCAGTGAGTGGTTTAAAGAGCCACCCATTCAAAATGTTCCATACAGAGCTTTGTGATCCCTGGAACCAGTAGGGATGCCATGGCCACTCCATCCATCTGTTCATAAAATGCTCCAGTGCATAGCCAATTTTATGATTGTAGTCTTTGGTGCATATCAGCACAATTCCATTTTCTTTGTCTGCTGGAAGAACCATAGCCTCAACATTATCTCACAGTGACTGGATGGCCTCCCATTTTGCCACCATCATTTTCAGTTTTAGCAGTCAGGATTTGCCAATTATACCACAGGTTCCCTGCCAGATCTCCTCTGATTCTTCCTTTGGCAGGCCTCAGATTGCTTCCTCCATGCTGCTAAAAATTTCCCGTTTCACTATGGTCTGCTTGCCCTTTTCTCACACGGTATACTGTGGACTATGGATGAAGGGCAATAGGCAAAGTCCATATTCTTAAATTTCCAAAAAGCATTTGACATAATATCCCACTGCAGACTGGTAATGAAGGTACGAGCAAACAGAATAGGCTCCCAGATATGTGCATGGTTCAAAGACTCCTTAAGTAGTAGAAGACAACATGTTGTCCTCAATGGCAAGTGTTCATCAGAGATGAGGGTACCATTGGGAGTGTCTCAGGGAAGTGTGATAGGACCTCAATTATTTCCTATATACATTAATGATTTGGCCAAAGGGTGGGCAGCAGTCTATGGTTTTTTGCTGATGATGCTGTGGTATGAAGGAATTGTCAAAGACAAGTGACTGTAAGATGATACAAGATGACTTAGACAAAATTTCTAGTTGGTGTGACGAATGGCAGTTCGCTCTAAATGTTGAAAAATGCAAGTTAATGCAGATGAGTGGGAAAAACAAACCCATTATGTTCAGATATAGCATTAGTACTGCCTACTTGACACAGTCACATCATTTAAATTTCTGGGCATAATGTTGCCAAGCGATATGAAATGGAATGTGCATTTGAGGATTGTGGTGGGGAAGGTGAATGGTTGACTTTAGTTTATTGGTAGAATTTCAGGAAAGTGTGAGTTATCTGTAAAAGAGACTGCGTATAGGATTCCAGTGTGACCTAATATTGAGTAATTCTCATGTGTTTGGGAAATGCGCCAGGTTGGATTAAAGTAAGACATCAAAACAATTCAGAGGTGGGCTGCTAGATTTGTTACCAGATGGTTTGAACAACATGCAAGTGTTATGGAGATGCTTTGGAAACTCAAATGGAAATACCTGGAGGGGATGCTCTTTTTGAGGAACACTACTGAGAAAATTTAGAGAATCAGCATTTGAAGCTGACTGTAGAATGAAAGTACTACCGTCAACATAGAATTTGTGTAAGGACCACTAACATAAGATATAAACAATGTAGGAAAAGATAGATTGCTACTTACCATACTTTCCTACATTTTTGATATTCCTACCTGGAGTTTACACTCTTTGAAAATAAGATATGAGAAATTAGTGCTCAGATGGAGGCATGTAGACAATCATTTTTCCCTTGCTCTATCTACGTGTGGAACAAGAAAGCAAAAGACTAGTAGTGGTAGGGATTGCCCTCCTCCATGCACTGTACAATGTCTTGTAATGTATGTATGTAGATGTATATGTAGATGCACATGAAGCTACTGATGATGCTGTTTATGCTGCAAATGTTGTGGATAGTGAAGCAGAACAGATGCATTTGTTTCTCAGGGATGCAGTTTCATCACCACCAGTGCTGGATTACCTCCTCTATAGGGGTGAGGGAGGAAAAAAAGAAGGAGGGGAAAGCTTTTAGGGCTAAGGATCAAGCAGGCATGACTGAATCCTTTCAAGAATGTGGGTCTGGGGATCAGGATGAGGTTCACAACACTTGCAATGTCATAGGTACTAGAAGGAGGAAAAATCATTTTTTAGTTGTAATTGAACACACAATTGAACTCAAAGAGACACTGTTTCAGCCAAAGAACACAGCTGCAAAGGATTCATGGTCACAAGGTTAACCAATCATGAAAGCAGAACCACCTAAATTGTGTAAAACATCATGAAGATGCAATTCACATGAGAAACTTTTCACAAGAAAAGTTAAAGAAAGCATGGAATTGCAAGACATAGTCAATTCATATTTATGAATGTAGGCTTTCCTGGTGTATACTGTTAGTGAAAATCTCTTGAGTTCCCAGTCAGGTATCAGGGTTTAAAAAATGCAATGTTTTGACAAGTGTCACACTCATCACCCTCTGGCGAAGTGTCAAGATATATGGATGCTCTGGTGTTTGTACTAGTAAAGTACCCCCCTCCACCTGGATACAGACTGACTGTTGGATAGGGGAGATTAGGTTGCAGTGGTGGGCATAGCAGGTGCTCTGTTCACATCTCTGTGTGGACATTCTGGCCACATCTTGGAGTTGGATGTTGCTGGTCCTGCTCTCATCATACTGCTGCTAACACTGGATTCCATGTCACACTTAATT
Organism: Schistocerca nitens; assembly: GCF_023898315.1. Taxonomy (NCBI): domain Eukaryota; kingdom Metazoa; phylum Arthropoda; class Insecta; order Orthoptera; family Acrididae; genus Schistocerca; species Schistocerca nitens. The sequence continues at coordinate 894,110,347 of NC_064616.1, forward strand.
GGTATCCATTGTTTCTGTTGACAAGAATGTTGTGAATTCATATTTCAGTGGATTGCTTTGTGACAGTGTCCCAACAGTGGTTGCTTAGCAAAGCACCTTGGTATTCTGGAAGTTGAGGGTGCATCTCCCTGTAGGCTGTGCTCTGCTATTGCTGATTTTTCTACCTGTCCCAGCTGCACAGGCCTGATGTGCTCCTCACAGCATTTTTAAATGCAGTGCTGCATTTTCCCGATGTAATGTTGGGCACATTCACTGGCGGTGCTGTATATTGCCTGGTTCATTCATCAATAGTGAGTTTTTCACTGAGCCAAGCTACCTTTATGGCTTTGGTGGTGGTTAGAAGACAGTTTTTATGTTGGATTATTCAAATTGCCTCACAGGTTTGGCAGCAAGTGGTCCCAGGAATGGAAGACAAGTGAGTCCCTTGCCTGTTTCTTCCTCTTCCCAGTTGCAGCATCTTATCTGCTCTTGAATGCCCTACTAATCTGCATTTTAGTATACCCACCAAAAATGGACATACCACAAATACACAGCATTGGCCGTAAATGTGGGCAAAAGTACATTTGACAAACACAGCATAGTATTAGCACATCAGGCATGTGTGACTGCGGGGGGGGGGGGGGGGGGGGGGGGGGACTGATAGCAGAGCATAACTTCAAAGGAAGACCACACCTTTGACTTCCAGAACATCAAGGTGCTTTGCTGAGTAACCAGCTACTGGGACAGCACCATAAAGGAATCCAATGAAATATGGGTTCACAACTATCTTGTCAACAGAGATGAAGGATACCAACTGTGGCATGGAATCTAGTGTTAGTCATAATATGATGGATTGTGACCAGCACTATCCAGTGGGCAAGATGTGGATGGAATGCCTGGACAGAAAGATACAAATGGAGCACTCACAACCCACATCACTCTAGCAGCAGAACACAGTACACAGTGGCCACCTGTGGCCAGGTGTGGAAACACTCCACTAGCATAAATATCACAGCATCCACATACCTCGACACTTCACCAGAAAATGATGAGTATGATACTTGTCAAAATGCCATGGTATTTTAACACTGCTACCTGGTTGGAAACCTGAGAGCTTTTCATAAATCTGGATTTAGCTGTGAGGAAAACGAAATAATTGGAACTACTGACCAGTGTGTCACGAGTAGTAGTACTGTAGTACTGTATGTGGTTTCAGGAACGTGTTTTCTGCGGAAGCACCTGGGATACCAACCCATGATGGTCAAAAAACCATCTGATAAACAAAATAAGATGCAAAATGTAAGGAATAAATGAGTGAAACCATTTGCTGTGGAGTAATTTGTTAAAGAAATTTGCCGAGAAGGAAGAGTTCATAATTAGGGACAGGGCCAAGGAGCCTTCTGTTTTATGCTAGACTATTATAAGGCTATGTGCATTCTGTATAATTGTCAATGTGTAAATATATCTCAAAATTTTTCCAGAGGAACCATAAGCAAAATCCAATGCAGGTTTTCTAAAGGAGGGAAACATGTTGTACCACAAAATAATGTGCTTGATATGGCTGAATAAAACTGATACATCATCATCGGTTGCCACAAGAATCCAGAGAAGTGGGTCAAGCCAGCTAGACAAGTTATGCAGTATGGCATGCTGATTCAGCAGAAACTGCTGCACTAGTTATTTCATGCTGTCACCAAATGGGATGACCAGAGGTGACAAAGTACTGACACAGCAGAAAGATGGAGCAACTATGGTGCAAGTTGACTGATTACCTCATGGCCAGGCCATGATTCTGTAATGACTTCAGTGGAAGAAACCAGTGCTATAGCAAATGAAGCACAAGCCAGGCCCATATAAATATTCCTCACTTTCAGTTAGAATTTTCTCAATCTGCTGGCAACCAGCTATGAGGAAGGTCTGCAGTCTTTATGTCTACTGATCTCCATGGGTCTACATGTCTTCTCATGTGGACTTAAGCACTGCTAGCCATGGTGCTGTTATCATGCAGGTTCAGACACTGGGGACTTGGCACTCAGCAACTGGGGGGACTTGTGATGGCCTTGGTGGCCTCTAGTTCATGACTGGGTGGGGGCGGGGGTGGGGGGTGTGGGGGAAGCAGAGACGCAGCTGCTTATCTGACGCCACTTGTGCGGGCAGCAAACTTTCCTCTGTCTGTGCTGTCTATGTGGGCAGACTCCACTGCTGGCAGCTGCTCCTGCATGCAGTCTACATTTTGGGTGTGCTTTCCCTGGGAACCACTCCCAAGATTGCTAGCAGCTGCTGGGTAGCACGGGTGTTGCAGCAAGTTGGCTCAGCAGAATCGACAGTCTAGTGGTGTCACCTGAGCTGATACCAGTGTTTCTCTTGCTGCCAACTGCCTACAGCTGTGGGTATGTACTGGCCAGTGCCTAAATCAGCAGGCATGTGCTATCAGCACAACTATTTGTGTATACTGAAGAATAAATGTATGGTTTGCCAGTACTGTTTCAATTATGTCTCATCAGGCCTCTAGCAGGCACTTACTCACCACACAATTGCTCACCCATGCTCTGGAGTAGTGATTCACTGACATCTCAACCTCAATCTGATATTAAAACCATCCACCACAATGGGTAGCCAAACCAATTGTTACATACTGATGATATTCTTTTACCAAAAATTCATACATAAAATTGTGCTTGTAGCAAGTGCTGTGCTTATGATGCAGGTTTATGAATACTTTTTGCATAAATTATTTGATCCTCATATTGGTAATTCTAACACATACACAGCTGTGTTATTTAGAAAATAGATGTAGTGAATTTCTGTCCATTGACAACAAAGTAAATTTGAAACTTACAATATTACTTGCAATGAAACAAAACTGACTTAATGATCATATAGACAAGTGCCATATCATATGTATATCATTTGCTATAATCAGTGGAGGGAAAATCCAAGACCTTATGGTATTTTCAGCAGTGCTATAACAATATGGACATCAACAAATTTCTAGATGTGTTGCTAAACATCAGTTTGCAGTATAGTTTTGGAACATGTAGTATTCTTGAGTGTTATGAAAAAAAAAAAAAAAAAAAAAGCATGGATTCAGAAAATGTTGTGCTTGTGAAATGCAACGGGCTCTTTATTCACATGAATAATGAATACTTCTGACAGGGATGTCTCAATATGATTCCATATATAGACATTTCCAGAAGTTTTTTTGAAGCTGTTTCTCACAAGCAGCTGCTAATCAAACTGTATGCCTATAAAGTACCATCTCAGTTGTGCAACTGGATTCATGATTTCATATCAAAAACATCACAATTCATATTAATTTATGGGAAGTCATCAACTGAAACAGAACTGATATCTGGATTACCAAGGAGATAATCTATAGAAATGATATCTTTATGAATAGCTAGAGAAATATGTGTAGAAATGATTTAGGAGACAATCTAAGCAGCTGTCGTAGGTTATTTGCCTTTTTGATCCAGTAGTCATGAGAAATCAAAAGGAATTGCAAAATGGTTTAGACAAGATATCTGTACGATGCAAAAAGTGGCAATTAACCCTAAATGATGAAAGTGTGAAGTTCTCCACATGAGTGCGTACTATAAGCAAAAATTCCAGCAAATTCTAGTTATATGATAAATTATACAAATTTAAAGGCAGAGATAACATTTACTAAATAAATAAATAAATTGGAACCATCACATAGGAAATGTTATGAGGAAGGTGGAGCAAAGACAGAACACTTAGAAAATGCCACAAATTTACAATATTTCTGTGCATTATGGTATTAGTACCAGATAGGAATGATGGAGGTAATTGAAAAAGTTTAAAGAAGGGCAACTCATTTTGCATTTTGGCGAAATAGGGAGGAAGGAGTACTACAGATATGATACATGAGCTGCAATGGTAATCATCAAAATAAAGTCATTTTTCATTGTTCCAAGATCTTTCCAGTGAAAGTTCAATCACCAGCTTTCTACTCTGAATGGGATAATACTTTGTTACTTGCCATCTATATAGGGAAAGATGAGCATCACAATAAAATAAGAGAAGTCTGAGTGCACATATAAAGATTCAGGTGTTCATTTATCCCACATGCTGCTCAAGAGCACAATGATCAAGGAATAGTTCAAGAGTGGTTGTTTGAATTGCCTGCCAGGCACTAACATGTGAATTCCAGAGTAGTCATATACATGCAGATGTAGGTATTGTGATACTAACAACAAAATTTGTAAATGTTATTGTATCTTTCCTGTGGTTCTTAGTGACTAAGCTGTGTCCACCTATGGATGAGATTACCTATGTAACGAAACTTGTGCATAAATCATGAAACAGTATGGAAGAGATTTTTTAGAAACAGCAACTGATTTTATAGGTTGTGACATCTCCTGTTGCACCAGAAAGTCAGTTGGGGTGTTTTTAAATATTTCTTTCTGTTGTTGGTTAGATACTTGCTCTTATCCAGTATAGTTATTTCAGTAAGGTATATGTTACCAATACAGTGACAAGTCAAATACTGACTCTTGTAACTTTCTATATAAAGCACAAGACATTGTGACAACTTTCACATAAAATAAATGAAACTACTCATATTTCTACATAACTATTTTCTTTGGCATGGTAATGTTGTCATTTTATACTTTAAACTGTGTCCTTATGTTATGATAAGTTTCGTAATAATCTATTAACTTATTGGAAGTGAAGAAAAATTTTATTGCGGACATATTCTAGCTCCATGTCAGAAGGCAATACTAATAAAACTCTTGTGCATTCTCATGGAAAACAAGATGACAGAACAGTTTATGGCAATACAATCCATGCAATTATATGTGAACTCAACTGGGTGCTATATTGATGGCAACCATCACTAACAGTACATATTTTATAAGCCAATAGTTTTGCAGCATCAGACTTATTTCTTTGTGTAAGGCCTCAAACATGAGTTTTTCAAGGATAACACAGAAACATGTATATAGTAAACTGGTCATCCATTACCACTAAAATCACTGATTTTGATTAAACTTGTTACAGAATAAGAACACAACTGTAAATTGTAAAAAGAAAATGTACCTACATGCCACAACAAACAGACACTTATAATATGTGTTATGTCATTCTTTTGCCCAAAGGCAGTAGTTTGGATGTAAAGTATTTTATTAGCAGTATTGTCCTAAGCAAATTTCTGTGACATGCATAATATTGTGCAATAATTAGGCACAAATTTGAAGATTTTTAAATGGCTAGAGAAAACAGGTGAGAATTTTGAATGAAAAACTGAATGAATATAACGTTTCACCTATAAGGTTGGCAAGAGGAAACAGAAATATTGGAATAAACTGACTTACATTTGAAGATGACTTTTGTTATATTTTCTGAAAATATGACAGGTGCTTTAACACAAATTAATCTATTAGAAGAGATAGCCAGTACAACTGAATTAAGAATTTCTGCAGTCCAAATTTTTAACAAACACTAAAAATACACTGCGTTTTCTGAAAATAGACATTGCTCAAATACAGAAGCTTAAAATATTTAAATATCTTTGGGAAGTAATCCAAGAAAATGGTTTGGAAAAAGCTGCCATAGAAGAAAGAATATATAAAATGGGAAGCGTATATGGTACAACTAAAGATCCTTACAATAAGAAATGCCTCTCTTTGAATTGCATAAATAATACATTACAGTATGGCCATGAAGCCAGAATGTCTAAACGATTGCAAACGCTGAACGTTAAACTATAATTTTTATAAATTAGAAATATTAGATAGGTGAATCATTAGCAAAATATAAGGACCAAGAAAAACTATGAAAGGCAGGAAATTATGAAGTAATGATGAAATCTATCAAAACATAGAACACATATTACAAATAATGAGAACAAGAAGAATTGTACTTTTTGGACATTTGTATCAAGTGCAAGACAGCAGATTAACCAAAAACACCTTGAAATATTTGTGGGATAGAAGTTAACAGAAGTTGGATACATAAAATAAAAAAAAAAAGGGTTTAGAACGTAATACAAAAGCTGAAAAAACAACTGACAGATAAATTCTTAGGGAAAAAGTATTGTATATCAAAGGATTTAAAGGTACCTATGAGAAGGAAAAAGAACTGGTCTTAAGTGGTCAGAAGACAGGAAGAAGAAATATAGCAAGGAGATGAAACAATACTGCAAAAACAGAAAAGAACAATGAATAATGAATTGAAGCTGACATGTGATACTCCTTTTGACCTATCTGAGAAAAAAGTACTAAATTAACTGATATTTTGGTCTTGTTACAGATCTTTCCTTCAGTGTACATATTGTTTTTTCTGGGGATGAGAGCTTCACTATATTGCATTTCTGTTGGTATCAAAGACCATCAACAGCAATTTGCAGCTACTTATTGATCCTAAAATACCACTGGTTAGTAATAGAATGGAGGGAAGGGATGTGCACTGCTTGACAAAAAAGCACCCAGAAAACATGATCAGTTGTTATTGTAACTTCATATACATATGCATGAACACTGGGTATTTAGAAAATTACAAGTTGTAATTCTCTGTGAAAGGTAGAACGGCCACCAGAGTGTATTAGTGTTGTTCATGTATAGTGTTGTTCCTAGGTCTGAAAGGATGTGAACAGCATCAGATGTTGGATGATCACCATGAATAATATGGAGACACCCTGCACTCATGTGAGGCAGCACTGCCAGCATCTGACAGAGTTTTAAAAAGGCCTCATTGTGGGCCCCCACTTGACTGGTTGATCTAATTGTGCAATCTATTGATTTGTGGGGCATTTGGATGTGACAGTGACCCACTGTTCGGCTGTATGAGAATGTGAGGGCAGGCACACTCATCAAGGTTATAGTTGACCATGTCTGAGCACCACCTGAGAAGACCACTATACTGTGCACCAAACACATCATAACCCCTTTACATTTGCACCTGTCATCTGAGAACAAATAAAAAACTCCCTGCGACACTATGTGTCAGCCCACATGATTAGTTGGAAATAGAAGCAGCCTGACTAGAGAGTTACTGTCTCATGCATAGGCTGTCATTAACACCATTACAGAAAAGGCTGTTTCTGGAGTGCTGCCATGTCTGGAAAGCATGGACTGCTGATGAATGTGGTGAAGTGTCTCAGTCTTACAATGTTTTGCAGAGGTACAGCAGTGTTACTCCTGGTGTCTGGTGTGGGGAACCATCAGGTAAGACTTCAGGTCATGGCTGGGTACTATGATGGCACAATGGTACGTCATGGACATTCTGCATCCTTAAGAGTTACCTCTCACATGACAGTATTGTGTTGGCATTTTTCAGCAGAACAATGCTTGTACACACATGGTACATCTCTCTTTGAACTGTCTGCATGGCATTGAGGTACTCCTGTGGCCAGAAAGATCCTCAAATATCTTCCCAATAGAACATGTGTGGGACCAGCTCAGATGTGAACTCCATCCCAGAGCCAGTATCTGTGATATCAGGGACCAGTTACAACAATTTTCAGGTCGCCTTGCTTCTGGAGAGGTCAAAATGGCTTTATGACATGCTTCTTGACCAGATCAGTGCATGCATCCAGACCAGAGTGGATGCATTGTCATAATGATAAGTGGAATCATACTGTCAAGGTATGTTGTAGACACATATATCTTCTCAGCCTAAGAAGTTTCATTTAATTTCTTCCTACCATTTTTGATGCTTCACTTTGTTTTTATGGCAGTGTATATGAAAGGCTATTCATGTATTACAATCGTGTCACACAACTGGTAGCTTTCTTTGGATTGGCAACAAATTTGCTGCACACCATGTTTTCCTGCTGGTACTTGTGCTGATGTCACATCCACCCCTGCAGAGGATTTAGATGGTTGATGCAATGTCTAATGAGGCCACTGCTGAGCATGCAGTTGTAATGTATCATACTGAGGATCACTAGTAACCAGAATGTAGTGAGCCTGAAGTCATCCTCTCTGTTGTTGTTATTAGGCTACCTTCCAAACTTTACAGAAGGTCTGCGGAAAAACTTGTAGGACTGGTAACCAGACTGTCAGCACCATGAGAAAATAAGGGAAATAAGAGCTCATATGGAAAGATATAGGTGTTCATTCTTTCCGCACGCTATACGAGATTGAAATAATAGAGAATTGTGAAGGTGGTTCAATGAACCCTCTGCCAGGCACTTAAATGTGATTTACAGAGTATCCATGTAGATTTAGATGTAGATGTAGATGTAGATGTTGGAAGTCTGAAGTCATCCTCTGTGTTGTTACTAGGCTATTTGTAGATTCCAATTGTCTCTTTTGTTTTATGTGTGCAAATCCATGGCTATCTTATCAGCCCTCAAGCTGGAAGTTTGTGAAGACATGGCTTAGTCATAGTCTGAGGGATTGTTTTCAGAATGAATTTTTCAGTCTGCAATGGAGTGTGCACTGATATCAAACTTCCTGGCAGATTAAAACCATATGTTGAACTGGGACTCAAATCCAGGACCTGTGTCTGTTGCAGGCAAGTGCTCTACCAACCAAGCTACCCAAGCATGACTGACAGTCATCCTTGCAGCTTTACTTCAGCCAGTACCTCATCTTATACTTTACAAATTTCACACAAGTTCTCTGGCAAAACTTGCAGGACTAGTACTACTGGAAGAAAGAATATTATGGAGGCATGGCTTAGCCACAATCTATGGTTGTTTTCAGAATGAATATTACACTCTGAAGCAGAGTGTGTGCTGATATGAAACTTTGCGGGGGATTAAAGCCATGTGCTGGACTGGGACTCAAAACCAATACCTTTGCCCTTTGCAGGCAAGTGCTCTGCCAACTGAGCTACCCAAGCACAACTGATGACCCATCTTCACAGCTTTACTTCTGCCAATACTTCATCTCCTACCTTCCAAACTTCATAGAGATTTTGGTTTGAGTCCCAGTCCAGGATATAGTTTTAATCTTCCAGGAATTTGCATATCAGTGTACATTGTACTGCAGAGTGAAAAAAATCATTCTAGAAGCAATCCCCTAGGCTCTTGCAGGAGTACTAGTTGTGCAAGTTTTATAGTAGAACTTTTGTGATTTTTGGAAGGCAGGAGATGAGGTACTGCTGGCAGTAAATCTGTGAAGACAGGTTGTGAGTCATGCTCAGATAGCTCAGTTCGTAGAGCAGTTGCCTGCAAAAGACAAAGGTCACAGGTTCAAGTTCCAGTCCAGCATACAGTTTCAGTCTGCCAGGAAGGTTAATCTCAGTGCATACTCTTGTATAGAAGGAAAATCTCATTCTGCAAACAGTCCTTCAGGCTGTGACTAAGCCATATCTCCACAACATCCTTTCGTTCAAGGAGCACTAGTCCTGTAAGTTCCCTGGAGATCTTCTGTGAAGTTTGTAAGGTAGGAGATGAGATATTGGTGGAAGTAAAGCTGTGAGGACAGTCATGAGTCGTCATTTGGTAGCTGAGTTGATAGATCACTTGCCTGCAAGGTGCCAGGTTGGAATCCCAGTTCATATCTCATTTTTAATCTGTCAGGGATTCATATTAGCTCACACTTCACAGCACAGTGGAAAATTTGTTCTGGACCAAGGGGTCTGTCTTCTCCTGTTGGCCAGCAGGAAAATAGATGGAGGAAAGAAATGAAGAACAGTTCTCAATGATGCTACTTTATGTCAAGAGTCTCAGCAAATGTGTAAGCAACATACATATCTGAGGATGCATCAGAACAATTCCCTAGTGTGGCCGCAGGATCCAGAATTTAGAAGGGTCCACCAAGAATCCAAAATCACTCTCAACGCCGCAGGCATATATGATATACATTTTGAGCTTGATTTCACCTATATAGGAAATACTGAAAGGTACATTAGCACACAAGTGGCATAACATGAACGATATGCTTGACTGAACAGCAGAGCAAATCATCACTAATGGAACACCATTGAGATCGTAGGCCACCTACAAAGATCCAAAAAGTTTGAGTGCTTGGTAAACAGCTGTAGATGCAAGCACATACAGTAAGAGGGGTGACTGAAATCTTGAAGCAACCTAATATTATCAGCAGAAAGGTTGTCTACAGGTCCCAACATCCTAGTTGCCAGAAGTTCCTGTATAACAAGTCACAAGTGGTTGCCAGGCATTTTCCTCACAGATCACTCCAGTAAATGTCTAAACAAACTGCAAAGTCAGAAATGGTATCATATATATGGTTCCACAATTTTTACTGATTTATAGTGGCCTACCAGTTGTAAGTAAGCTCGATAATGCACAAATGATAGAAAACCCAGGATGAAACAATGACAATATAATGAAAAGGATAGACTGGTAATCAACATATAGTGGAGATGCTGAGTCACAGCCATGCACAACAAAAACACTGCTAAGCATGTGAGCTTTCAGCCAAAAGACCTCAAAAGTAGACAACACAAACACATTCATGCCTGCACAACACACACACTCATGACCTCTGTCTCTGCCCATGGAGGCTGGACTGCAAGAAACTGCGCATGATGTGACAAGTAATCTTGGCGGTGGGGTTAAGGAGGAGGTTGGGGCAGGGAGGGGGATAGCAGGGTAGGGGTGGGAACAGAAAGTGCTGCTGGCGACAGTGTACACGGACATGCTGGGGACAGGGTAGGGCAGGTAGGTACTGTCAGGAGATTAGACAGGTGGGTCAGGGGTTGGGAGAAGGGAGTGGAAAAGAAAAGAAGCAAAGAGACTGTGGCTGTGTTGGTGGCATACAAGGCTGTGAAGTCCTGGACTGGGAGCAGAGAAGGGGAAATGTGAGTCACGGAGAGTGACTAAAAAAGGTTGAGAGGCCAGGGGAGTTAGAGGAATGTAGGATATATTGCAGGGAGAATTTCCATTTGCGCAACTCAGAAAATTGGGTATTGGTAGCAAAGATCCAGATGTTGCAGGCTGTGAAGCAGTCACTGAAGTCAAGAACATTGTGTTAGGTGGCACGCTCAGCAACTGAGTGGTCAATTGTCTTTTAGCCACATATTGTTGGTGATTATTCATGTGGGCAGACAGCTTGTTCATTGTCATGCCCATGTAGAATGCAGTACAGTGGTTGCAGCTTTGCTTGTGAATCACATGAGGGTTTTCCCAGGTAGCCCTGCCTTTGCTGGGGTAGGTGATGCTTGTGAGCAGACTAGAGTAGGTGGTGAGGGGGTGGTGGTGGTGATGGCAGGATATATATTGGAGAGGTCTTGAATCTAAGTATATTATAGGGATATAAGCCATAAAGAAAGGGGTTGGGAGCAGGGCTGGAGTAGGGATGGACAAGGATATTGTGTAGGTTCAGTGAGTAGTGGAATATCACTGTGGGAGTGGTGGGATGATAGTGGAGAGGACATTCCTTGTATCAGGGCATGAAGAGAGGTATTGGAAACCCTGGCGGAGAATCTGATACATTTGATCCGGTCCTGAGTGGTACCAAGTCATAATGGGAATGCTTCTTTGTGGCTGGATGGTGGGACTGTGAAAGGGGGTGGTTGGCTGGAGAGATAATGTGGCTGCAAGACAGTTGACCATTCAGTTGCTGAGCATGCCACCCAACACAATGTTCTTGACTTCAGTGACTGCTTCACAGCCAGCACCATCTTGATCCTCACTACCAAGATCCAATTTTCTGAGTTGCGCAAATAGGATTTCCCCCTGCAATATACCCTACATTCCTCTAACTCCCCTGGCCTCTCAACCTTTTTTAGTCACTGTCCATGACTCACCTATCCTCTTCCCTGTTCCCAGTTTAGGACTTCACAGCATTGTATGCCACCAACACAGCCACAGTCTCTTTGCTTCTTTCCTTTTCCACTCCCTTCTCCCAACCCCTGACCCACCTGTCTAATCTCCTGACTGTACCTAGCTGCCCTACCCTGTCCCCAGCATGTCCCAATTCGCTGTCGCCAGCAGCACTTTCTGTTCCCACCCCTACCCTGCTATCCCCCTCCCTGCCCCAACCTTTTCCTTAACCCCACCACCAAGACTGCTTATCCCATCATGCACAGTTTCTAGCAGTCCAGCCTCAGTGGCCAGAGACAGAGGTCATGAGTGTATGTGTAGTGCTGGTATGAAAGTGTGTGTGTTGACTACTTTAGAAGAAGGTCTTTTGGCAGAAAGCTCACTTGCTTAGCAGTGTTTTGTTGTGCCTGTCTGTGACTCAACATCGCCTTTATAAGATGAGTAGAAATCTACCCTCTTCATAACATTGTCATCATAATACATAAATAGTGTCCTGTTATCTCCTCCTTCTGTCCTATAAATGACCAGTAGTATTTTATGATCAATGAAAATTGGTTGTTGCGCATCTGATCACACCAGCAGAAACGTTGAATCACCTCATATCGTTAGCAAGATTTATACTGAGAGGAAGACCACTACATCATAACCAAAATATCAGTAATGTTACTACTTTAGTGCCTCAGGTATCTTATATGAAGATATGGCAATATCACCAGAAGAATTTTAATGAAATTGAAACTTCACATGGAAGTCTATGTATTTAAACGAAAATTTTCATGTTTGTCATTAATTAATTAATATGTACTTGTTGAGTAAACAAAATATGGCCAAATGCTCTTGAAGCAGCTAAATCTAACAAAGCTTTGAACTACAGATGCATGTCAGGCCACTTGGTCATCGTAGCAGTAAGTATTAGCTGCTAACCATTGTAAACTTCAGTGAATCTGTGTTTGAAATGAATTTAAGATTTAGTGACATCTTTTCTTCAATTTACAAATACACCAAATACACCTAGTTTTACTAAGGAGAATATTTAGAAATGCCAGTGACTGCAGTAAATGAGCCATCATTCATCATCTACATGAACAAACAGGTATACTTGCTGGAAGCTATTCAGAAACAAATCATGTGAGTATGCAGCAAAGCTTAATGTTCCAAAAGGGGTTCCACAATTCACTACGCAATACTGCCATTAGAGATTTAAGGGTAAAGTCCATGAACTCATCTGTGACTTGACAACCTCAGAAGGAGTAAATCATATGCATAACAAACTATAATTCACAAATGGAAAAGTAAACCAGCACATCACTGATTCTAATTTTGCCAACCTCTGTGTCAGTGTTAGCAAATTTACTCACATTAAAAATTAAAGGATACATTTTTGATATTATGCCAAATAGTACATGATCACGATGAGTATAAGTGAATATTGGTGGTACCAAAGACCCAGATTAAAAAGCACATTGTACATCTTCCACCAAGTGGAATTCGTAACACAAGAAAGACACATTCTGTTTACTGGGATATGTGTATCCTGTGTTTATTTATTTTATGTCTTATGACAGATCTGGTGATGACAGTCTGTCAAAATGTGTTATCCATTCAAAGAAATAAAGTGTGATCTAAATTGACAATTTTTGTGTAAGTGCATCATGATCACAGACCTCTATAGGGACTTCCTATCTTCCATTATCAAGACTTTTAGTCTAGAGCTATGGAATTCAGTTTCTGAATTAACGAACGATGTCCTATAATTATCACAGAAATGTAATCATTGTAAATACTGATAAGAGTTATGGAAATTTTGAATTTAATACATACAAATAAGTTGTTAATGTAGCAAAGAGAAAATTTCTATGCTCCAGAAAATGTTTTAGCTACAATTTGCCAAGCAGAAGTCTTAGAAAATTTGCGAACTGCTTCATCCACATTGTGAAAACTGGGTAGTGAATGTGCAAGAACCATTAGAATGAAGATTATAATAGGAAGAAAGTTTCCTTAGTACCTCCTGTCTTTTCCCATTGAGAACTAAAAGTTAAAGAAATAAAAAAAATCTGGCTATTCCTGCAATACATCAGGAAAGCATCATATTAACAGCTGAGCATATGAATCTGAGGAATCCTGTTATTATCGTTGATGATTATTCATGAAACCAATTGTATTTTAGTTTCTGTACATAAATAATTACTTTATAACCAATTTTTATACATAATCCCACAAAACCACATACAATGCAGCCTTTCTAAGGAAATTATCTGTAGAAGTATGGAAGTGTACATTTGAACTCCTTTAAACTTCTATATCTTGTTGGTGAAACAAATTTCATTTGCACCACTGTTTGTTTATACTCTCAGTCTAAACATGAATATATTTTCAAATTTGCAAAGTGTAAATTTGAGAGGTTCTTCATTGCCTGTCTCTTTCAATATATGATCTACTGAATAAGTTTCTAAATGTTTTATGTATGTGAAGATTCTAAATGTTTTATGTATGTGTTAGTCCACTGCAAAACACTATATTTACATGCAAAGGCCAAATAAATTAGCACACACTTTGAAGTTCAGTGTTACTACTTCCAGAAACTCAGTGAGGGCCTATGTGAGTGTAGCAAGAGGCTGCTCCAAGCTGTTACATTCTGTGGCATAGTGTTCATCTCTAAAAATAATTGTTGTATTGAAAGTAAAAAAAGTTTCACAATAGCATTATCTGTAACTAAGGTATATTTTGGTGTTTATTGTGTTTCATAACAGATATAATTTTCTTAGTAATGAACATAATCTTTGGCAAATCATTTTAATGACTAATAATATTTCAAAATGCAA